>NC_056730.1:1025719647-1026034647 GCF_019279795.1 Protopterus annectens
AAGTTTTATAAACATGCAGAAACATGTATTAATCAGTACTCTTCTATTTCTATCAAAACATTCCTAAACTATATGTGTAAAGAATAAACAAAATGTAAAATGCATGTCCTGTAAAATGTACATATATGCTACAAACATCAAAGAATAAGAAAATGTATATTATACAATTCCTACCTATTAATATTCTAAAACATGCACACTGATTGGCAAGCCCAACCAGTGTGTCCGTTGTAAATCCCACAAGATACCAACGGAACAAGGTCTGGTTGTACAATAAAAAAAAATAAAAGAGAGAAAATGGAGCAACGGAGACTTTCTTTTCTCCGTTGCTTCCGTTTCAAAGCCTTGATGTACTGGGTTTGCATAGGAATGCCAAGTTCCATAAGCATGTGTAGTACATCAAAAAGCAGAATCAGTATACCACAACTGGTGGAATAACAGCAATCCGCTATTATACAAAGATATTATTTAAGAAAAGTAAGTATTTTTTTTCTTAAATAATGTCATTGTATAATAGCAATAACCGACTCCATGGTTGAGGTATATTGAAGATTTACCCATGGTTGGCTTTGTTTAATCACTCGGGCTTTGCCCTTGTGATTAAACCACACCAACCATGGGTAAATCTTCAATATACCACACCACGTCATCGGTTATTGCTTAATTATTCTATACGTTGTGTATAGAATGAATGACAGGAGCAGATTGTGCCTTACAAAAACATGCTGCAGATTTTTATATGAAGTTTGTATTAAGCTTTTGTATTACTTTGTAAGTTGCAAATTTTTATTAATTCTGAATTATTCAACAGTAGTAATAATGTAAACTGCAGTTGTAACAAGAATAAATAGTCTTTCTCATTAGAAATGTTAGAAGTAAGAACATATGATCATATGATGACAAAGCAAGTTGAAGCAGAAAATGCTTACTCTGTACTTGTCACCAAAAGAGGAAAAACCTGTTGTATTTGTAATGTTTAAAATAGTCTGTTGTAACAGCAATTTGAAAATAAATGTATGACTAAATTAGGACACAATGTATGTCTAAAGAGGCAGGACTGCATCTGTCAAACCAGTATATAAAGTGCTGTACTTACTTAAAGTCTTTGTCAGTCAGACGGTAGAACGATCAGCTGTACTGCCCTACTGGAGGTGCCTTGATTTTGTTTATCAGTTATTTTTCTTGTTCTTCTACCTGCCTGTACTTTTTCCTCATAGATGCAGTGCTCATAGATACTTTTACAGTTTGTGGTGCCGAAACCCAGGAGGAGACAAAGCAGAAAGTGCAGAAATTGAAAAGTTGAAGTAAAGTTGAAATATTAAGGAAAGGTCGGCTGATAAAGGTCAGCGGGTGAAGGAAAAAATGGACAAGAATCCAGAGGGTGGATCAGTTTTCCTCTGTGGGACCCATCCACAGGGAAGAGAGGTGGAAGAAAAGGCAGGCCAGTGAATTCCCAAGAAGGGATGTCCACACTGCCATAATAGGGTGAGGTCTTACCTTTCTTTTGCCTGTTAATGTAGAATACACTAAAGCTTTGTTCTCCTATAGTTAATTGTGTAATCTGTAATTTATGAAGCATGCATTTAAAGGAATTTGGATAGTATTAAGATTTTTAAATGAGGAAAGGCAGGGCATCACAGTTGTTAGAACCAGAAAATAGACCTGAGAAACTGAATTTTAAAAGTAACAGTATTAGAGACTTAAACCAAAATATTATACCAGAAAAAGTACCTGTAACCAGATCTAGAAACAGATATTTATTAAGATGTGCTAAACCATTTCAAGAAAAAAAGTCTCAAGAGAAATTTGAAAGTGTTACTGATGAAAGGTCTCAAGAAAAATCTGAAAGTTTTTTTTTTCATTCTCAAAGGAATAGAGATGTCAAATTCTAAAATAGCATCAGCTAAGGCTAAGACATCAAGGTTAATTTTATCTCCTAATTTTCCTAGATTTAAAGAGGTTATAAACCAAACAGATAGTGATGGTAGTAATAATTCACAGACAGGAGATGCACAATTTTTATTAAATATTATTCATGAATGGGTCAGTCAGAAGCAATAAAAGTTAAGGAAAAAAAAGATATCTGAAAGATGGAAAAAGAAAAGTCCTATATATAACCTACCTTCTTTGATTTATCAATTTACAGAGTGGGGAAAATCAAATCAGAATAAAAGAGATTTTGTTAAGAAAACATTTATTCCAGCTCTTTTATGACAGTTTTTTTGTGTACATTAGAGCAACAAAAGACTATAGAAGCTTTGTCAAAAAGAAGTTCACACTTACTGGAAAGTGTGGTAGAAACAAACAGACAGGTAAAAGAGACAGCAGATGAACTAAAAGCTTTACATAATGAAATTAAAGAAAAAGAACACCAAGGCCACATGCTCAGATTTGGGTAGGAAACCACTTAGATACATATTTAATAGATACAGGAGCTGCAGTTAGCATTACTACAAGAACATTCCCAGGAACAAGAACTATAAACTTGCAGGAGTTGGGAGAAAAAAATCTCACAAGCTCAAGTAAGTCTCCCTGCAGAAACAAAGATAGGGGATGATACCTTCCAACATGCATGGGTATCAGGTTTTCATTTACAAAACATCATTGATAATGACATCTTGAAATAAAGAGGTTACATTATAGATTTGTGTAACAGAGAATTGATTAAGGAACTATTAAATGACGTATTAGTCATTTCTGAAGCATTATGCAAATACAGTGTCAAAGATCCAGGACAGTATGATTTAGTTGAGTTATTAAAAACACCAAAGCAGGAGCTGGATCAGCTTATCAGGGTATTTTTGCCAAACGTAGGAATGATTGTGGACTAGTTCCTGACGTTATTCTTAAAGTAAGAGGCAGTCCCAAGAAACCTATAAAACAATATCCAGTAGAGAAAGAGGCAAAACAGGCAATACTGAATACTGTGAAAGCTTTAGAAGCTTGAGGGGTAGTGAGAAAAGTTAATTCACCAGCTAACAGTCCATATTGGCCTGTACAGAAGCCAGTTGGAAGTTATCATCTTAATGTTGATTGCAGAGAACTTAATAAAGTGATACCTCATTATTTGCCAATAGTAGGAAGCATGCCTGATCGTATTGCTCAAATTCAGGAAAAAATGAAATTTTTCTCTACATTAGATGTGAGTTGTGGTTTCTGGAGTATTACTCTAAGGTCAACAATATACTTGGAGAAGAATGCCTCAGGGCTTTCATAATGCTCCAACAGTTTTTCATCATGTAATGCAAGAAATAATAAAACCACTAGAATGTAGACCTTCTATTATTCAATATGTGGATGACATACTTGTAGGAACAGAAACTGAAAAGCATCACTTAAATGTACTAGCAGAAATTTTCCATGCAATAAGACAAGCAGGATTAAAACTGAATCCTAAAAAGAGTCAGTTTATGAAAGATTCTGTTATGTTCTTGGGTGTCACGGTATCAGCAGGACAAAGAAGCATTAGTGAAGATAAAAAAGCAACTGATCAGGCAGTTACTACCAATTCCAGTTACTGTCACAGGGTTAAGGCAAGCCCTAGGAATCTTTGGATTCTCAAGGGAATGGATACCAGATTATATAGGAAAAACAAAACTCTTGACTGATATGCTCAAAGGAAGCAAAAAGGGAGATGAACCTCTCAATTGGAATGATGAGTCACTAGCAGCTTTCTGCACCTGCTTTGAGTGTCCCAGAAAGAGATAAAGAGTTCATCATGCAGTTTGGACACAGTGATCTAACTATGATAGCCATAGTGTTACAAAAGAGAGGATCTCAGTATCATGTTTTGGGTTATTATTCCTGAGCTATGAGTCCAGTTGAGAAATGAATGAGAGAATGTGAAAATCAAGCTATCATAGCAGAATGGTGTACTGAGGTTACATGTCATATGATTCAGGGCTCTCCAATTGTGCTACAGACCAAACATAGCCCAATGAAATACATGTTAGAAGGAAATCCAAAAGGCATGAATAATGCATGACTCAATAGAATCACTGCAAGTTTTGCAAGTCAAGAAGGGGGAATTATAGCAGAAATCCTTCAGATTATTTTTCTACCAAAACTGCTTAATTATCAAGGGGAATCTCATGAATGTCCTGACTTGGAAAATGAGGAGAAACACTTAACAGTGGGCACCAAAACTATAGAAGGAGTGCCAGAATTGTATACAGATGGATCCAGATTCTGGAGCTCTGAAAGAGGGTGTTTTGTGACAGGATGGGCAATATACAATGCAGAGACCAAAGAACACAAGAAAGGTAGTCTCCCATGGGGATGCTCAGCACAAATAGCTGAACTAGAAGCAGTTAAACAAGCCTTGTTATTGCCCAGACCTGTAAGCATTTATACAGACAATGAATATGTGTATTCCGAGTCTTAAAATCATCTCTTCCCATTTGGCAAGGAGAGGTTTGATTACAGCTGATGGTAAGCCAATCAGTCATCAGGAAGTGTTGACAGAAATTTAGAGTTTGATAAAAGGTGACAATCCTTCTACAATGAGCATACATAAGGTCAAAGCTCACATGAAAAATGAAGCACGCAGTCAAGCTAATAAAATAGTAGACCAGCTAGCAAAAGAAGGGGCCATGACGCCAAACAAACTTATTCAAAACAAAATGTTCCTCAGTACTGGGCATGGGAAGTAAATAACATGGAAGAAAAACAAAGAAGGGAAATGGTACAAAATATTTTGAATAAGTGCCAAATACAAATGGACTTACCTCTAAGTCCTTTACCTTTACATTATACAGCTTACTTTTGTAAAGATCAGTGTACAGAGTATAAACATAGGGTGGAAAGTGAGGGAGGTAAAATCACCAAACTGCGATGGGATCATCATAACACCTACTGTATGTGGATTAACAGTGATAGGAACAGATGAAATTAAGCCATTATGGGGTCCTGAATTTGAACAAGGTGCTCATATGACCTTAAATGCAAAAACAAAGATAATCAGCACTTAGGAAGCTTAGTAAAAATTCTGACAGCCAAACATCATCAAGAATGAGAAAATAGAAGAATTTAAAATTGTAAAAGGAAATTAATGGAAATGGGTTAGATTTCCAGAACTTTGGTCAGTACCAGGAGAATTCAAAAAAGGTCCTTTACATAGAGTACAAACAATTGAACTTGACAAAGGAAAAATGTTGTTAACTTATTATCATAATTTCTTAGGTCACCTAAAAAGGGAAAGACTACAACAAATTGTTAGTTCTAGATTTAACTGGTAAGGAATGACAACAGACATTCAAAATCATATTGATAGATGTGTCACATGTGCCATGTGCAATGTAGAAAAATGAAATAGGAGAAAACAATATAGACTGCCACAATCATTGGGACCTTGGGAATGCGTACAAATGGATTTTGTAGGACCTCTTCGAACAGCACCAGGAGGGTTTCATTTCTTAATGACATTGATAGATAAATATACTGGGTGGGTGGAAGCTCATCCAACAAAAAAGGAAGATGCAGACTCAGTAGTAAGAATAATAAGTGTAAGGATCATTCCAGCATGGGGAGTACCCCGAGAAATACACAGTGATCAAGGGACTCACTTTACTGGAAATGTAACAAAACAAATGTGTAAAACTTGGGGAATCAAGCAAAGGTTTCATACTCCTTACCATCCCCAGAGTTCTGGAAAAGTCAAAAGAGCTAACAAAACTCTGAAGGAAAGATTAAAGAAAATGATTTCTGAGTATGGGAATCATTGGGTAAAGCATTTACCCAACATTTTGATTAAAATGAGAAATTCTCCACAAGGATGTGGGTTAACTCCACATAAATTAATGATGGGTCGACCTATGAATTTACAAGCAAGATAAATCCTTTATGGGATACCATTAGAAGAAACAGAATTGTGGGACCAGCTACAAGACCAAATCAGTTGAACAAGAGGGAGAGTCTGGGAAGCTGGGCAAGCCCATAATCTAGAACTTTGTAAGCAAAATGAGATTTGTGAATCAAGAGGGGTACAATTAGAACAAGGAGATCTTGTAATGGTCTGCCAGTTTGGAAATATAAGCAAATGGGATTCAAACTGGATAGGACCCTACATTGTTACCAAAGTGGGGTTAGTGGCCGTACACGTTCAGCCATATAAAAATCAGCAACCAAAAATGGTTGGATTCATAAAGATCATATTAAAAGATTAAAATGGAGGGGAGAAAACTGAATAAGTTATGAATGTAATAACTGATAAAAAGGGCAATAATATCAGATGCGACTAATAAGAACATGATTCTTTTCTCTTACAGGTAATTTCAAGAAGAAATATCAAATCATGAAAATCCTGATATTAATCATGATCCTGTTGAGCTTTTACTCCTCAATACAAGGAAAGATGGACTTCAATACCTTTACCAAAACACTGCAAATGTACTCAGAAACTTTGAATGCTAAACAATGCTGGATCTGTGCTTTAATACCACAATATGCAAAAAGTGGAATTCCATTATGACCTATTCCATTTACCTTCTGGAAATGCTGAACCTCACAGATAAAGACTGGATTCCAAGAAATAACTCAGTCCCAAAGACACAGCCTTTCCTGAGGCTTGTCCATGCAAATATGATTGTTGATGTTTGTTTACAAGGAAAAGGAACAAGCAATAACCCATTTATTGGGAAAAGTTCTTGTAGTATTATTTATGCTGCCCAAAATGCCAATGAACAATGTTTTGAACATTTTAGTAATGAAACTCGTTGGACATTTTAAAAAGCTAGAACTAAACATTGGGTTACAACATGGATGGTTCCAATTTGAGCAGGCATATATTACATATGTGGTAATAAAGCTTACAAATGACTTCCCGAGAAATGGAATGGATTTTGTTACGTGGGACATGTAATTCCATCCATTAGACATACTACAACTTTCCCTGATTCTAATATTAGAAATGTTAGATTAAAAAGACATTTTAACATAGAAAAAAATGGATGTAGAAGATGATGTCCTTGCAGGAGCAACAATTTTTCCATTCTATGGAGCAGGGAAAGCAATTTGGGAAATTAGATAATTGGCAGGATTATTGGAGGAATTAAGTAATGCTACATTTAAGGCAATAGAAGAAGCTACTTTAGAAATGACTGCCATGAGAACTATCATCTTATAGAACCACATGGCATTAGATTTTGTTCTTGCTAGTAAAGGAGGTACTTGTGCATTGATAGGAGAAGAATGCTGTACTTATATTCCTGATAATGAACCTAAAATCAGGAGTCACCTCAAGCTAACTGAGAAAGTTGCTCAAAAAGCACAAATAGAAAAATAAACATTGTTCTCTTGGCTGAGTGGTTCTATCAGTGGCTGGGGAGGAAAAATAATGCAGCTTATAGAGGTCATAGTTGGCATTTTAGGATGTATAAGCCTAGTAATCATTGTCATCAGATGTGGAATTGAATGTGTAAGATGACAAGCATCACAGGTTTTGACAGTGGGCCAAGTGCATCAGGTCCAAGACATCGTATGATTTATGAAGTACTCTGAACCAATGAATCTTGATAATATTCACGGAATAAAATCAATAAACATGAGTCTTCATATCTGTTCAGGGAAACACTGTTATAGTATTGGGATCTCAAATAATTTTGAAACACCAGCTTATGGAAATCATCCCAGAGCAGCATGTGTGAACAATCTTATGTGAATGCTAGTGACAATAAAATAATGCAAAGCTGCATGGAAATAGAATGCCTGGCTAAAGGATCATCAGCCAAGATAAGATAGTGCTTATAAATAATTCCTCTCTTTATCAAGGCATAGTTATTAATATGTAGAAGAAAAGGGATGCAGATTCTTCAATAAACACCGCTCGTACACAGGATAACAGGAATAATTTATTGTAAAACACACGAGTATTTTACAATAAATTATTCCTGTTATCCTGTGTACGAGCGGTGTTTATTGAAGAATCTGCATCCCTTTTCTTCTACAGTTGGTTCATTTTCGCGTATTACATAGTTATTAATATAAATAAAAATTTATGTTGAAAATAATTCCTCTAATAATCAAATGTCAGATAGATGTAAACCAGCTATACAACTTCACAGTGGTTTTTAGAATTGTCAGCTCAGCCTGTTAGTAGGATAGAAATAGCCTGTAAAGGTCACAACAGCCTAAAACAAGGGTTACACACTGACACACTCTGATGTATTGTAACAGCAGGGAATGACTCTTCTATTAGAAGTTTTATAAACATGCAGAAACATGTATTAATCAGTATTTTTCTATTTCTATCAAAACATTCATAAACTATATGTGTAAAGAATAAACAAAACGTAAAATATATGTTCTGTAAAATGTACATATATGCTACAAACATCAAAGAATAATAAAATGGATATTATTATATTTCATACGTTGTCTATAGAATGAAATACAGGAGCAGATGTTGAGCCTTACATATACATGCTGCAGATTTTTATATGAAGTTTTTATTACGCTTTTGTATTACTCTGTTAGTTGCAAATTTTTATTAATTCTGAATTATTCAACATTAGTAATACAGTAAATTGTAGCTGTAACAACAATAAATAGTCTTTCTCATTAGAAATGTTAGAAGTAAGATATTATGTTCATATGATGACAAAGCAAAAAATGCTTACTCTGTACTTGTCACCAAGAAAGAAAACAACTGTTGTATTGCAACATTTAAAATAGGTTGTTGTAACAGTGATTTGAAAATAAATGTATGACTAAATTAAAACACAATGTATGTCTAAAGAGCCAGGACTTCATCTGTAAAACCAATATATAAAGCCGTCAAACTAGTATATAAAATGCTGTACTTACTTAAAGTCTTTGTCAGTCAGACGGTAGAGCAATAAACAATACTGACCCAACTAGAGGTGACTTGCTTTTGTTTATCATTATTTTTTCTTGTTCTTCCAACTGCCTGTATTTTTCCTCATAGATGCAGTGCTCATAAATGCCCTTTTTAGATCACTAAGTGCCCCCTCACCCTCTGACCCCCCCCCCCAGTCTTCAACAGCTTCCGGCATCTATGACTAAAAGAATGGGAAAATGAATTAGTAAATACTCAACTTGAATTTAAAAAGCTAAAGCTACATATAAAGAAAAAGATAAAGCTCCTAAAAAGCTAATAGAATATCTTAATTAAAATATTCAAAAACCTTGTTGCATAAGACTTCGGTAGTACTGGAAAAAATAAAAATGAACTCTTTTGTCATGAAACCAAAACATATGCAAAATTTATCTAAAGAACACTACTTTAAGTCCAGATCTGATCATATCTCTGAGATATAAAATAACATAAATAGCAAAATATATACTATTGGAGGCATTCTAAATACATTTAAACAATACTATTTAACACTGAACAAAGATTTCCTACAAAATCAAAGCAATATAAATACTAATCTTGATATCCCCTTATAAAGAAAATTACACCAAATATAAAAGACATGCTATTCAAACAAATATTTTAACAGAACTATCTGATAAAATCAAAAAACTCACATCTAATGACATACCTGGCAGTGATGGGATAACAGCAGAAATATATGGATTACTACCCCAACTTATCAATAACATCCTTTATAAAACCATGATAGAAATTCAGAAAGGTAGAATGATTCCAACATCATGGAAATAGTAAATAATTGCCCCAATACACAAGGAGAGTATGAATCACCAAGTATGTTCATTTTATAGGCCTAAGTCACTCTTAAATACTGACTATAAGATATTTATATCCTTAATGGCTGACAAATTAAAAAAATCACAAATTATTAATATAGACCAAACAGGATTAAAAAAGAAAAACACACAATACTAAAGGGTAATTACTAGATATTGCAAACAATAAAAAAGAGGATGTTCTACTTATTACTATATATTGCAAACAATAAAAAAGAGGATGTTCTACTTATTAAACTAGACATTGAAAATCCTTTGATGCCCTCAATTGGAACTACTTATTTAAAGTATTAGAAGTTTTTGACTTTTCTAAACAATTTATTTCTCTTCTGAATATCTATCTAGCTATGTGTCTTTACATACATGTATGGGTCTACTTCTAAATTTTGAACTTTGAAAACATTGACTTTCTTATGGTTGAGACCATAAGATTGAAGTTTTGAAACTTTGAAATTTAACTAAAAAATAAATAAAAAAACAAAAATCTTTTTTTTTACATTTTTGGAGTGGGTCTTGCCCCATGTGCCACCCACACCCACTGCTAATTAAATATATGAACTCTGAGATTGCACTACAGTAAGAAAAATGGTAAATATACCACTCTACACTATACAGTAATCTCCATTTAAAGGGTTCAAACTTTCAAAACTTTGATCTTGTGGTTTTGACGATAAGACAGTCAATGTTTTGAAAGTTCAAAATTTAGAAGTTGACCTATATATATATATATATATATATATATATATATATATATATATATATATATATGGGTCTACTTCAAAAGAATGAAAATCCACTTACCTGAATCTCTAAACACTGAGACGACTTTGACGAAACTACAATTTAACAAAAACTCAGAACAACAATAATGAACTCAGGGAAACTAACCACTCATCCATCCATACAAAAAAATACAGACCTAAGTAAATCACACCCACCTATATATATATATATATATATATATATAACATAGCATATGTTAAATTGGGACCAATTGGGACTAGACATTTACTAAAGGAAAATAACAAGAATGTTCCCTATCATGCATTTTATTTGCTCTAGTAATAGAAGTCTTAGTTATATTAATCAGAGCTAATACTAAAATAAAAAAATAGAAATGACTGAAAATCATATGCTGTTTGCTGATGATATAATGCTATTCATAAAACATAGTCAAGAAATATTAAAATTATAATATCATTTGAAGATAAACTGCAAATAATAAAACTGACCCTGTTCTCCAAGATTTTATACATTATACAAGCTATAAATCTTCCACCAAGCAAATTTCAAATAAAGAAAGCCAATACATTATTATTAAATTTTCCATGGTATCCAACTAAATCCATAATAGCCCAGCAATGTCATGCTAGACTAGGTTACCATGGAAATCTGGAAGAATAAACTTTCCTAATATAGAAGTTTATGATAAATTAACAGCTTTTTAAATTCATTATCAGTTGGATAGATCCTGCTTATCACTCAAATTGGAAATCACTTCATCTTGAAAATTGAAAGGCAAATATCATGAAATTTAAAAAAAATAACTCACTCAACATACTTTGGATCTACTTATGCAATTATATTCAGTATACTATATCTTCACTCACCCTCCCAATCTGATTATGTCAATATTATTCTAGAATCCTTTAAAAATGTGATACCTGGTATTAATGATGTGAGCATTTGGTCCGATACACTCATACTCTTTAAAGTGACAAAAATTTCTTTGAAAAAGCATAAAATTCAAAATTGAAAATGTGGGAACTGAATAAATGTATTGATTGGAATAAATGTCCCAACAGTATAAAATCAAAGAAGGTCAAATAGTTATAAATGAATTTAATTTAAATACACAGGACTGGGTACTTGTAGAAAGCATTCAAACTCATATTCAAGTTAAATTTCTTGCACTTGCTCACTCACAATATGTTGTTCTTCTTTTGGCTTTTCCAGATTAGGGGTTGCCACAGCGGAACTCCGGTCCGCTAATGATTGGCAGTAGATTTTTTATGGGTGCCAAGGTGCCAAGTCGACACCCAACCTTCAGCAAAGACAGGCCCATTCTACACATGTCTTTCGAATGCCACTCGACTGTGGGGAGGACATGCAGACTCCACACAGAAGGCGCTCCAGCAGAGAATCGAACGGGAGAACCTCTTGCTGTGAGGCAACAATGCTACTGCTGCACCACCGTGGCTTGCTCACTCAAAATATAATAAACCTATAAAATGAAATCAACTCATGTATGAAATTTATATATAATAATTTTGAATTAAACAACATACTGTCACAGCTTTATAAAATACTAATCATAGATAACACTACTTTAAATGACAAATTCTGGAAACATATTATGATAGTTTATAATTTATCTTTGAAAGATACCAGGAAAACCCTAATATTAAAATCAATAAGATATTCATCCTGGACTCATTGATGATATATTTTTTATGGAAATTCTTATATAGAGCATTCTTAATTCCAAGCAAGATAGCTAAGCTTAATAAAATTAATAACATAGAGTGTTGGAGGTGTAATCAAATTTGTAATGCAAATTGAAAACATATTCTATGACTGCCCTAAAATTTTAGCATGTTGGAATAATATTGAAAATGTTTTGAAGGCCTTTTGGTCAGAATCCTTGTATGTTTAAAAATTATTAACTTTATTTAACATGATAGATAATAATAAGTTGAACAATGGAATTTGCTGTTTATTATGTATAATTTTGATAATAGCAAGGAAAAACATAACAAGAAAAATAAAAAAACTGTTCTTCCTCAATTTGAAAACTTTCTCATTTCTTTACAAGAGTAGCAGTTAGAGAAACAAAAATAAATGAAAACAGAACAGATCCAAGAACCTTTTCCAATAATCCATGAATAAAATTTTTATCTTTAATTGAACTTCTTAAAGATAATCACACTTCTTTACTATGGAAAATATAAACGTTGTTTAATAAGAAAAAGGCAATTTAATTCACTTTTGATTTTTTTTTCAGTTTTGTATATTAATAATAATATTTTCACTCTATTTCAGGCATATGTATACATTACAATTAGTTACTACGTTTTTCTTTTTTTCTTAAAAAAATCTATATTTGCTTATTCATATACTTTATCATTGAATATTCAACAATACAATATCAAGTTATCAAAGAACTCACTAAATGACACACTATTTTTGACCTGTTTCCTACTAAAATAGTGTCTATATGCACTTTCCCTCTGCTATACCCACTCTGAAATAAAGTATGACCAGAAGCCGGTAACCTTCTCCTTAAACTACCCCAAACTATCAGATGTAAATATCACAGTATTCAATGACTCAGATGCACTAACCTCCTACAGTTCTATGGTAAAGTCTCAAAATTCAGGTCTTACTGTAACTTCCCAAAATTGTGAAACAGCTATCAGTTATGAGAACAAAATTTAAGCTCACCTATGTAAATGTATTAACCTGACAGTTCCTGCTAGAATCAATCAAAATGGGAAGTTCAAGAGCAATCCATCTTGATGGTCCACATGTATAAATATACAATACAATAAAAGAAAAACAATCTTCTTAGGATATACAAAAAAAGTAAAGACCCACAAATCAAGGTCAACATAAAAAGTATCAAAGGCATTGAAATACGTCATCAATAAGATAAAGGTGTCCCTTAAACGTAGACTAGCATCAGAAGTTAAGGATAATTTAAAAAGTCTTTACTTATATCAGGAAATTAAGAAATGGAACCCGGCACTGTTTTGAAGTTAGTCAAAATTGCACCACATACTCTGATCCAGTAGTTACTGCAAATATTTATAAAAAGAGATAGAGACCACTGAAAAACAAGCCTTTAGTAATACAGTTAGAGTGTTCATCTTTGAAACAAGAATTCATCAGATAATGCAAATATGTTAGTTAACAAGTTCAGTGCAAATTTTACCATTGAGACAGCCATAGAAAACCAACATATTCCAAAAGATCTCAAACCCACTATCAGTACAAAAGAACACATGATACATGTACTTTCAAAAACAAAAACATATATTATCCTTGGGACCTGATAACATACCCAGCTGCTTGATGAACAGCACAAAATATTCCCTGGTGGACCCACTCCTACAGCTCTTTAACCTGAGCTTAGCCACTGACATTGTACCCTAGGTATGGTGCATGGCAGCTGTGATGCTCCTTTTCAAGGGCAGCCCCAACACAGACCCCAGAAGCTACAGACACAATAACCTGACTAGTTTTATCTGCAAAACCTGGAATGGGTCATATCAGTCCTGATAAACGACAATATTAAAATTCCTGTAAGACTTCACCCCAGGCAGTTTGGCTTTGTTATGGGTAGATTCTGTCAAATAAATCTGGTAAACTTCATTGATGGGGAAGCACAAGCCATAGACAATGATTTTGCTGTCCACAGATCATATTTTGACCTTGCTCAAGCATTTAATACCATACCATATGCTAACATAATTAACACGCTAAATTGGTTCAAAACGGATCTCTTTGTAGTTAGATGAAAAGCAAATTGGCTGAGGGACAGAACCCACGTAGCAGGGGTAGCAGGTGCATCCTCAGAAAGCATAAAGATGACTAGTAGATTGTCACAGGGATTTGTAATAGATCTTCTGCTATTTAGCATATACTTCTTCATCTCCAAATCAAAACCCTGATCTCTGATTAAACAAGTTTATAGATTATAAAGTGTATGTCATCCCATAGCAATAATCTGTGCCTAGTGCTTATGCTGTTATTGTTACCATTATTTCCTATGCAGCATGGCAGATATCAACAACATCTCACACTGTGCAGAAGGTGGACATGGATGTGAGCCTTATTCATGAGATCAGCAGCACTTTGCATAACTTAATGTTGTCAAGAGTTACACCATTATTGTCCATGTCTAAGTGTTTTAGAGTAAATGGCAACCATGATAGGGCTAGCCACCCAGTGGTGTGAACATTGGCTGTAGGTGATTGTCTCTGTTGATTTGATACCCTGATCCTGTGTGAAAAATGGGGAAAAAGGAGTTGTAGATGGATGATCTACTGATGGTGCACCAGACATCAACAAAAAATATGAAAAAAATGAAGATGATGGGCATTTCTGATACTTTCTTTGTACGGCAGATGCATTGTCTTCTGGACTAAAATCTAAACCTAAAATCTAAATATATGTACAGTTCTTTACAATACTGCCTATAAACCATTCAGCTGCACTGCTTCCCTGCCTTCTTCTCAGTCTATGCTTTTGTCATTCCCCACCCTTGTGTGTGCCTCTCCTTGTATCTTGCTTTCAGTATTCCATTTATACTGAATCTATTCAGTATTACTGTTATATACATTTTGTGCTGTCTTATAGTACATATCTGACCCGACCGTATCATCTTCTGTGCTACATATTCATTAGTTTTATATAAAAAAAGGTGCCATATTTGAATATTGAAATATAATACTTTGACCATTTTACATGATAGTTTGTGCACTCTATTCCTATAACTTTCTTTGTATGAGGCATTACTGCTGTCTTTGTTTATGGTCTTGAAGTTCCTTCTGGTACTTCCATTTTTGAATTGCAGTCTTTTGCTGCTCTCTCAGGTATTTCAGTGGTTGTATATATAACAATATTTTCCTCTTTCAGAACACAAAGAGTATGTCTAATATACAGTACAGGGTCACTGTGCAATGCACATGTTAATACATAGATGTATCATGTATTTTGTTAGTATAGTTTTATAGAGTGGTATCAGCTTCCCTGTTACAGTATTGTAATTCATAGACTGACTCTGCTTTTACATTGCTTTGTCTGCTAGTAGTTTAAGAATATACACATTATATGTATAGATTTGTAAAACGAAACAGACTTAGCTGTCATGTTTTGTACTATGTATGACCCTCTATAGACATTAATATGACTTGCCTTTCTCAAACGTATTTGTGTGCATATGTTATTAATCAGTAACTCTCATATCCACATGCTGTTGGTAGCGTTATGTACTATGCTAAAGTCACTGTCTGTCTACCACTGATTACTGCCATCTTGTTCTGTTGTGTATTATGAGCATTGTGTGGATGGGGTAATCATATCAAGGCTAGTGGATCTGTGTTTGCTCATATCTGTACTTAATGACATTTTTGAATACCTCTTGATGTCAGATGTCACCTGCTATTTCATGCTTATTATGTTGTTGTGAGCCTTTATATCTCCCCCATCATGGGGTAGTATTGCATTATGTGTGGATTGTCTTGGTATAAATCTATTTTTTTTATATCTATAAAACAATGCTGCATTTATTTTCTTGTGTTATATGTCACCTATTATTTCATGTTTCCTATGTTCTATATGTTAGTACTGTGTGTATGTCACAATTCTTTCATGGGGCAATGATCATAAATTCTCGATCATACTATGACTATGTACTTTCATATTGTACAGTAATATGGACTCTGAAGTAATATAATGAATCTGTATGCATGCGTTCTGGCACAAACTGCACTAAAAACATATGCACACTGGAGTACAGTGCATGCACCATCCCCTTTTGTATGTATTCATGTTGTGAATCTCACATGGCTGTCCTACTGCTGTTTATAATGACGGTATTGCATCTACCACACATACTATAGATAACAGTTGTGGCTTCTTTACTTATGGCATATTACATCCATTTCTTACTACTGTAAGAGTTGACCTGCCTACTATGTAAATTATGTCACAGTCAAAATAAATCTAGCTCATATTTTCAGTAGGATTAATCTCCAACCTTCTACTATTTCCATATGAACACTAGCCTAGTTTCAAGCAGTCTGTTCTAGTTCTTGACACAGCCTATAATTCACAGTGTGTTCATTCTCATGTCACTTATAAACCGTCTTCTTTATGACATGTGCATTGCATCTAATATGCTTGCTGCATGTGACAGTCGCAGACTCCATACTTGTACGGAACTGATCCTTTATAGCCATGAGACATGGCCTGGTTGTCCAGACATGACAGTCTATATTTGGGTAATAATTGTTGCTGCCAGAATTACTAGCATCACACTTTCGCAATCGAGACAGCAGTTTATTTTCTAGTAGGCTGCAACGTTCTTCATGCACTTTTAATTATACACCATAAAATCCATAATGTCAGCTACTTGCTGAATTTTCTCTTATTCTCACTAATATTTTTGAACGGTAAAACATTGTTACATTTTAACCGAATGCAAAATCATGAAATGGATTTTAGCTAAACAGATATTCCCTTGGGAATGACCTCAGACTGGAAATATCTAAGTACAGGGGAGAGCATTAGGGATTTTTTTCCATGCAGGTGAATGTTTTTAAATTTAGCTTTTTTTCTATATTGGATAGATAGATTTTTATATTGAATACATGTTTTATATTGAATAGTTTGACATAGCTTTGCATTCAGTTATGAATACATAAATATTTTACAGTGAGGTGCCCTGCACTAGAACTATTTTCTTAAGCAGATGAATGGTGCCTTTTGTATGCCTAGTGTATGATCTTGAACTAGCATCTGTATAAGGACGTGTATTTTGTTAAGAGAACTTAAAGCTTGTACACTAATATGGACAGGAACTTTTCTCTAAGGACCTCAGGTAGCAAATGAAAATAAATGCATTTTTACAGCTGTACACTAATATCATCTTACCAGTACTTTTATAACCCATGAATTGGTAATGATACTCATCTGCACTGGTTTACAGTCTGTTGCTTTTCAGGGTAATTTTCTTTCACTGGTTTATGAAATCTATCTATCATTTTGCTCCATCTTGCTAACTCTTTTTTGTTACCCAAAGTTACGTGTACATAAAGTCAACCAAAACATATAGTTATGTATTGCATTTTTTTTTTCTCAGAAACCAGGGAATAACTTACAAAATGTAATTTCTGGCCTTTACAATATTATTATTAAAATAGCAATCAAGGCAGAGGAATATAGCATCAATGTTCAATGTTGTAGTTACAGAATCTCAAGGTCATGCAAATAGGCCTCCAGGAAGTTTACCACAAAACAACCTAATCAAAAACACCCAGTTGTGAAGTTCATTTTAAATGTAACTGCAAAAAAGTCAATGGTTAAACTGCAGAACAAAAAAAAAAAACATTTATGTTTAAATACCACAAAAAATGAGAAAGCCATAAATATGTTAATTGCACTTCATTTATTGTTACTGTCATTGACCTGTTGCACATATCCCATATTTCCTCTTCTGTTCCTTTACTTTATACCTTCCCAATGTCCTGGGGGTCTCTACTGTGCATGGCCTCATGAATATTCTACATTTCTTCCTGATACCTGTTCTTTGCCGGTGAATTATTCTGAACATCTTGGTAGTGGGGGAAATCTTCTTTAAAAAAAAAAAAAATCTTAAAGGTAGCCAAAGAATCTGAGGATTTATTACTGAGTGGAAGAAAGGCCTACTATCTACTCCCGCATAGGCAAAACTACTGTTTTTAATTGAAGAATATGCTAATGGCAACTTGGCAACTTAACTAAAATACTTTTGTTCCCTATTTCTACACCATGCTCAGTGAATGTAATCCCACAAACTGATGCTAAGTTGTTATCTGCTAGTTTTAGTGATGTCCACCTTCACTGTGCTGTGGAAATGTACATTTTGACTGTATCATGTCAACCCGGACATTGAAGTTTGTCAACAACATAGCGATTAAACCCAGTAAACTCAGAAAACATACAGTGCAGAGTACCCAGACTATGAAAGTGACACTTTCTGGTCATAACAGGTATATGCCATGTACATTAAGTCAAACATCACACCACTGAAATGAGCTATATTTTCTGTGATGACTATTTTGGCTTTTTAAAGTGCAAAAATATAAATTCTGAATATGTTTCACTTGCTGTAATATGCAGTACAATAATGGCATCAGTAAAGAATCTCTATTGCTGCTCATGAAGTGCTGCACAACCTCAATCCATTCATGTGACAGTCAGGACAGTTTCTGTTTTGCACTGTAAAAGCAGAAAACAATTGTGTATTTTTCAATGAGCCTGCATCTGTGGTGCTATATGCAGGTGGCAGTGCATCTACAGATACAGACAGGAAAATGTTCAAAATATAAATGGGTTTATGTTTCTTTCCAAGAATATTTATTTATTTATTTATTTATTTTTTATTTTACATTTGTTGACCGGGCTAGTCTAACTGGATTTATTTCCATTTTCAGTAGAGGCCCGGGGAGAAAAGCTCCAAATGTTAAAATGTTAAAAATCTTAAAATAAACATTACAAATTTTGAGAGCAAATAGATCACAATTGTTACATAAATAATGACTATTTGCAAAAAATTACAACACATACAAGTCAACAAGTCATTTATATTATAGAATTTAGAAACAGTAAAGAGAAGTTATTATACAGTGAGATAAAAAAGAAATGTAGTACTTCATCAAGGTAAGGTGTAGAATGTATGTTAAGTTGTGTTTACTAGTATCAGGCCTGCTTCTAGGGGGTAAGCAGTAAAGTAGGAGTAAGTGTGGTGAAAGAGATATGGGAGGAGAAATTTGAGGATTAGGCAGGGTTATTGCAAGGGCATAACCAATGTGTTAATAGGTGTCTTTTAAAGTTTTGTTTAATGAGAGGTAAGGAAGAAAGTTGCATTAGTTCATTAGGTAATAGGTTCCATTTTTTACCCACTGTATTAAAAAACAGGGAGGCTCCGGCTAGGTTGTTAGATTTAATTATGTTGACTAGAAGCTTGTTAGATGAGCGTAATGAATTTAGATTTTTGTAAGGGATTATGAGGTTTGAGAGTATGGGAGTGCTGTTAGGTTGGTAGAATATCTTATGGGCAATGGTGAGATGGGAGAATACTAGGTTGTTTTGTAGTTCAAGCCAGCCTAGGTGCTGCAGAGTAAGACAGTGCTGAGTTCAAAAGGGATTGCCTGTGGCAAATCTGGCTATGCTGTTGTAGGAATTAGCTAGATTGATGAGGTTATTTTTCTTTAGGTTTGTGTATATGGGTGAGGCATACAGAAGAGTTGAAATTAGGTAGGTGTGAGCAATCTTAGTTCTAGCTGTTGGAGTTAAGAAAGATTTGATTCTATATAAGGAGCCTATTTTCCTGTTAACTGCCTTTATGGTGTGGTTTATGTGGCTATCAAAATGAAGGTTATTGTCAATAGTTATTCCTAACAGTTTCGTGGTATGGTCAGGGGATATAAGGGTGTTATTGTTGGAACAGACTGAGAAATCTAAGGGGGGGGGGACTTATTGGTGGATGTGAAGAGTAGGAGCTTGTTTTTTTTAGCATTGAGAAGGAGGCAATGTGTTGAGAACCATGTCTCTACTGAGTTAAATACGTTTTAGGTTAGGGAATGTAGTTCTGATATGGAGTTAGATGAGCATATTAGTATAGAATCGTCTGCATATTGTGGAATTGCAACATGGAGGTCATTGATAAATAGCGAGAATAGGAGGGGTCCCAAAATAGAGCCCTGGGGGACACCAAGTGTGACTGGCAGGAGAGAGATATGTTATTTTCCCAGAATACTGCTTGCTGTCTGTTGCTGAAGTAGGACTTGAACCATTGAATAGCATGAGAGTCAAAGGAAAGGGATTGGAGAATATTTATAAGAAGGGTATGGTTTACCATATCAAAAGCTTTTGAGAGGTCAATAAAGAGAGCAGATGAGAGTTTGCATTGCGATTTCTATTGATGGCATCAGTGAAGGATAATAGAGCATTTGTGGTACTGTGTGATGGCCTAAAACCATGTTGGCAGTTAGCTATTATATTGTGTTGTGTCAAGTGGTTTAATAGTTGATGGTGAATACATTTCTACATAATCTTTGCTAAGGGTGATAGGAGAGCTAGTGTACTCAGAGTTTCTACCTTTGTATAAGGGGATAATATGACAGATTTTCCAGATGTCAGGACTGGTTCCCTCCTTTATGGTTCTATTTATGAGTATGGATATTGGAAAGGCAATTGCTCTGGCTGGTTTCTGCAGATATTCAGATGGAAGCTGGTCCGCAGAAGGAGTACAAGGCTTAAGTTTTTGGATTAAGTTATAGATAAAGGTGGTAGATATGGGTTGCAAATGGAATGTAGGAAGTGACCCAGGTGTAGTGGTAGGAAGATTTGAGTTGTCTGGGGTTAGTTGACTAGCTAGCAATTGTATGGTCTCTGTGAAAAAAGCATTAAAGGCATTGGCAGTTTGCTGGGGGGTATTTAAATTGGTCCCTAGTGGTGTAGGAGTATGAGAGTGGCTTGGGAGAAGGAGTTTGTTAATGCTTGACCAGAACTTCTGAGGATTATTATGGTGAGTGTCCTGTAGTTTACATTAATAGTTCTTTTTGTCTGTAAGTATAGCTTTTTTTGTACTATTTCTTAACTGCCTAAATGTTTGTTGCTCAGAGATATCTTTAGTGGCTCACCACTTAGCCCAGGACTTGTTCCTGAGCAGGATTTTTTGATTGGTTTCTTTAGTTAGCCAGGGGGCTGGTTTGGACTTCATTCTGATAGATCGTTTGAGTGCATACGTATCTAAGATAGCTAAGAATTTAGAGTTAAAATATTTAATGGCTTCTTCAAGTGGGAGAGTTTTTAGGGGGTTCCAGTCACAGGCTTTAAGTTCACTTTGGAACAATGCTGGGTTAAAGTGTTTATTTGTGCGCAAAATCATACAGGTGGGGAGGTTAGAGATATAATTTTTCTGCCTAGTAATATAGGTCAAAGTATGATCACTAATGTTGTCAGGGAGAGTTCCTACCTTATAAGCTTGTTGCTGTCTATTTATGAGTATCCAGTCTAATGTGCTTTCTTTTTTGTTTGGTTTGTAGATTCTGGTTGTGGAGGTGATTGAGTAAAGCCGTGAAGGTTGATGAGGGAAGTGGGAGTATCAGCAATGATTCCTTTCCAGTCAGTGTTAAAATCACCTAATGTTATTGCTTCTTGTGGGTAAGTTGAGGACACCCAGCTTAGTATATCTTCTATTCTATTAGTATTATTGCCAGGAGGCAGGTAAATACAAATGATATATAATGATTTGCTAGGGTTGATATGAAGTCTAGAGATTAGTACTTCTGCATTACTGTTATGAGGTTGCTTGTATGGTAAGGGGGAGATGTGTAGTCCATCTTTAAATAGGATTGCTACTCCCCCGCCCTTACGTTTTAATCAGTCTTGTCTCAACATGTTGTAACCTTGGGGAACTATTTCATTATCTTTAGTACCTGGTTTTAACCAGGTTTCTGTTAGGCAGAAGATGTCAAATGAATGGGTATCTAGAAGGGCCTGGAGGTGGGCTACTTTGTTGTTAACGCTGCAGATATTAAAGTGCCCTATCAGAAAAGAGTTAGGTTGTTTAGGCTGAGCAAGTAGAGTAGTTGGATTTGCTAGGCCTGGGTTAGCTGGGTTTGTTGGTCCTGGGTTAGGGTGGATGTCACCATCTTTTAAGGGTAGATTCTTTAGTTTTAATGCTGAGTTAAGTAGAACGTTGGTTAGATATTTAACTTTCTTTACTGTGGGTTTATCTTATTTAATGTGTGAGAGTCTATGGTATTTGTCTAGTAGATAACTAGGATTAGAAGTGAGGGTTATCTGACTATGGGAAAGTATAGGGGTGTGTATGGCTGTCTGTTTTGGGAAGCAAATAAACTCATTATAATACTGATGCTCAATAGAGGTAAGGATATAGGCTGAGGAAAGGGCAGTTGTCGGTGTAGCTATGAATATTAGCTTGGTACAGAAGGCTTTGGTTACTTGAGGCATATTAATGGAATTAATAATGATTTGTAAGGAGGTGGGGCAGAGTTAAGACAGTATAGAGGTAAAGGTTAGGCAGGATAAGAGAGATGGAACTAATACTAATTGGGCACCTGATAAGAGAATAGGTAAACTAGTTAAGGAGTGGCTGCTGGTAGAAGTCAGTTAGGAGAAGGGGTGTGGCTGTTAATGTATCTTGATTGGTAGGTAGGAGTGATGGGATGGGAGAGAGGGTGTGGTTAAGGAAAGTATCAGTTTAGGACCTCTGGGGATGGGTGGAATTTGGGGGTAGGGTACGGGAGCGGAGTGAGCCCGCAGGGTTAACCGAGCGGGTAGAACCAAGGGAGAGAGTAAGATCTGTGAGAAACAATCAGTAGCAAGCTCATTGCTGAGGATAAAGTTTGGAAGTAGTAAAGGTAAGAGACGAGGTAGGTATGACAGGTGGAGAGGGATGTTTAAAGGAGAAAGTAGTAACAAGAGTAGAGTAAATCACAGGGAAGAGAAGGGACCAAGAGTGGCTAAAATCAAGGAAATAGTAAGGAAAAAAATAGAATATAGACAGCTTTACTAAATGAAACAGCTTGCTTACTAAAGGGAATAGATGGACCAGGAGGGGTTAAGCTAGAAAAGAAGGAGAAAAAAATACTGTACTAGAGGAAGGGGCTTTATAGAAGTTACTTGTATAAGAGTAAGCAGGGGTACCACCTGGTAGATACACACTATAATTACAGTAGGGGACAAATAAGGGCCAGATATTGAACACACTGAGCAGAGTGGAGGAGAGGTGTTGACTACAACTCTTAGCTGAGATATATAAGTATCCTGTTTTTTTATTATTTATACTGATTATTGTTTCTAGCAATTTATATATAGCACTTTTCATTGCCTGCTGCAAAGTTTTTGAGTGTATTTTTATTGCTATTAACTAATCTGTACAGGTAACTGATTTGTTTGCAGTTAAAAGCATTCTGTAAAGTCTCATTGCTCCTTTATCTGTTTAAAAATTATAATTTTGTGGCTTTCTGTAGTGCTTACTGTCTGTAGGCTAATAGCTTTAGTATTGTCCTAGTTCAGAATTGCTGGCTCTGGGCTTGTTTGTTTATACAGTGATTGTTCAAAGCATGTGAACAGGCCATCTTGAATTAGCTGAAGCCTTTCTTTACCTTAGCTAGATTGTGTTAATTGGTTGCTGGCTAGTGGGGGCTGGTTCTTTTGTGTTTTTGTAAAAAAAAAAAAAAAAAAGTTGTCTAAGGTTGTATCTTCTGGTATTTAAGCCCTAACTTTGAAAGGATTTCTGTCTATATACACTGAGCAGAGTGGATGAGAGGTGTTGACTACAGCTCTTAGCTGAGATATATAAGTATCCTGTTTTTTTGATTATTTATACTTATTATTGTTTCTAGCAATTTATATATAGCACTTTTTATTGCCTGCTGCAAAGTTTTTGAGTGTATTTTTATTGCTATTAAGTAATCTGCACGGGTATCTGATTTGTTTGCATTTAAAAGCATTCTGTAGAGACTTATTACTCCATTATCTGTTTAAAAACTTTCATTTTGTGGCTTTCTGTAGTGCTTACTGTCTGTAGGCTAATAACTTTAGTATTGTCCCCACACTCCCTCCCTGTTGGTGTCTTGCTGTTATACTTGGTGGCTTTGAAGTTGCCCACTCCTACTGTAAATCTGGTCTGGGACACTCCTCCCAGTCTAGTGTCATTAGCTCATTCTACCTAATACAGAGAACATTTGATAAGGCCTTCTGTTTCTCCTTTTTCCCTTTCAAAAAAAAAAAAATTGCCTCAATCTCCTTGTGTTCTGACTGTGCCTCTCAAACATTTTGGAAATATAGAGTATATTTTAGAGCATTTATTGTAACTGTAATTGCCTTAATATTGCTACAACCCAAGTGCTCTAGGTTGCACTGCATCTGAAGTGTTTGTGTTTTTTAGCTGCTTTTCTGTATATATAGACTTCTCTGTATATGTAGACTAGCTACTTATTCTGCTGTGTTACTGCCTCTTAAATTGTTTTTCAGTTGTGCACTTGCCTTGCTTCATTTAAAAAGCTTTAAATTGCTAATTTTGTAGAGTTTTAATTGCATTTACTGTTTAGGACTACACACTTGAGTGTGTTAGCCATTTCTGTGTTTATTTACTGTATTATTGCATTGTTTAGCCTGTTTCAACAAAAAAAAATGCTATCTTGTTTGCTCATTTCCCACCTTTTCTAGCCAGTCCATATCTCAGGCTTTGCTTGTCTCAGGACTTTATTTTCTGTGATCAGAGCTATTCAGACCTTGCTGTGGTAGAGGGAAGTCCTACTGCTTACCAGTGGGAGTGGTGAGCATTGTACTGCCTATTTAACACTAGAGGAGTGGTTCCAGCTCTGAAATTGTAATTTTATTAGCCTTTTTAGGCTGATTTCTATCCCTTTCCACTTTCTGGCTTAAAAATGCATGTGTTTGCACATTTTTCACATTGTGAAGCACTGCGAGGCTACAGTTAAACTATTCCAGGTGCCAGAAAGTGTGTTCTTCAAATTTTTCTTTAGAACTAGTTGGTTTCTCAGTAGTAGCACTAAAATCTGAACCCCTGTGACCAGCACTTACTCTAGAACCTGCTGGAAAGCACTAGGAAGCCTGAAACTAATTCAAGCCCTCAGCTCTCCTTGTCAATAAGGTGAAATTAATCATAGGCACTAAACAGCCTATAATTGCAAAGTACCTTGCAAAGGTAAGGGAAGACAGCTCTTAAACCTTACATAAAAGCAACTAAACAGGCATATCCAAGGGTCAGCTTCCGGTGATTTCTCCTGTCCACCTGGTGAATCTGGGCATACTGGGGCAATGCGGCAACTGCCTCATGTACACAGACAATCTTCTTCTCCTACCACCCAACACTACAACCTGTGAGAGATGCACTTACATAGCCAAACTGGAAGCAAAGCTCTCTCCGACCAAGATTGTGCTAGACAGTCAAGAGGAGATACACCTGCATTACACCTCAAGCAATTCATAGCCCTTCAAAACCCACTCCATCAACACCCACACATAGCAACACTAAAGCCACATATGCGGAGGCCCTTAACATTAACCTGCCCAAGCAACAAGGACCTCCAAAGCCGAAACGCAAACAAACACCAGTCACAACCAAAGTGACACATAGCTCACAACACCAGTGTGCCACCCAACAACCCCTGAGGCAAGACAATGTACCCAACACTTTAGTCATAGCTGACTCTATAGTCAGGCACACTGATGTCCCACTCACCAGGCTGAACAAGGAGAAAATTACCGTCAGCTGCCTGTCGGGTGCTAGGATCTGCCACATAACGCATGTACTCAAGTCACTCCACAACAAGTACAAATATGACTCTGTCATTGCCCATGCTGAAGTGAATGATTTGAGATGTACCTCCCTGGACTAAATGAAAAGAGACATGGAAGAGCTTTTGGATCATGTGACCCAGGCAGGTATGATCCTAGCCCTGAGTAGCATCCTGCCTTTGCCCAGAATGATACCACAGTATAAGGACAAAATGATTGACTTCAACAATTGGCTAAGCTTCTGGTGTCATTCAAAAGGGATCCAGTATTTGTGTGCCTGGGAAGACATGATCGACAAACCACAATGCTTTGCCAGAGATGGTCTGCACCCGTCACCCCTGGGATTCAGGTTACTGACTAAAGCTCTTGCCACCCCTATAGTGCCTTTTTTAGGCAAGGTTCAAAGGATAAAACCACCACTGTAACAGATACAAGCATGCAAAATCTGAAGGTAATGCTACTCAATGCTAGAAGTCTAAACCTCAAAATGCACTCTATTGAGGCACTCCTAAAAATAGAGAACATCGATATCTGTGCAGTAACTGAGACCTGGTTCAAGGCTCCAGAGAGCACCCCTGCAATACCAGGCTATAATTCTTACCACACTCTCCGGCCACAAAACCAAGACCGAAACACTAAAGATGGAGGAGTGTCCATATTCACCAAGGATATTCACACCTCCAGGCTAGTTGCCCAACACAATGCATCTGAAATTCTCCAGGTGCAACTAACACTAGGTAAGACTGCAATCCAAATTGTAGCTTGCTACAGATCCCCCACCATGCCCCAAGATTCTCACTACACCTTTCTAAACATACTGGAAAATATTAAGATACAACCAAACACCCTAATACTGGGTGATTTCAACTACCCTGCCATTAACTGAGAAAACTACTCGGTTACCAACTCCTTTTCCCAACGGTTCTTGGAATTCATAAATTTCAATGGCCTGGATCAACTAATCCATAGTCCCACCAGGGGCTCCAATATTCTAGACCTGGTCATTACCAACATGGGAGATAGATGCTCCACACCAGTGGTCACCCCCTCATTGGTCACGTCTGACCATAAGCAAATCACCTTTGACATCCACATCCCACCCCCATCCCCCAGTAAGAAAACCTCCTTAAAAAACTTCTCCAAAGCCAACTTCATGCTACTGAAGTCAGAAGTGACAAACTTCACAACACCCATGCAGATGGGATCTGGAAGTTTGACTGCAGAATCCTACACTAAGGCACTGTACGAGCACATCCACTCGTGCATGAATCGTGCCATACCAAATTGAACCAAGATGCTCTTCTCCAAAAAAAGGAAGCCAATCTGGTTGTCCCCTGCTATAAACAAACTATGCAACAGAAGGAAGAAACTGCTGCAGAAAAGACGAAAATCCCAGGATGCAAAAAACTCCCTCACCAGCCTCAGTAAGAAACTTAAATCCTCATAAAATCCTCAAAAGCTAGTTACAAAAATAAAATTACCAAAGATTCCAAAGACAACCACAAGGCATTCTATAGTTATGTCAAGAATTTAAATAGCAATGCTCAGATCTGCTCTGAGCTACAACAGAATGGCATTAAATATACTGATCCCAAGGATATTGCCGATATCCTGGCAGATCGATTTAGTGCCAACTTCACACCCCTCTCACCCCCTAAAGGGCCCATCTCAATACCAAAAGATTGCAGAATTTCAATAATCATGGCCACACAGGTAGAAACCACACTCTCCAAAGCTAAGAATACAGCATCCATGGGACCAGATGACATCCCAGGCTGTGTACTACATGAACTACAAAATGAAGTGGCACCTCACCTAAGTGTCATGTTTAATCATAGCCTCACCTCAGGTTTCGTTCCCACTGAGTGGCGCACAGCTACAGTTATCCCGCTCCACAAGGGAGGATCCGCCTTGGATCCTCGGAACTACCATCCCATCAGTCTGACAAGCCTGATCTGCAAGGGCATGGAATGCATTATCATGGAACTTATAAACAAAGACATTGGCAACCTTCAAACACTGGAACCCACCCAGTTTGGGTTTGTGAAGGGCCAGTCTTGTCTCCTGAATCTGATTGACTTCTTTGAATCAGTCTCCAGAGCTGTGGACGAGGGTAAGGAGGTCCACACAGCCTATCTGGACCTTGCCAAGGCCTTTGACACCATCCCCCACTCTGGAATCATAGATAAACTTACTAAGCTGGGCATTAATCCCTATGTCACTCGATGGGTTGCCAACTGGCTTACTGACAGAACCCAGACTGTAAAAGTAGCCGACTCCAAATCCAGCTCCAGACAAGTGACAAGTGGAGTATTTCAGGGTTCAGTCCTGGGACCACTCTTGTTTGGCATCTACTTCTCTGACGTACAGGCCAACACTAAGGGACTCTGGCTAACAAAGTTCACAGATGACTGCAAACTGGCAGCCATTATTGAATCCCCAAATTATGTGAATATTCTACAAAAGGGCCTTACAGAAACATATGCCTGGTGCCAGAGCCATGGGCTCAAGCTTAATGCCCAGAAATCTATAGTTATCCCCTTTGGAAAAAAAACATGCACCCATGAATTACCACATAGATGGCAGGACACTAAATATCAAAAGTGTGATGAGAGACTTAGGGACACAGGTGGATAGTGGTCTCTCTTTCGATAACCACATCACCACAACAGTCAGGAAATCCTTCTATGTTGCACACCTCATCACTAAGGGCTTTTCATCCAGAAAAAAGGAGGTCATTGTCCCACTGTACTCATCCCTCATTAGACCCATTATAGAGTATAATGCCCCATTTGGTATGTACCTCACAAGACATCTGCAACAGCTGGAAAGGCCACAGAAATACCTCACTAAAAGAATCGCAGGCCTAAAGCAGATGCCATATGCTGACCATCTAAAAAAACTCCAGCTATACTCTGTGGCATATCGTCTACTCAGAGGCAATCTCTGCTTAACATACAAGGCCATGTCAGACCCTGAGCTGTTGGACATGCTCCACTTAAAGAAATCCCAATCCCTCAGAGCCACGCGCTCCAGGGATCTAAACCTTGTCATCACAATGAACAAAACATGCTGGAGGGATACGTTCCTGACCCAGAGACTCCCCATACTCTGGAATAGACTGCCCATGCATGTCAAGCAGAGTGCCTCATTGGCCCTCTTCAAAAGGAACCTTGATGATTGGATGGGAGATAGGAAATTCACCCCGGGGATCATGTCAGTCACCCTGCTAGACAGGGGTCCAGAGAAGTAAATATTGTGGGAAGCAATATCCAGGGAATTGTTATGGCTAGGCTTGCATAGACCCTAAGGCTGATAGCCTAGTACCAACCTATGAACCTATGAACCTATGAAAGGGTATGGCTGCTGGCTGTCCTGGCTAGGGAGAGAGTTATAACCACCTAGCACCTCGGGTTATAGTTAAAAAATAATTACTCCAGAGTATGGTATCTGTTAAACATACTTTCTTATTATCTGGAATGAGTTATTCACAGGGAGAGTTTGGCTTTATTCCTGTACCAGGGATAGGCAAAACTTGTTTGGTAGATGAATGGAGTTTCTAGTCTTCCAGCAGGGCTTAGCTACTTAGGCAAGCAGGGCAGTCAGGATGGTGAAGTTTAACATATACATTTCCAACGAGATGGTCACCAAGGTTATCACAGACATTAATTTCTTCAATTTCACCATATTTCTCTTCCAACTCAGTAAATACTTCCTCAAAAAATTAATCATAATGCTTTTGCACTTCTACATCAGTAACTTGACCCGAAAAACAGTGAGACCCATCTGCAGTCTGTGCTGTATTCTGAGGGTTTCGGTAGAGATTCAGCAGCAAAATAGTTTGTCTTTTTCGGTACTGAAAATCGAGGCCAAGTATTCCGCCATTGTGAAGCCGACGTCCTCCTCACAACATCATACTTTGGAATATATTTTGTGGTGAAGCATAATGGCATTGAAAATAGACATGGCTACCAATTCATTCTATCCAGTTTCAAAAGCTTGGCATTGTGGTAATTAGTTGTCATACTGTTCAGATGGCTTTTTTGTCCAGTTTTACTCAAGTCCACTTCCTCAAGCTCAGCTCTTTACCTACAGCTTTCTGCACATTCCCATTTTACTAAAGACAATCCTCAGCAACTTTTTTGACTGCAGGTATTCATCTAGGATGAATGAACAATAAGAAACTCTTTTTCCACCAGAAACCTTCCAAAACTTCTTGGCTGATACTTGCCATGTCCCACATCTGACACACCCAAACTGCTGGAAGTACTAAGGCTGCTAAGTGAAGCTGCATCACCGAGGCATGACTGATTTCCTGGTTCTCACTTCAGTCATGCTTCTTGAAGACCATAGACCATACAGTTGACAATGGCACATATGCATCTGTAACCACCTTCTCCATCACAATCTACTAGCTAACTGTCAACATGGTTTCCACCCATTCCATAGTACCACCACAGCCTTGCTATCCTTCACTAACTGTATCAACAAAAATCGCAACAATAATATGCTTTCTTCTGCTTTCTTTGTTGACCTATCAAAAGCCTTCGACATGGTTAACCACCGACTCCTCCTACACCTACTGAAGTCCGTCTCACTTGACAGCCTAGCTATGAACTACTTTACATCCTACCTTGAAAACAGACAACAGGCAGTTCTCTGGCAAAATCATCTTTTGAATCTCCTCCCCATCTCTGTAGGTGTCCCTCAGGGTTCCATATTAGGCCCTCTACTGTTTTCCATTTTTATAAATGACCTTCATCTATCCACTCCACTCTCCACCTGCATTCAATATGCAGATGGCTCTACTGTAATTTGTTCAGCCACATCCCAAACCAAACTTCATTCCCTTACAAAAAAAGCTTTCAGCACTGTAGAACAATGGTTCTCTAACCGTTGTCTTCTCCTTAACCCGACAAAATCAAACTTTTGCTCTTTACACCTACCCAAATGTCTACCTCTCTACACTTCACTCTTACAGCCAATAATGGCACCCTTATTTCTCCCAACCCCACCACCAAACTCCTAGGAATTACAATTGATAATCACCTAAACTATGACACCCACATAAATTCTACAATAAAATCAATTAACAGAAAACTAGGCTCCCTTTATAGAATTAAACCTTTCCTTACACCTGAAGCCAGGACTGCAATAGTTAGAACCCACTTAATCTCTACCCTATTCTATGCTTCCCTCATATATACTAACCTTTCTAAAAATAAACTCAACAAACTAGCCATATCATATAACAATATTGCTAGATTTGCTACAAATTCACCTTTCAGGACTCATCACTGTCTGAATCTAAAACAACTGGGCTGGCTTGAACTCCTTAACCAGCTACGATTCAACCAACTTACAATAGCCCATAAAGCCCTATACCAACCCAGCAACACTCCAATTCTTTCTGCCCTCATCATACCATATAATAGCCTGAAGAATCTACGCTCCTCAAACAAAATGTGGATTCATACTACCTTATCAAAAACCTAGCAGGTGACTCCTTGTTCTCTAACTCTGTTGGTAAAGTATGGAATCAACTACCACATGATCTTACTTCTCAGACCTCTCTCCCACAATTCAAAACTAATCTAAATTTTTTTCTCACCAACCACTGGTTATGCTCTTGTACCAACCCTGCCTAACTGTTATCCTTCACTGACTGTTACACTCTATAACCACTATATTTCTACCTATAAACCTCTATATTCTACACTCTATGAACTAACCTTTTTTTTAATTAAATACTAATGCTTATGAGTCTTGAGTACTATTTTCCATATTTGACTATTTAATTCAATTTTACAATTTTTTTATGTAAACTTTAACTGAATGTTGTAATATTGTATGTAGATGCCTTTTGTAGACTTATATTACTTTTAATTTTTTGTACGTTTTTTTCTGGGGCGTTTCTCCCTGGGCCTCTACTGAAAATGGACATGTATCTGTAGGACTAGCCCGGTCAACAAATGTAAAATAAAATAAAAAAAATAAAATAAACTATAATCAGGGCAGCACTGTAGGATCCTGTGGGGATGGAATGTGCAAGCGTTGCTTGTTATATTTTCACACCTCCTAAGGAAAATTTAAAAAAAAGAGACAATAAAAAAGTCAACCCATGGTGTTATGGAACAAGCTCTGATACCTCCTCTTTACAGATTCAGCCCCTGATCTCTAAGCTAAGTATAATCCCCTCTGAGATCATGCTGCTTGGGGAAAACACCAATTCCACTAGATGACTATTAATAAAAACAGGATGTAATGACATAACTACCAAATACTTAACCTGCTCTCACTGGGAACAGCAAATAAAGTTCCATTTAAATATACTTGTATATAAATGGTGGTAATGAAATTATTTTAATACATAGTAAGTCATCAAGTATATAGCAATGAATCTGATTTCTATTGTGAAAGTACTTTTTCTATAAATTTCACAATCATTGAAATAAAAGAACCAATATTTAAAATTCTACCTAGCTACAAAAAATTCTTCCATCAGTAATGGAGAAGAAACTTATCATTATTACAATTGTTCTGCATTATTTTATTCATTTATTTATTTGTTTAAGTTTGATGACTGGGGAAGTACACTGGGGCAAGAAGAGCCCGTTTTCAGTGGAGGCCCAGGGAGAAAAGCTCCACAATAATTGCAAGTTACATTTCACATGTTACAAAAGGACATAGTTCATACAGATAATTAAACATTTACAGATAAGCTCCACAATATTTGCAATTGGCTTGTCACAATGATATAAAAATGAAAAGACATAATTCAATACAGAAATTTCAACATTTACATAAAGTGAATATTTTTGTTATAAACTCAATTTTAGGTTTAACATTTCAAAATATATAGCTACTAGCCATTAGTACACTAGAAAAATATTATGCATGGAGAGGGTAATTGTATATTTGAGACTGGAGAGTATAGTACAATAGATGTTAGAGAGAAAATTAGTTTTTAGTAGGGGAGGGATTGTTTTGGGTGGGATGAAGTAATAGTAGAGGTAGTTGGATGAGTTAGTGCAAGGGACATAATGACAACTTACTCCATACTCAGACCTAAGTTACAACTTAAGATCTGTTCTAAATAAAGTTACAGGCCAATAGGAGAGAACCCATAATTATAGTGACAGGTCAGTGACAATTTCTCGATCACCCACGTCCCCCGGAATCTTTTTTAAAGTTTTTTTGTCTATTCCTTCTAGCATGTCGAGGGATCAGTTGCTAGTGTCCTCTCCTGCTCAGCTGGTGAACCTGGGAATATTGAGGCAATGTTACAATTGCCTCATGTACACAGACAACCCTCTCCTCCTCCCACAAAACACAAATACATGCGAGAGATGCAACTATACGGCCAAACTGGAGGCTGAGCTCTCTCAACATAGGACTGGCAAGACCAGTCAGGAGGAGAAGGTTACCACACACACTATAGACCCAGTCTCACATAGTACCATCACAACCTCAAATCATACACATAAACACACAAAGACATACTCGGAGGCTCTGATCAAAAATCTACCAAAACAGCAGAGGCCACCAAAGCAGACACCCAAACAACCACCACCTCAGAACACAACACCTGCAACACATAGACATCACAGTCAGAGTGTCAAACAGTCACAGCCCTTGAGGCCAAACACAATGCCAGACACACTAGTCATTGGTGACTCCATAGTCAGACACACTGACGTCCCACTCACCAGACCAAGTAAGGAAAAGGTCACAGTAAGCTGCCTGTCGGGCGCTAGAATCCGCCACATAACGCAAGCACTCAGGTCTCTCAACAGCAGGTACAAATATGACTCAGTCATTGTCCACGCTGGTGTAAACGACCTGAGACGTACCTCCTTGGACTACATGAAAAGAGACATTGAGGAGCTCTCTGATTATGTAGCCCAGGCAGGTATGACCCTGACCTTGAGCAGTATCCTACCTTCACCAAGAATGATGCCACAATACAGAGATAAGATGATCAGCTTTAACAATTGGCTTAAACACTGGTGTCATTCAAAGGGGATCCAGTGTCTGTCTGCCTGGGATGACATGCTGGACAAGCCACGCTGCTTCAAGGGACGGCTTGCACCTGTCACCCTGGGATTCTGGATATTGGCAAAGGCTCTTGCCACCCCATAGTGCCTTTTTAGGCAAGGCTCAAATTCTAAACCTACCACCCTAGAACACAAAAAGGAAAAACTAAGGGTAATGCTGCTCAATGCCAGAAGTCTAAATCTCAAAATGCACGCACTCGATGCCCTTCTCAGTATGGAGAACATCGATGTCTGTGCTGTGACAGAAACCTGGTTCAAGGCTCCTGAGAGCACCCCAGCGCTATCAGGTTTTACCTCATATCATGCGTTCCGTCCACAAAATCCGGACAATACCAAGAAAGGAGGGGGGGTATCCATATTCATCAAGGACACCCACACCTCAAGACTGGTGGCAACGCACGATGCATCGGAGACCATCCAGGTGCAATTAACCATAGGCAAGACTGCTCTGCAAATTGTAGCATGTTACAGGCCACCCTCACAAACTCAGGAACCTCACATGGCCTTCCTGAAAACACTAGAGGGATAAATGTATCACCAAACACCATCATACTAGGTGACTTCAATTACCCTAATATAGACTGGGAACACTACTCAAGCCCAAACACCCTAGCCCAAAAGTTCCTGGAATTCATAAACTCAAATGCCATGGAACAACTAGTCACCATCCCCACAAGAGGAGATAACATACTTGATCTCATCATCACGAACATGGGAGCACAATGTTCAACACCGGAGGTGTACCCCTCACTGGTGAGATCAGATCACAAACTAATCTCGCTGGAGGTCCTCATCCCACCCCACCAGAAATAAAAAAGACCACAGTAAAACTTCTCAAAAGCCGACTTCACACTTCTAAAGACTAGTGTGGTCTCCTTTAAGGCCCCGAGCCATGGAAAACAGTACTCAAGCCGCTGAATCACTTACAAATGCCTTCTACCAGCACCTGCAGGACTGCATGGATAAGGCAATCCCAAGCAAAACAAAGACTCTTTGTACCAAAGGCAAGCGTCCAGTCTGGTGGACCCCAGCCATAAACAAACTCTACAACAAAAGGAGGAAGCTACTACAAGATAGAGCAAAATCCTTAAAAGGTAAGACACCCTTGATCACTATAAGTAAAAACTAAGAGCTCTCATAAAATCATCCAAAGCAAATTTCGAGAGAAAAATAGCTAAAGACTCAAAAGACAATCATAAGGCCTTCTTTAGCTATGTTAGAAACCTGGGAGGAAACTCCCAGATATGCTCAGAGCTAGTTCAAAATGATGTGAAGATTACTGATCCTACAGACATTGCCAACATACTGGCTGACAGGTTCAGTGCAAACTTCCCCTCCCCAAAGGAGAGATATCTATACCAAACGATTGCAGCCCCCAAACATCTCCAGCCCAAGTGAGAACTGCTCTCTCCAAAGCAAAAACACAGCATCCATGGGACCTGATGGTGTCCCCGGCTGTGTGCTCCATGAACTCAATGAGGAATTAAACCCACAGCTAGGACAGCTGTTTAATCAAAGTCTTACCTCTGGATACATACCCAGGAGTGGCGCACTGCAACTGTGGTACCACTTCACAAAGGCGGTGCCTCCACCGACCCTGGAAATTACCGCCCATTAGCTTGACAAGCCTTATCTGCAAAGCCATGGAGAGGATCATAATGGACCTCATAAATAAAGACATAGGGAATTTGCAGACTTTGGATCCAACCCAGTTTGGCTTTGTCAAAGGCAGATCATGCCTTCTAAACTTGGTTGACTTTTGAAACAGTCACCAAAGCCATTGATGAGGAAAGGCAGTCCATACAGCCTACCTCGATCTGGCTAAGGCCTTCGATACAATACCCCACTCGGGTATCATTGAAAAACTCATCAGCTTAAATGTCAACCCATACATCACAAGATGGGTTGCAAACTGGCTGAGTGACAGAACCCACAGGGTCAGAGTTGCTGGCGCCATGTCAGACTCAAAGCCTGTCACAAGTGGTGTCCCACAGGGCTCAGTCCTGGGCCCACTCTTGTTTGGCATCTACTTTTCCGAAGTACAAGCAAACACAGGAGGGTTATGGCTGACAAAGTTTGCAGATGACTGCAAACTGGGCCATAGTAGAAAACACATCTGACACAGATATCCTTCAGAAGGGTCTCACAGAAACGGATAACTGGTGCCAGAGCCACGGCCTAAAGTTAAATGCCAAAAATGCATAGTCATACCCTTCGGGAAAAACAAGGTTACCCCTAGCTACCAAATAGGTGGCAATCCACTGAGCACAGAAGAAGTTATCAGGGACCTGGGGACCCAGGTTGATAGTAGTCTGTCATTCGACACCCATGTAGCTAAAGTAGTTAGGAAGACCTTCTACATTGCCCACCTTATCATGAAGGGATTCTCATCTAGATCAAGGGAGGTCATAGTCTCCCTTTACTCATCACTCATCAGACCAATGATTGAGTACAATGCCCCATTCGGAATGTATCTGACCCGACAGTTGCAGCAGCTGGAGAGGCCACAAAAGTTCCTCACCAAGAGGATAAAGGATCTCAAAAATCTGTCCTATGCTGCCCGACTGAAAGAACTCCAGCTCTATTCAGTCGCTTACCGCTTGCTCAGAGGTGACCTTTGCCTAACATACAAGGCCATGTCAAACCCAGATTTGGTGAATATGCTTCACCTCAAAAAATCTAGATCCATCAGAGCCACAAGGGCGGGAGACTTAAACCTTGACACGGCTATTAATAGGACATGCTGGAGGGATAGATTCATCACCCAAAGACTCCCTATGCTGTGGAACAAAATCCCGGTACATGTGAGGCAGAGCACCTCGCTGGCCTTGTTCAAGAGAAATCTTGACCAATGGATGGGAGATCGCAGATATACCCCAGGGATTACCTCAGTGTCACTGCTCGACAGAGGCACAGCAAAATAATGGGTATAGTTCCCCATACTAAAGGGGTGGCGTAAGCCACAAAATGATGGGCTAGGCTTGTAAATGCCCTCGGGCAGATAGCCTAGTATGAACCTATGAACCTATGAACCTATGAGCATCACATTTTACGGGTTGTATATATCTAAAACTTACTGAGAAAGAAGAGATGCTTGGAGTTGGTGAAAATCTAAGGCATACTTCTTTCAGTCTTAATGTACAGTAAAACAAGACTTAAGTGGTTCTGTCACAACATTTATACATAGTCTTTCTCTCCAATGTTTCTTAAGTCTATCCATGGGTCCCCTCCAAATGGGTTTTGCCTAATATATTCCTGTGAGGTGTGCAGCTCAAAAGATGCTCCAACACCATCAGCAGACTTTACTCAGCAGATATGCAGTCATATTCTGAAATTCTTTTTCAAATGCTGAGCTTCTAATTTTATTGGAGAAAGTAAACCCAGCTTTCCTGTGAAGGGACCTCATTTCTACTTGTATTTCTGATTTCATCTTCTCAATCACTGCTTAGATCAGACAAGATCAGACAGGAGTCCCCGTGGACTATGATGTTTGCAGATGACATTGTGCTCTGTAGTGAGAGTAGGGAACAGGTGGAGGAGACCCTGGAGAGGTGGAGATATGCTCTAGAGAGAAGAGGAATGAAGGTCAGCAGGACTAAGACAGAATATATGTGTGTGAATGAGAGGGGGGGATAGAGGAATGGTGAGACTGCATGGAGTAGAGGTGGCAAAGGTGGATGTGTTTAAGTACTTGGGATCAACATTTCAGAGTAACAGTGAGTGTGGAAGAGAGGTGAAGAAGCGAGTACAGGCAGGATGGAGTGGGTGGAGAAGAGTGTCAGGAGTGATTTGTGGCAGACGAGTACCAGTAAGAGTGAAAGGGAAGGTCTACAAGAGGGTAGTGAGACCAGCTATGTTATATGGGGTTGGAGACAGTGGCATTGACAAAAAGGCAGGAGTCAGAGCTTGATGTGGCAGAGATGAAGATGTTAAGATTTGCACTGGGTGTGACAAGGATGGACAGGATTAGGAATAAGTATATTAGAGGGTCAGCCCAGGTTGGAAGGTTTGGAGACAAAGCCAGAAAGGCAAGATTACGTTGGTTTGGACATGTGCTGAGGAGGGATGCAGAGTATATTGGGAAAAAGATGCTAAGGATGAAGCTGCCAGGTAACAGGAAAAGAAGGAGGCCTAAGATAAGGTTTATGGATGTGGTAAGAGAGGACATGCAGGTGGTTGGTGTGACAGAGCAAGCTGCAGAGGACGGGAAGAAATGGAAACAATTGATCTGCTGTGGCAACCCCTAACAGGAGCAGCCGAAAGAAGAAGTCACTGCTTAGATCTCATGACCATCTTTGAAGATAAGGACACAGAGTGAGCAGTAATTTGAGAACCTAGTGCAATGACTAAGCTCATTTTTCTCCAACCTCCTTCATTAGAATGCCTGCAATGGAAGGTTCACCAGAATAAAATCCACTGTTTTATTGATCGCACAAAAACATAAAGCACATCCAGAACGCATTGACTGTATCACCACATTTTCGTCACAAAAACTTCTTCAGATGAGCATACCAACTTCTGAAACCTTTTTATATACAAAAACATCCCCAATTAATCAATTAACAAACTGTTATACTTTTAAAAACACAGTGCAAAAAAACTATACACACAAACAATGAAACACAATAAGTACAGAAGTGCATAGAAAATCATCCCCAAGGTCCATACGGATGTGGGTAACCCAACCATAAGGCCAATAGTCTCTGCTGAAGGAGCCATAACAGCCCCCTTAGCTACATTTGTGGATTCTAAGCTTAAAAAATTGTCCATGGGGGGGGGATGTACTCAAAGACTCATGGGACCTTTTGAAAAAACTGCATTCGGGACTTTATTGTGACAACCTTACTTTTATTACGGTTGATGTGATAGATTTATTTTCTTTGATACCCCACACTCTGGGTTTAGAATGATTAGAAGAGGTTTTAAGTGATATTAATGACATAAGTTACAATGATTTTTAGAACATGTTTAATCTTAATGGATGTGATTTTAAAGAATAATTTAATATTTTTTGAGGGCAAGTATTTTAAACAACTAAGAGGTGTTGCTATGGGGGGCCATTGTGCCCCCACGTACGCTAACATTATACTTTCCTACTGGGAAAAGAAATTTGTGTTAAATTGTGAATTCAGGTGTTGCTGGAATTTTTATACTCATTTTTTGGATGACATTTGTTTATTTTGGGTAGAACCTGAAAGTAGGTTTTTAGATTTTTTTTAACTATTTGTCTAGCACCACAGATTTTTTAAGATTTACGTATGAAATCAATTCTGATGAGATGAGATACTTGGACCTCAGTATCAGTAAGGCTAGAGGGAATTTCAAAACTAGAGTTTATAGAAAGCAACATTTTTAAACTCTTACCTATATTATACCAGTGCGCACCCACATCACCAGAAGAAAGGGGTAGTAAAGGGTCAGTTTGTTTGAATATCCAGAATGACCTCAGATGACAATGATTTTATTAATGAAATTGCTGATCTTATGGATTTGTTCAGGGCTAGAGGGTACCCAGAAAAGCTTCTAGCAGAAGTATATAATGAAGTTTTGGAAGCAAGAAAATCTAGGTTTGCCCCCACTTTCGGGAATGACAATCAGGACCTTGAAAATATTCAAACATCGGAGAGGTCAGGTGATAATAGGTACGACAGTGCTTTGGTCATTACTTATGACCGGGATGCTGGGTTGGCCAGAAACATTATAGAAAGAGAATGGAACAGATTTGCTAGCACATCAGACCTGCAGTATAGATTTGATAAGCCTTTTAAGTGTATTTACAGAAGGGGACGCTGTATTAAAAACATTTTGGAGAATTGTACACCTAGGACAGGTGTTTACCTTTCTAATAAAAGGGGCACACACAAGTGTGGTTGTTGTGCCCAATGCCCTTATGTCAAAGTTGGAGAGATTGTTCATCTGAAAAGTAGAGACAGACATTAAGAGAAATGGTTTTTCTAATTGCAATACTAATGGTATTATTTATTTAGCCTTCTATGACAAATGTGAAGCATTCTATATAGGCAAAACTGGGAGAAAATTAAAGTCACAAATGTATGAACACAGGTACGATATAAAAAAGATGAACAATAACAATTCTCTGTATAAACATACTTTGAACTGTGTAATAGCTAATTTTTATTTTTATGTAATAGAAATATTGCCCATTGATCCTAGGGGTGGCCCTTGGGAACCACACCTAGAATACAGGGAACTGTACTGGCAACTATTTCGTGAAGCTACTAGGTATACTGGTTTGAATGAGATGGTTTCACTGAAGCCAGTCTTAAAGCTTAGGTCAGCTAAACTTTAAATTATATGACTGTCCAGCAGATGGTGCTGTTTAACATTTTGTAGTTCGGTTCGATTCTCAGCTAGAGCGTCATCTGCGTGGAGACATGCATGAATTGGCGTACCTTCGTTGAAGGTTGTGCGTCAGGGCTGGTAACTCGGCACGTAAAAATCAACTACCAATCATTAGCAGACCGGAGTTCCGCTGTGGCGACCCCTAACCGGGAAAAGCCGAAAGACACAATGACCTACACAACAATGTTTTATATGTGGTTTTACAAGGTTTTTATATTTTTAAATATTTATTTTTTGTGTGTAAGTTTTTACAAACTTTAAATAATGTATGTTTTTTACAAGATTCTTGCTTGACCAACCAATAAATGATTTTCTATGCACTTCTGTACTTATTGTGTTTCATTGTTTGTGCATATAGTTTTTTTGCACTGTGTTTTTAAAAGTATAATAGCTTGTTAATTGATTAATTGGGGATGTTTTTGCATATAAAGGGGTTTCAGAAGTTGGTATGCACATCTGAAGACGTTTTTGTGTCAAAAACGCGGTGATACAGTTAATGCATTCTGGATGTGCTTTATGTTTTTCAACATCATGTGCAATCAGTAAAACAGTGTATTTTATTCTGGTGAACCTTCCAGTGCCTTATTTTTGGTTATCAGTTTACTTTTGGCACTTTTTCCACTTTCTTTGTTTGTTTGTTTAGAATGCCTGCAGTACTTCCTCTGCCGCACCCATCTACTGGTCACTCTCAGAGTCAGGTTCACGTTAACCTTACACCCTAAGTACCATTAAGAAGCTTAGCCCTGTTGCCTTAAAATATTAAGGCGTTACTTTCTCCAAACTAGCAGACTATTCTTCCATACCCCATGTATGAATTCCATGAGATCCACTCCATTTGTTTAGTATGATTTTGAAGGTTATCAGAAAATTACTGTTTGATATGTAATGGGAAACTAAAACAGATGATGTATTGAGCTAAATAACTATCACATCAATTAGAGATTTTAATACAGAGTAATGTTTAGGCCTTAAGAGCAGATATTTCTTGAACTGCTGGTTTTATGGAGGTAAATGGGATCAAAAATGTGTGTTCTTCCTAGCAGATAAACCTAAACAGGTTCCCCTATAGGAATCTGTATGAAATGTTGTAAATGGAGAAGGTTTTTAATCTTTTTAATCTTTCAGGATAACATCTACGCTCCACCAACAAAATACTAGTCCAAACATCCCGATCCAAAAACTCAGCAGGTGACTCCACATTTTCCAACTCAGTTGGCAAAATATGGAATAAGTTACCACAGGAACTCACATCCCTAACATCACTCTCCCAATTTCAAACTAAACTAAAATCCTTCCTAAATACCCACTGGCTATGCTCTTGTCATAACCCAGGTTAGCTCTCTTTTTTTCCATCATTATACGACTCCTTAACATCCATTCTTTTTCTTCTCTTCTACTTACTCTAACTAATTATTAAATATTCCTTATCCTTTCTCTCTCTTTACCATCCTAGGTTTTTTCTTTTTACTCAAAATTTAATTCAACCTGTTTCAAAGGTATTGCATATGTTTTTTTTTTCCCTCTATTTCTGTATATTGATGTATATCTTGAAATTGTTTAGTAGTTTGTAGTGGAGCTGTTTCAAAGGTATTGCATATGTTTTTTTTTTCCCTCTATTTCTGTATATTGATGTATATCTTGAAATTGTTTAGTAGTTTGTAGTGGAGCTTTTCTCCCCGGGCCTCCACTGAAAATGGACATATATCCAGTTGGACTAGCCCGGTAAACAAATGTAAAATAAAATAAAATAAACATAGACTGCCTAGACCTAAGATTTTATTGGTGAGGAACTTGAGGGGTCTCTATTGCGTAGAGTTACATGCTGAATGGAGTATTATATTTAATGATAGTTCCAATAATGGATGAATTAAGTAAAGTTTTGACTTATTTAGGCTTAGTGGAACTGTCATGAAGGATACATTTTGAAAGGCAGAATACTGGAGGTGGAAGGAAAGTACATTATGTATGTATGTACCCAGATCTCTGATAACAATGACAGTTTTTAAGGGACTGGCATTTATATGATATGGGGTGGGAGTGCTGGATTTCCTAAAGATAACTATGCTGCATTTCATGATGTAAGTAAAATGCCCATGGTTAGCACTCTCTGCATATCTTCTCCTTGCACTCATGAACAAGATCCTATGCTATGTATCTGATTCAGCTGCTCCCCCTGACAAGGAGATGTCAATTCACTCTTTTCTTGTAAAGAGCCACAGCCATTGTCATTATACTTCACACTCAGCAAATTATTATTCCATTGCAGAGGAAATCATAGTCACTTGAAGCTTAATTGGACAACATCATCTCCAAATAGCATAGAGCTCATATTTACATCCCTAAACTGTATACTCTCCAAATGTGGCTGCACATCAATATCCTGTATACAGGGATGATAAACAGGATTGACAAGACATGTCTTTGAGAGAATCCTGTATACACCTTGAACATACTTAACTTAATAATGAGACCATCAAAACAGTTCTCATTCAGGAATACAGGGACCAAATGCCTTTTAGCAACAGGGGCCCTAGTACCTTGCACTGCTCTAATGCTTCTTCCTGCCAAGATGTATGACAACATGGCTTCTTCAAGTACTCAAAACGCACATTTTGAAAGGCAGAATTACACCCCCCCCCACCTTGAACATCTGCACACAATTGTCCTCCAACATAAGAGGATCTAGTGTTGGATGAAGCCTGCTTTCCTGTGTTATATAGACTAAGAGAAGTTAGGAACTGTTAAATATTTTTTTCTTGTAAAATGAAAGAATATATGTTTACAGAATTGATTACTCAGACAGAAAACATTGATATTGTAGTGAGTCAAAGCATTGACAGAGCACATGGTAATGTGAATTTGTTAACAGGCTGATGACGTTTGCCAGCTGAATGTCATATACAAACAGAGACTGATGCTATGCTAATGATACAAACTCACAGAAATGCACCAGTAGTTCAGAGGAGCAAGATGCAAAAGGAATTAATAGGTGGAATTAAAAGACAGTCCGATCCAAATTAATGGGTGTAAAGCAGGTTTAACATTATGAAGAATTATATGCATGTGAATCAATCCTGAACCTCTGAATAAAATATTCAAAAAAGAGTATTACCAATTTGATTCTAGAAGAATTGGTCACAAGGATGGCAGAACTATTTTCAGTACTACATGCAACCCAGGGTTTCTGGCAGATAAGGCTAGAAAGAGCACTACAAAACTGTTTACTTTTTTCTTGAGTTCTTTCTCATATTTTATCATCAGCAGATGCATTTCAAAGAGCTTCAAAGGATAGTTGCATTAGTAATTGAGAGCTTGAAAGATGTGGTAAACATCTATTACATTGGGATCAGACATAAGAAGAACATGAAATGAGTCTCATACAACTGCTGAATTGAGTAAGACCATACAATTTCTATTTAAATAAAAGGAAAACGAAGATATGGAGTGACAAGTCTTAAAGACATGGGTCAAATTCTCATATCATAATGTCTGAAATGACCTATCAGGGCCTCTGGAATTACTATTTAACTGAAGACTTCAAAGAGGCTTCATGCCTCATGAATGGAGAAAGGTGACACTCTTCCCTCTGCACAAAGGTGGGCCATCTACAGACCCTGGAAAATACAGACTCATAAGTCTCACTAGTCTTATATGTAAAGGCATGCAAATAATTATTATGGAGATGATCAACAGAGATATAGTAAACCTCCAGACACTGGACCCAACCCAATTTAGTTTTGTCAAGGGCAGATCATGCCTACGCAACCTGGTAGACTTCTTTTAGAAGGTCACCAAATCAATGGATAAGGACAAAATAATTTACATTGCCTACCTTGACCTGGCCAAGGCATTTGACACAATACCCCACTCAGGCATTGTTGACACACTCAAGAGGTTAGGTACAAACCTGTATGTCACCCAGTGGATATTCAACTGGCTCACAGACATTACCCAAGAAAATAGAATTCAGGAGTCCACCTCTACAAAGAGGCCAGTCACAAGTGGAGTCTATCAGGGATCAGTCCTTGGACCACTCCTTTTTGGCATTTACTTCTCAGAAGTAAAACCAATGTCAGTGGTCTCTGGCTAACTAAATTTGCAGATAATTACAAATTAGGAGGTGTCATTGAATCTCACACTGACAAATGTTCTCTAGGAGGGGCTGGCACAGACAAACAACTGGTGTCAGAGCCATGGACTAAAACTAAATGCCAAGAAATGTATCATAGTATCCTTTGGGAAGTTATCCATCCCTGGTAACTATAATATTGACAACACACCACTTAGAGTTGACCCAATCGTAAGGGACCTAGGGACACACATAGATAGCCATCTAGACTTTGATCAGGTGTCTACAGTGGTGAGGAAATCATTCTATGTTGCACAACTAATAAACAAATGTATGGCATCTAAGTCCAAGGAAGTCATTGCTCCACTGTATTCGGCATTCATCAGACCTGTCATTGAGTACAATGTCCCCTTTGGTATGTACCTGACCAGGCATATCCAATAACTGGCAGAAGTTCCTCATTAAAACAATACAGGATGTAAGTAAAATGACATTTGCAGACCGCCTCTAGGCCCTATCCCTGTATTCTGTCTCCTACAAGCTTTTGAGGGGAAATCTATGCCTGGCATACAGGACATTGTCAGACTCCACTCTGATGGAACTCCTGCATACCCACAAAACAAACAGCATCAGAATTATCCATTCTAAAGACTTAAAACTTGCCTGTGATATAGATAGGACCTGCTGGAGAGATAGGTATGTATCCCAGAGACTACCTTGCCTATGGAAAAGGCTCCCCATCCATGTGAAGTAGAGTATCTCCCTAACCCAATTCAAGTGCAACTTGGACAATTGGATGGGAAACAGGAAATTCATCCCTGGTTTGGCACCTATGTCTCTAATGGACACAGTTAACCTGTAAATTATTCATTTCAGAGGCCCATGCTTACACTTATCAAGGGTATCAGAACTTGCCAAAGATTTGGGATGCATGGCTTGGATTAAAAAGGGCCTAGTAAACATCTTTAAACCTATGGACCTGAAGAAGAACTGTGCAAAAGCCAAGCCTGAAGACAAAAAAAAATAACAGATGCCATCCTTGCTAGAGAAGTTTTGTCCTTGTAGTCAGGTAGGCACAGACTTTTTCCAATCCAAAATAAGTGATTTATATTATGAATGTGCATTACTATTCCAATTTCCCCTAAAATAAACTGTCAGACAGGAGGATGCAACACATGCAGATGTGGCTATTGCATTAAAGTTTATGGGTACCTTTCATAAAACAATGAGCTCCACTGAGATGGTATGCAGCAAACATGCATATCACCACCTTTTGTGATTCATAAAGCAATCTGTACAATAAGAAAGAACCATGTAATCTTGCCCTATTGTGAACACACGGTATATCATACACTTATCACCTATAAAAAATTCTCTACAGCAGGATCAAATGTACTTCACTGACAGTACAATACCTGAATATGGGCTAGTCCAAATGGAGTAAGCTATGGGACTCTAGCTGCTTGAGCTCGGTTTGCACAGCAGAAATCTGTCTGCCCTTCTATATTGCTCAGTATACAGCACTAAGCAGCATTTCAGAGTTAAACCTAAAAACGATAATACCTGTTGTCTTTTTTGCATAATAAAACCTAAACCTCTCCTAGAATAGAGTTACCCATAATGCAAACAAAACTGCTACCACAATCAAACTTTCTCAATCTTGCACAGTGATGTTGCCAAACTCCCACTATTGGGAGTTTGCACAGCACCAGTTTCCCTCTTTACCAAATTCTGCAACTCAGAGACAAGGCTTGATGTTCTTGGAAAGCACTTTCTACTACTATAAAAAGACAATGTTACACCCAGCGATATAACCTTGTCAAACAAACTCTATGCTACCATACTTGTCATGTGATAAAATCATAACAAACCTAATTAATAAAGTCATCCAAAAACTTTTGGGAAGAGGTTAACTATCTTACATGATAGAAGAGCCATCCCTTTATGAATACCATATCCTCCCAACTTTCTGTCTCTGATTTCCTTTTTTTATTTCAGCAACCTTTCCAGCCTTTTCTCTAGCTAGTACCAAGCTGCATCTGACACTCCCACCTCTGCTCTATACATCTCTTTATTCTACTTCAGAACTATCACATCCAAAGACATCTACTCTCCATTTAAATTGATTAAATGTAATAGCCCCCATGGTACAGACAGCCTTTACCAATGGCTTATTTATCACTGTAGATACAACATCATAACCCACTGGAAAACGTTGATAGCCATGCCCTTATTCAGTGGGTCAGTGATAAACAATTACCGCTAAACTCCTCTAAAACAAAGACCATTCTTTTTGTCCGCCTGGGATGACATGCTCGACAAGCCACGCTGCTTCGCTAGAGATGGCTTTGCTTGAGACAGCTTGCACCTGTCACCCTTAGGCTTTCAAATACTGGCCAAGGCTCTTGCCACCCCCATAGTGCCTTTTTTAGGCAAGGCTCAAAAGACAAACCCACCACCGTAAATAGCACAAGTAACAAAAAACTGAGGGTAATGCTACTCAATGCCAGAAGTCTGAACCTCAAAATGCACACACTCGAGGCACTCCTCAGTATGGAGAAAATCGATATATGTGGAGTAACAGAAACCTGGTTTAAGGCTCCAGAGAGCACCCCAGCACTACCAGGCTACAACTCATACCATGCATTTCGGCCACAGAACTCAAACCAAAATACAAAAGGCGGGGGTGTATCCATATTCATCAAGGATACCCACACCTCCAGGTTAGTGGCACAGCACGATGCTTCAGAGATCATCCATGTGCAACTAACAATGGGCAAAACTACAATTCAAATTGTAGCTTGCTACAGATCACCCACCATGTCCCAGGACTCCCATTCTGCATTTCTGGAAACACTGGGAAACATAAAGGTCCTACCAAATGCCCTAATATTGGGTGATTTCAATTACCCAAACATTAACTGGGAGAACTACTCAGGTACTAACTCCCTTGCCCAACATTTCCTAAAATTTATAAACTCAGATGCCCTGGTTCAACTGGTCAACACTCTCACCAGAGGTGACAACATATTGGACCTGGTTATCACCAACATGGGTGACTGGTGTTCCACACCGGCGGTCAACCCCTCACTGGTTAGATCTGACCATAAACAAATCACTTTGGATAGGCACATTCCACCCCCACCTCCGGACAAGAAAACCACCATGATAAACTTTTCAAAAGCAAACTTCACGTTACTTAAGACCGAGGTGGAAAGTTTCAAAGCCCCCATGCTGAAGGATAATGCTGTCCAAGCTGCAAAATCCTTTACTAATGCATTCTACGGGCACCTACAAGAATGCATGGATCATACCATCCCAAGCAAAACCAGGACTCACTCCTCCAAGAAAAGAAAACCAGTCTGGTGGACTCCTGCATAAACAAGCTATACAATAGAAGGAGGAAACTAGTACAGAAAAGAGTAAAATCCCAATAAGGGAAGACATCCCTGATCAGTATCAGCAAGAAACTTCAATCCCTCAAAAAATCATCCAAGGCGAGCTTTGAAAGAAAAATTGCCAAGGACTCCAAAGATAACCACAAGGCATTCGTTAGCTCTGTCAAGAATCTAAGTGGCAATGCTCAGATCTGCTTGGAGTTAGTGCAGAATGGCACAAAATACACTGAACCGACCAATATTGCCAACATCCTGGCAGACAGGTTCAGCACAAACTTCACCCCCCTCTCATCCACAAAAGGGTCCATAACCATACCAGAAGAATGTAGAGTCCCTGAAATCACAGACACTCAGGTTAAAACAGCCCTCTCCAAAGCCAAAAACACAGCATTAATGGGACCAGATGGTGTCCCAGGCTGTGTCCTACACGAGCTCAAAGATGAACTAACCCCTCACCTAAACACACTCTTAAAACTCAGCCTCTTCACAGGCTACGTACCCATAGAGTGGTGCACAGCAACGGTTATTCTGCTCCACAAAGGTGGAACCACAACATACCCCGGGAACTATGTTCCTATAAGCTGGACTAGCTTGGTCTGCAAGGCTATGGAGCACATCATCATGGAACTCATTAACAGAGACATTGGGAACCTCCAAACACTGGGCCCTACCCAGTTTGGCTTTGTTAAGGGCAGATCATGCCTCCTAAATCTGGTGGACTTCTTTGAGACAGTTACCAAGGCTATAGACAAGGGAAAGGTGGAACACACAGCCTACCTAGACCTCTCAAAGGCCTTCAACACCATTCCCCATTCTGGTATTATAGACAAGCTCACCAGCCTGAACATAAACCCTTACGTCACAAGATAGGTTGCCAACTGGCTCACGGACAGAACCCACATGGTGAGAGTTGCGGGAGCTAGGTCCAACTTTAAACTGGTTACAAGTGGCATTCCCCAGGTCTCAGTCCTAGGACGCCTCCTGTTCGGCATATACTTCTCAGAGGTACAGGCAAGCACAGGAGGACTATGGCTGACCAAATTCACAGAAGACTGCAAACTAGGGGCTATAATTGACTCTCTGGCTGTCACAGACATCCTCCAAAAGGGTCTCACTGAGACAGATACCTGATGTCAAAATCATGGCCTCAAGCTAAATGCCAAAAAGTGCATAGTCATCCCTTCTGGAAAAAACAAAGTACCCACAAACTACCACATAGGTGATAGTCCCCTAAATAAGGAAGACGTAATAAGGGATCTGGGGACACAAGTAGATAGTAATCTCACCTTTGATAATCACATTGCCAAAGTGGTTAGAAAATCCTTCTACATGGCCCATCTAATCACAAAAGGGTTCACCTCCAGATCAAAAGAGGTCATTGTGCCCCTGTACTCATCACTCATTAGACCCATCATAGAGTACAATGCCTCATTTGGGATGTACCTTACAAGACACCTGCAACAGCTGGAAAAACCACAGAAGTACCTCATCAAGAGGATCACTGGCCTCAAACAGATGCCCTATGCAGCTCAACTGAAGAAATTACAGCTGTACTCAGTTGCATACCACCTACTCAGAGTTGATCTCTGCCTGACATTCAAGGCCATGTCCAACCCAGAATTGATGGACATACTTCACCTAAAGAAAACCTTATCCCCTTGAGCCACACGCTCTAGGGATCTAAACCTCACCACAACAATAAATAGAATGTGCTGGAGGGAAAGATTCCTGTCCCAGAGACTTCCCATGCTTTGGAACAAGATTCCAATCTACATTAGGCAGAGGTCCTCGCTAACACTCTTCAAAAGAAACCTTGGCGAGTGGATGGGAAACAGAAAGTTTACCCCAGGGATCACTTCAGTGCCTCTGCTGGACAGAGGCACAGGGAACTAATCTAAGGGGACGGCGAAAGCCAACACATTCTGGCTAGGCTTATAAATGCCTTCAGGCAGATAGCCTAGTACCTACCTATGAGCCTAATAGGCAAAAGGTCACTTCTGTCTTTGGGAGTCTAAAAATCCATGATCATCTTAGTAACACTATTGAAAATGTCACTTCATTCAAATACTTAATGATTTGGTTGAACCCCTTCCTAAATTTCCAGCTCCAGCTAGACTACACATGCACACACACAAACACACACGCACACACGCACACACGCACACACGCACACACACACACACACACACACACACACACACACACACACACACACACACACACACACACACACACACAAAGAAAATCAAATATCTTCTATTCAGGGCTAATAGGATCTCTTCTTTTCTTTCCAGACCCTGAAGAGATGTCATACTTAAAGTATATTACTGGTTCAGCTAAAATATTGTCTACCTCTAATTGTTGCAGCCTCTAATCCACCATGCATTCCATTTCAAGAATCATTTTCAGATTCACTACTCTCACCAAGAAATGAACACCACTGCAAAAGCATTGAAAAGGCTAACTGGCTACATGTGAAACAACTTGTTGACTTTCAACTTGCCTCTCAACTATTTAAACGTATCAAAAATGCCACACCCCCCACTAGCCTCCAGCCTATTCAGAAATACACCAACGTACAACCTTAGCACTTTTTATCACTCATGTCCTCTCTTCCAAATACCCTGAACTAGACTTAGAATTTTGAAATATAAATTATTTGCTTTATTACATTACTGACAAGTGAAAATCAGCTCAAAGTAAATAATGTGCTGAACAGAAATTAGGAGAGACAGAAATAAAAGACTGGAATTTAAAAAAGACTCTGTAATGTTCATAGCCTGTAGATGAAGAAGATGGTCAAGTAGCTAAACCAAGATCCTGTGCTGTTCCTAAGGAAGATGGAAAGCAAGTTAGAAGAAACCAGGGAAGTACTAGTAAAATATGAATCAAAGGTCCTGTAAAATGAGCAGCCAGGAGCATCAGAAACAATCCTTTTGTTAGACAACATAGACTGCAATAAGTGTGATGTTCAGGAGTTTCGTAGACAGGCTACTTTAATTGTGTTTTCAAGTAAAGCAAGTGTAACAAGAACTGTTCCAAAGTGAAGACCATATAATAGTGTAAATAGCTCTGTTAAATATTAGATGTGGATATGATCACCAAAGAAATAACACAAATGTATATGCTGGGAGTTAATTATGATACCAAGGGCAGAATTTTTCTGATGTAAGTAGTCTTATGACTTGATTAGTGTAGCATTTAGAAAAGTGAAATGTGGAATACAGGGCAGATAAATCATTAAATGTTAATAGGTTAGCTACAGGAAGCTGCAGATCATGTGGTACACTTTCTTGAAAGTTCATCCTTGTGAAAGACCTCTTAGAAGTCCACATCCACAGTATATCAAAATCATAATTCTCTTATTGGAGTATTCTGATCAAGAAGGTTAATCTGCAGTTTGTGAGTAGTCGTACCATGAAATTTCTTAGCACAAGAAATCTGGACAAGCCAGAAATAATGGTGGCAGAAATGACCAAGAATATGGACAAATGTTTAATATTGCTCCTGTACATTTCGAAAGTTGCTACAATAACAGATTTTGCATTAGTATGCATTGCCTGAAGTCTGAAAATCAAATGTGTATAATTATTTAATGGCTTCAATCCTCAATGATCTTTCTCAAAATTACACATATTATCAGGAAGATATTAAAAATATGAGGCAAAAATCTGAACACTCTGTGAAAATCTGGACAGGTAAGAGATGTGAGTGTGGTCATTGTGTTACAATACTTTTCTAAAACTCAGATATATAGCAATAATGGAAACATCTATGAAGCTGTGACATGTAAGAGGCATGCCAAAAGTTTAGGTTCTAAATATTTCTTATGGAAAAAGTTGCAAGCAAATATAAATCAAATCTAATGTAAGCTGATAACGAATAGTACATTTTAAAGATAATTATGCAAAATGGCAGCCTAGATGAAGTACAAAAGAATGCATTCAGTTTTTAGCAACAAAACAGATAAAAACTGATAAAGTTCAGTGAGATTATTGTCCAAATTGAACAGAGAAATAATTGTTAAATATTACTAAAACTGGACAAGCTTTCCAATCAACCTCATAAATCATAGAAACGTCACTGCACGATGCAGCCTGAAAAATAATTGTACAATCATTTTATGGATAGAATTGCATAAAGAAAGCAAAATAATTAATAAAGGATAGCATTGAGAACTTCTTATCTACTTGCTTATTTTTGTATTTGAAGATTTTTTTTGTTTTATTACTGAGTGAATGGGCAAGCTTAAAACACTTTTCTGCCACAAATTAAAAGAAATGCAAATAGAAAGAAACAATCAGTATAACAATAGTAGTGTAGTGTTCAAACACATTTCATTTTATGCACGCAGTTGAGAGAGTTAAACAGACTCTGAGAGAGGAGGTACAGGAGATGTTAGAACTAGGGGTGATTCAAGAGTCCAGCAGTCTCTGGGGCTCAGTAGTGGTGTTGGTGCCAAAGAAGGATGGCAGCAACATGTTCTGTGTGGATTACAGGAAATTAAATAGTCACACAGAGTCGGATGCTTACCCCATGAATAGGACAGATGAGGCCCTAGAGCAGCTGGGTGGGGCTAAGTATCTTACAACCATTGATCTTACCAAGGGTTACTGGCAGGTGCCCTTGACTCCCAGTGCTAGAGAGAAGTCAGCCTTTGTGACTCCTTTTGGCTTGTATGAGTTCACAAAGATGCCCTTTGGGATGAAGAATGCCCCAGTGACTTTCCAGAGACTGGTAGATCACATCTTAGCAGGAGCAGGAGAGTTTGCCCTTGCTTACATGGATGATATTGCTATCTACAGCCATCCCTGGCAAGAGCACCTTCAACATGTCAGGGAGGTGTTGGACAGACTACAGAGGGCAGGGTTGATCACTAAGCTGAGCAAATGTCAGGTGGGTATGGCAGAGGTCTCCTACCTAGGACATAGAGTGGGGAGTGGTAAGATAAGGTCAGAACCTGCCAAAGTGGAAGCTATTCAGGCATGGCCTGCACCTGTTACCAAAAAGCAGGTGAGAGCATTCTTAGGGACAGCAGGGTACTACAGAGAGTTCATTGCCAATTATAGTACCATAGCTGCTCCCCTCACAGACCTGACAAGGAAGAACAGGCCAGATAAGGTAGTGTAGACTCCAGCATGTGAGCAGGCATTTCAGAAGCTTAAAGAAGCTTTGGGAGGACCCCCTGTATTAGCCAGTCCAGACTACAGCAAATAATTTGTTGTGCAGGTGGATGCTTCAAACTATGGGGTGGGGGCTGTACTTAGCCAGATTTCTTCAGTGGGAGAAAAGCACCCAGTGCTTTATCTCAGTTGTAGGCTCCAACCCAGGGAGGAATGCTATGCAGCGGTAGAAAAGTAATGTCTAGCCATAGTGTGGGCACTACAAAAACTTGAGCATTATCTGTATGGTAGAAAATTCACTGTGATGACAGATCACAACCCTCTAACATGGTTAAACTGAGCCAGTCAGCAACATGCCAAGTTGTTAAGATGGAGTGTGGGGTTGCAAGCATATATGTCAGTGCAGCACCAAAGTATGAGTAGCAATACCAATGCAGATGGGCTCTCAAGACAGGGAATGGGGTGAGGTACACCCAGATAGACCTGACACTCTCAAGCGATGTTTTTCAAGGGGCACTTGAAAAACTTGCTTGAGTTCCCTGGGGGGGGGGTGTGATGATTGGGGTGAGATGGGCGAAGGCTGCCAGCCTAGTCAAATAGAATTTTGATATATAATTCTGGCATTTGTAAATAAATGTAAAATACAGGCATATTTTTCTTGAGTGTAAAAGAATACTGTGAAATGTGGGACTGCAAAATATGTGAAAACATTGCACTCTACTGGCCCAGTGAAGCATGTTGTGACTCTTTCATGTTAGAATTCGGCTCCAGTGTGGCTGGATGAAGGTTTCATGCCCATTGTTTTAAGGTTAACGTTTATGACCAGAATTTAGATGTGGTAGGTGCTTTATTGCTCTAGTTTCTGCTAGAATGTATATTTGAAATGTTTTCTATTGTTGTAAGTTTCTGTGCAGGTGTTAGATTGCTAAATAATGCAGTTTGCTTGCCTGGGAAAACCTAAGTGTCAAAAATGATGTAATTAGGGAGGGCCTTAGTCATGTTTGTTAGTAATGTTTAAATACTATTTCTCACAAGAGACTGGAAGCATTTTGATCTTGATATCAAACTTATCAGCACTCTGACTTATGCTCACATGCACGTTTTAGCACTGTGATTTCTTGTAGGAATAGTTAAAGCTAGGAAAGATTAGTTAGGTATTTTTCTTTGAAATCAGACCTGTCCTACTGCATTATTTTAAGTTTCTGTGTGATCTCTGAACTCTTACATATCTCTGTGGTGTAGTAGTTTTGTCTTGTGTTTTAATTATTTATTATTAAATATTTTTAAAACCTTCTACCTGTTGCTGGTTTGTGTAGAGATAAGCTCTAGAGTACATTGCATATTTATAGAGGTCATTGTAATAGGCCACTCTAAGGTAAGCCTTGACTGTTAGTCATACTACCAATGGATAATAATACTGGGCAGTAATAATTGGACACCCTTTTAAGGGCCTTTTAGTAGCTGATATTATTAGCTGTGTGGTGGCAGTAATTACTACTGTATAGTCTGGGTAAAGGGGTACAGCTGGAGAATCTGTGTCAGCCTTTCCCAGGAGTGTCTGTGAAGTTGTATAAATAATTATCTCAAAGTGTGTGTGTGTTGTGTCAGCTACTTGGGCAGGGACACAAAGTACTGGTTGGACAGAGAGGGTACTGGAGGTTTTAGTTTGCCCAGCTAGGCTGAGACCTGGACCCTACAGCTGTGCCAGTGGGAAGTCTTATTGGGGACCTGGTTGGCAAGGGAGTAACCAGCCCCAGACTGACTGTGATCTCTGTGTGCACTTAAGGAAAATTGTACTTTACTGTGTCTATTAATTATCCTTTCCTTTCTTCTAGGAGACAACCTCCCTGGTGTTAGTGGTGAGGATTGAGGCTCCTTGATTGCTGGGCCAGGGCACGGTCATCACAGGCCCCACTGACAACATGCAGCCAACTTGCACACAGGCAACCCCAATTTCTCCTTCCTCCTTGCCCGGTTCTGGCCAACTTGATCACACAGCAGCATTGTACGATTTGCAGCACCACCATAACTTTTTTTTATTTGCCTTCCCTGTAATCTGTGATGTCAGTTGAAAACTGCAGTCAGTCAGGTCTTCTTCAATGAAGCAAGGACCTGATTGGTTGCAGCAGACAGGGTGGAAGTTGCATTTTTTTTATCTTTAAGGAAGTGACAAAGCAAGGACCTGATTGGTCCTTGCAAAGCGCTTCCTGTGTCAATTGCCTTTGAAAAGGCATATGTGTAGCAAGCATTCCTTTCTCTTGTTTTTTAAGGGAAATGTTTTGCTGCTTTATAATTTTGACAGATTGATCACTATTTTACTGGTGACATGAGAAAGATAAGGACTTCACAAGAAAGCCTTCTAGCAGTGGTCACTGGGACAAGCCAAGGAGCTGCATTTTCAACTGCCCATGTAAGGGCAGTTTTTAAATGGTCTGAAAAAGCTGAACTGATCTGTGTGGTAGTAAGCAGGGGTTAACCTACAATCATTTAGAGTGAGCAGTGGATTAGTAGCAACCTTCCACTGCAGAAAAGGTAAGTTGCTGTTTTTTTTTTATTTGTTTATTTTTTGTGTGTGGGGGGTTGATGAAACACACTGAGATGAGGATTGCAATATGTATTTTTTCATGCAGAATTCTTAGATGATTGGGGGTGTGGTTTAAATAGCTTTATTTTAGCTTTGCCCAGAATTCTTGTGCTAAGAAATGGGGGGGGGGTCTGTGATTAATGTCCAGATTCTAGTCTTTCAGTCAGTCTTGCATAAGAATATTCATATTTTATTTTATTAATTTATGTTTTGCTTTGTCCAGAATTATGCTGAAAGGTTGGTAGTAGGGGAATAGTGGCTGTGAGAAATTTTGCAGATGATGTTTTAATGTAGACTAGTGCAAACCCTGTTATTCTAGTATTTTTAAGTTTATATCAGCAATGTTTACAACTATGAAAGAAAGGTACTCCAAATGGAAAAATCAAACTTGTAAACATAAAAATAAAAAACAGTCACCAGAGAAAATCGATGATTTTTGTGCTGAAAGGTTGGGAAGGGAGTAGGGCTGTGAGAATGTTGGAGAACGTCCTCCTGTCTGCCTGGTATTTTTGCTCTCTCTCATAAAAAAAAAAATGTGAGTTTACATTATGCATGCTACTGTAAGACCTGTTCTAGCCATAGGTCTCAACTGCTTAGTAGACCAATGTGGAACACAGACCCTAGCAATGCATGACAAATTATCAAAATGTGGAACACCCAATTTTTGCACTGTGCAAAAACGCACCATTTCCATGGACTCTGGACAAATCTGAGCAGAATCAGGGACAAATCCAGAATTACTAAGGAACACAACATATTTCTACTGTTACACTGTGACTATGACAGAATAAGAGAATGTGACTGCGTTTTAGCAGTTTCATCCCATCCCTCTTCTGCACAGCCTATTATTCTATCTACTGTCGAGGTTTGTAAGTGCACATTCATGTTATTTATGTCTGCAAATGGAATGCATGTGTTACAGAGAATGTACTTCTACATATTGATGTCTGCATGTGTGTATATATATATATATATATATATATATATATATATATATATATATATACCTATAATGAACTCGCTGACCTCCATGGAGCGGTCCAGTTAGAACCGGGCCATCCAACTCTGGCATGCCTGGCTCCATAATTTCGTACCCATAGTTCCTCCACCCCTCCCGTGTTCAAAATACATGCATACCTTCCATTGTCCACTTGTTATCACAGCCATGACACACCTCCACACATTACCCTCTCCAGAGTGTTAGGGGCTCTACACATGTATTCTCAGGCTCTCCCACCATTTAGTCCTTGAACATACCTGCCCTTGCTTGTGTAATGGTCAGATGGCCAAATAGTCTATCACTTTTTGGGTAGTCCCACCAGGGACTACCCTCTGTGTGCAAAGTAGACTTAGCAAATCAACAATGTTACTCCCACTGGTAGTATCCTGCCTGTGGTGTGAGTGGCAGTGCTCTGCTCACCCCTGCCCAGCTGGGTATGACATACGCTGACAGCGCTATATAGTACTGGGGTTGCTGTTGATTCTCTTCTCATTCCTTTTGTATGCTTTATTGTTACGGCGTTCATTCTTCATAGATAGATGGATATATATATATATATATATATATATATATATATATATATATATATATATATATATTTATATCTCTATATACTTATATACATTTCCTATGCTGGGCACTGCTTAGACCCTTGCATGTGCACTCAGACTTGCTTGCTGGTACCTATATCTGCTTACTGCTGCTTATTTGTGCTTACACCTGCTTACTAGTACCTTATTCATTATGACAGTGCCACTTTGCTTGAATGATATTTAAGTTTAAATATCTCATGCGATACTCTTATGTCAGTTTTACAGCAAAATGACATTCATTCCACATGGAAAATGATATGTGCGATTGTTGTGCTTGAACCGTGAATGCCTGTTTGTTAGGCAGATGCTCTAAACACTACACTATTGACACTTACGTTGATTCCGCATATTTTTTTTATTTGAATGAATATGATGTGTAAGCTACGCTCGGCGGAGGGCAGCAACGCGCAGACACACTGCGCTTTGCTTACACCTTTGATATTGCAGCATTCAAATGTATAATAGGGACACAGGGATGGGGAATGTAATTGTGAAAGTCCTAGCGACAGGGCTCATCATTCTGCTATGTGCTTGTGTGTTTACTACTTTGAGTGTATTTCACTGTTCCTGGACACTCTTGTATGTTTAGCATACATTTCAGTATCCGCGGACGCTGAATTACTGACTTACTATTAGGGGCGGGCTCTACTAGTAGGCGTAGTAGGTTTTGCAAGTGTCGGGGAATGTTTACACCTCCGTTGAGCACTTGTACACACCCCCTGTAATCGCACACATTTCCTGTGCACATCGAGGTTGCGGCAGCTCGCCCTCATACATATTTATATGGCACTGCTGTGCCGTCTGTAGTGAGGTCGCTCGGCGCAAGGCTAAAACCGTTCTTGCGCCGAGCTTTCTGAATCCCGGGGAATGTCTGTCATTATTTAGTGACTTCATTCCTAAATGATTTGCCAGAAAATCACAAATTTTATGAGGAACAACCAAAAATAAGAAGCAAAACTCTATTCATTCTGCAAAAATCTGGACAGTTGAGATGTATAGTTCAGCCAGGGCTGTCTGAGTTTGCTTCCCTTCCCCCCTCACAAAATCATGGTCGAATGGAGCCTCCCCCTGCAGCCATTCCAATGTCCCATTCCTTGGTTATTTCGCCCCATTTACCATAAACACTGTAATGTGCATACTGCTTTACTTCTGCAATGATTTGGATTTCATTTGAAAGTTTTATTTTGCATTTTACAGCACAGACCCTAAATAGATATCTGCTAAACAAAGCAATGCAGTCTCACAATGAAAATAGACTTAGCGTTAAAACTTCTCTGCCCTTGAAACTCACATTCATTGAAACAGCATTGAAACCCACATTCAAAGAAAATACATTTTGCCAGTGGCAGATAAAGATTAACTTTGGGCTGTTTTCAAATTAGGCCCCTTGAACACGAAACATACACATGCTCTTTGATACACCTTCCTGACTGTATTAAATTATATTCCTTGTACAATACAGTACAGTTGTCACAGGGCATTTTAAATTTATTGTTTTGAACATTTTCCAGTAAACAATGAAACAAAATGTATGCACCAATAATGACAAAACTGCCCAATTCAGAACATTTCCATCATAAAAGTCTACTCAAACTTACATTTCCATCATAAAAGTCTACTCAAACTTTGACAGTCCACCAGTATCAGTAAATATGCACAATCTCTGAAGAAGTAAAAGTCTCTAAATTCCACATTAAAGAAATCTGTAACTAATGAAGAGGTTGCTGCTAGCAAACAACTTTATATGTCATTGTTTTATCTACAAATAAAGTGGTTGTTGCCCTTGAGGAATAAATTACCCATGTTGCATTAAAAAAATGATAAGCTAGTAATATCACAGTAGGGAATGGATGGCAAACTGATAACAGGTCCATAGTTACTAGGTATCTTCGCCAAAAAGGACGGCAGCATCCACCCCATTTACAACACAGTACAGTATCAGCAATGCATCCACCTACTGTAGGAGTAGAACCCAAAGCTTCCTGCATCAAAAGCAAGCATACTACATGTTGTGCTATTAACAACACAAGTAGATTCACCATAAGCAGTGCTAAACATTTGTTCCCCTGCAGCTCTCAGCTCCTTATAAAATCTACTCGACACTCTGCTGTATCTCTGAACTTTGAAGCACAAGAAATCTGGAAAAAGCCAAAATGTATGGGGGGGGTGGAAAAAAGCCCAAATACCAGGGACACATTTTAAACATTGCTTGTATAATGTTGGAAAGTTGCTACAATAAAATGCTGTGTTACCACCATACATTTCACTGCCAAGTCTTGAACCCAGGGGATCCCTGTGCAAAACAGTCAGAGCAACATACCACTATGCCAAATCAGCTGTTTTGTGAAAGAGAGAAAGACTGAAACTTATAGCAAGGCTCATATATGGCATGTTTTTACATGAATGGATAAGAAGTGCATTGTGCATGTATGAGTAGCTCATTGAGTCCCAGAGAGCATGTGGATATATTAAACAATTGCCATAGACCCTGGAGACAATAAAGGGCTATATGGAATGAAGTGCAGATTCTACAGCCTCCACACAAGTATATCATTGTGCAATTTATACTCAAAAACCAAACTGCTATGCCATGCTGTGATGCACAACTGTATTGTTGCATTGTACATTGGCATACTATCTTGTTGCCCATTGATGCACATCAAGAGACAGCAAAAAATGTGCAGCAAGAGGAATGTGTTACCACACTGAGTTGTAAATCAACATGTCTTCCAATGGGAAGGATACAGACCTTGGGACACAACTGTACAGTCCACATAAGCTTCAGTGATGTCCCATCTACACAAACTGTATGAGGTGCCAATGCTATCAGCATAGATATCATACACCTGCCATAGTTTGTCCTTCAAGTATGCCAAGTGCCATGTTCTACTGCATAACTGTGGATTTGGCCCACTACCTCACTATGTGCACTACTAAAGATAGGCCTGCCATTGCTACAGTGTATATTGATCAGATTATCCAGCATGCAGTATGTACTTTCCTAACCAAAGCCCATTTTGGTGATACTCACACCTGGCATACCCTGGGTACAATAACATTTCACCTTTTCTATCTTGTACTACTGGCTGGCATATATAATAGTAGTTGGCTGCCAACGTATGACTAGTGTCCATGTTTAGGCCACTGGTTTTGCTGATATATCCTGATGGCATTGTAAACATGTTGCCCTATGGCATCTGAATATTTGTTCATCTTTGCCATGTCTTTCCTTGTCCTTTGGCCATAAAACATAGCAATAGGGGCATCCAGCATCACGTTAAATTGTCTCTGATGTCTCTCATTGCCACACCTACAATGTACTCCCAAATCCATTCTGAAGGACTTAGTATGATAAATATCCTCCTAGCCATTGTGACCCACTTCCTGCAAATTCTTCTCATTATCATTCCATGGTCTTTATTTGATGTCTCTTGATTTATTTCTCTCCATTTATGTTACTCCATGTATACATTGTCAGCCACAGCAGTGTTTCTGCCACATCAGTGGACATCTCACAATTGACCTGTCCTACTACATCCTGCTGGGTTTCCAGCTGTTTCCAGACCTGATTTTTCATGGGGTGATGAAGGTTTATCTAATAGAACTATGTACTACTGGATTCCATTGTGGCCTCTGGTGGTCTGTTACCACATGTGGCACTGTTGTAATCCTCCAGGGATGCCAGAGGTATGTCCTGATATGATAACCTGCAGGAGTTGGAGGAGGTAGTAACAGCAGTCCTTAACCAGTCACTTGTCTTCCTGAAGAAAATCATTGCGTGACTGACAAAGTCACATTCCTGCCTGGTCTTGCCCAGCATGCCAGTAGAGGCAGTACTTAGTGCAGTGGGGACTGACCTCTGACTCAATGCTGTCTTGAGTATTGTGAAACAAAGTCCGTTTTTTTGGTTATTTAGTTCATTTTTTCTGGGCCGGCTCTTTTTGTGTATTTTTTGGTATTGTGAGACAAAGCCATCTATCCCCTATCATTGTGTTTTCTTTCCTTATGTTTCACTGCTTTCCCCAATTTCTAGTCCAGTCCTCCACATCACTATTTGTAGTCAACTCTTTGTGTCTGTGTCTCATTCTCTCTCACCCTGTTTGTGTCAGCAACTCTGCTGTTGGTCCATGTCTGTGTCTTGCAGTTGTTTAACTCTACCCACTGCCTTCACCTACTACCAATTCTATATCCTCCTTCCTGCTCACAATTTCCACTTCCTTCTTCCACCTTTCTTAAAAAAAAAAAATATATGGTCAACTGTCATTCCAAAAAAAAAAAAAAAAAAAAAAACTTTCTTCTCCAGTTGTTAGCTTTTCCTTCCCTGATCCTTCTGTATGTTCCTGTGCTTGGTCTGCTTGCTATTTTCTGACTGTTCTTTGCTCCAATCTCTTCTTTAAAATGACTAAATCGGTAGAGGCTTTGCTGAGAAGCCTTTATTATTGCTGTCAGCAATTCTTATAGTGCTAGAAGTATATGAGTGTGGTCGTTCATAGCTGTGGTTACATGTATGCTTCTGGGATTCCTAGAACATGTGATCATTGTCAAAATTTATAGTTCACATGACTATTGTTGCTATATGCTCCCCTCTTCATCGTCTGTGCAGTTTTTGCCAATGGATTCCTTAATTAGTTTATAATTGCTGTATTAATTCTCTTCGATTACATTCCCCTGGATTCTCAAAACCTTTCACAGAGTGCAAGATGAGTGCAGGAGCCCACACAGGCAATATGTCAGCTGTGCAATCCAGGAACAGCTGGCAGGGGTGTGCATGAGAGCTCCAGCACTAATCTTGCACAGACTAAGCCCTGGTATGCAAATAACCTTATTTGCAGGAGAAATCCATGCAAATGAGGTGATTTTGCAATGCAGGAAGCTAGCAATAGTCCGTGCAAGACTAGTGCAATCTGCAGAAATGTACTCGGTTAGTAACCGAGTAAATTTCTGAAAAATCAAAAATGGAGCTATGACAGCTCCAAAAAAAGGTTGCATATCACTGAGCAAGCATGCCAGTGGCCAAGTATAAGGCCATTGGCATTGCAAACAATTAAAAAATAAAAAAAAAAGTTTATATTTTTTTCGCCGATCACGGCTGTTTAAGCATAGTGCAGTGCCATGCAAATGGGATCGGGGGGAATAATAAAATAAACTTAAAATGGGCATTCTAACTAAAATCAGTATTCTGCCATGCAAGTCAATGGCAGGCAAAAGACAACCTGACCAGTGAGTAGTGGTTGATAAGGGGGGAGGCTCAGTGTGAGACATGTAACTATGCATTAGCAGACAATCCTATGCAAATGAGGGGAAGGATAGTGAATCCCAGTTTTCCCCAGCATGTGAGACAGGTCCCATCAGTGGAAGAGTATGAATAGCTGGGTGCAAGGCTAGGATATAGGTGACATCATAGGGGGTGTGTCAGGCATACTGTAAGCAGATTGGAGTCCTGTGGCTCGGGATTGTTCCTAGCTTAGCACAGCTAAGCTAGGGGTGTGTTTAAACCTGCCTAGCACTCTTTACAAAATGTAAGTGGGTGTGCGTGCTGCGCTCCGGGTTTTACAGGAAGAAAAAAGAAGTTAAACCAGGAAATAGCAGCTCTGTGCACATTTGAGCACTCTGTTTACACGGTGCGCACACAGGCTTAAACAGGAAGGCAAAGGGAGGGGAAAACAGCAGCAGGAAGGTAACCAAGGAGAACTAGCTTAGCTGGCAGGTGAAATGTATCAGAATCAGCCAATCACACAGGCAGCAGACCAGTCCAGCCCAGAACACTACTATAAACTAAGCAAACACCTTCCCCTCTGTTTTTTTCCACACTCTACACCACCGGTGTATACAAGCAGGGAAATTTTAACAAACAAACCTACAAAATGAGAAGGGCTGCAGCAGGCAACATAGAACAACATGTGCAAGAGGCTGAGGGTGGTGAGGATGTGAATGCTGCTGAACAACCCACAGTGAGGGGATGGAAAAGAGTGTACAGACCCAGGGTAACCTACCAGGGGCTACATGAGCTGGAGATAGTGGAGCACTATAGAGTGGACATAGACCTCCTAGAGAAAATTGTTGAACCTTGCCGGCCACACCTGACACACCTTACTGGTCAAGGGGAACCCATCCCAGTGGATACCAAGGTATGTGTAGGCCTAGGTATACCAGCCACAGGTACCTCCCAAAGCACAACTGGGGATATCATGGGGATCTCACAGGCATCAGCATCCAGAGTATTCCACCAGTTCTGGGATGCCATGGCAGCACATGCCAGTGAGCACGTATATTTCCTCAACACACGTGAGGTGTTGACCAGCAATATGTGTCTCTTCCACCAAATAGCAGAATACACTGGGGTAGTGGGTGCTATAGGCTGCACACACATATGCATCAAAGCACCACCCAGTGAGCAGGGTAGTGCCTACATCAACCGCAGGGGCATCCCCTCCATCAACTGCCAGGTTGTATGTGATGCCCAGGGCATTATAATGAATGTATGTGCTGGCTGCCCTGGAAGCTATGATGATTCACACATATGGCATCTGATGCAGCTGTACCACAGATTTACCAATGTGGATATCCCCTATGGTCTCCTAGTGGGGGATGCTGGGTACCCACTGGAGCCATGGCTGATGACACCCATCAGAAATGCACACACACCTGAACAACAATGCCATAATGAGGCACATGCACAGGCCAGACCTATAATAGAGCATGTGTTTGGGATGCTCAGGTCATGGTTCCGGTGTCTGGACACATCCAGTGGAGCCTTGCAGTATTCACCAGCTACATGTACCTAAATTGTTATGGTATGTGCTATGCTACACAATATGATCCTGCAGAAACAGCTGCAGCAGGAACAGCATGGGGCAGAGCCACACTGCCCCCCCCCACCAATGCCAAGGCCTGTACAGGCACAGAGTGACTTGGAGGAGAAACAACCTGAGCCTGCCCCAGTAGGAAGAAGGAGGCATGCCCATTATGGCCTGGCCTTGGCAAAGAGGCAACGCATAGCATATGCACTGACACAGTAGGGACCCAGGGAATGACACCTCTCTCTGACTCACACAGACAGTAAAAGGGATGCCAAACATGACACTACCTGTGCTCAACCATGTATAGGGAGTGTGCTATGCACATCCAACATAGGCAGCCCTCCAGCACCATCCTCAAGTCTGGCACACTCTCAAGGTAAGTCAATCAACCTACCAGTTGTCAAATGAAGTAGAATGTATTGTTACCTGTAGCTATAGTATGGATGTGAGCATACAAGGGAATTGGGTGGGCAAATGTTATGGCAGCAGACAGTAGACACCCATAGTGGCACCATGACATCTGTAACACATACTGGAGTTACCATAATAGCAAATACTACACAGGGTGACAAAACTCACTGCAGGAAATGGGCTGAGTGACATGTGTAACCATAAGACTCACACATGCCAGAAAGGTGCGCATACACAAAAACAGTTTCAGCCAGCAGGACAGGTGTAGACAAACACAAACAAATGCTGTACTATGGCCTCTGAATGAGCCCTATGGGTAAACCATCCCCCATGCCTACACAGACAGACTACAGCAGGCTAGGCAGTTGGATGTAAGTTGTGAAGGTTAGGAAGTCAGAAACTAATATGTAGGTAATTAAAGCTAAGATCTGTAGTACACTGGTATACCTCTAGCCAGCATGATAGGTAAGACTACAGACTGAAATGGAGTACCTGACATGCCAGTACAGGCCTAGCAAATGTGTACAAGTGTCAGGTGTGCCCCCCCATCCTATGTACACTTATAGTAACAGTCAGGTGTGCCCCCCCCTCTCCTGTGTAGAAATGTGGAAAGAGTCAGGTGTCCCTCTCCGCTATGCAGAAATGTAGCAGCAGTCAATGCCAAATGACCGATGGATACCCTGCTGATACCCTGCTGACACAGCATGCTACCTGTCGGTGTACAACACATAGGTCAGCACTGCAGTACAAACTACCTGGACTTGATCCACACATGCAATACAGATGGCCATACTGGGCATGCTCACACCCTTAAACACATGAAGGTCATGCCTGCAAACACCAGTAGAACAGACATCTGGCAGTCACAGTTCTTAGTGCAGACACATGTCAGTATGCACCACTCCTGCTTCTCACACAGAGTGGATAGGAATACAGACACATATGTAAGGAAAATGCACTATAATAAGCCAAAGGTAGATGGACATATATGTGTGGAAGAGGGTGACTGTGACAAGGAGCCATCTGGGCCTGGTCCACCCAGCCAAAGGGCCCCAAATACATGAGGGGCAGATACTAGCCACCAGTATCTGTTAGCATGACAGGCTATGTGCTGCACGTGTCAGCTGTGCAACATGACTGTACAAAGAAGTAGTCATCTAGTAGCTGTATACATGTACCCGTGACATATAACCCCGTGTGTACCTGTATGTGGCATGTCAACCCCTACATGAATGTGTTATGGCCCATGCACACACTGCCCTCCCCATAGCAGTATTATGGCAAGCCTGCTGAGGTCATCCAATGTGTAATACACCTTTGGGAAAGCTGTAGCTCAATAATCTCCATGGTGCATCCCATAACTGTGTACTGCTGTAGTGATAAACTAGTTAGGTAGTAGTACTAACCCCAGACTTGGCAATTGTGTGAGTGTGTGCTCGAGTGTGTGTCTGTCTGTCTCTGACTATGGAGAGAGAAATGCTTTTTAGGCTACTCACACTCCATACAATACATATACTCCACTTTGGCACGGCTGCTGATGTCACTCACCTAGAACTACATCTCTGGGAAAATCATAGCCCAGTAATCTCTGTACCATGTCCTGTAACTGTGTACTTCTGTAGTATGATAAAGTAGTTAGGCAGGTGTTCTAACCCCAGACCTAGCAATTGTGTGCTTGTGTGTGAAACTGTGTGTTTAACTGAGTAGAGAGCAATGCTTTTTAGGCCACTCACATGCCGTACAATTCAGATACTCAACTTTGTCAAGGATGCTGATGTCACTCACCTAGTAATACACATCTGGGAAGATTATAGCCCAGTAATCTCTGTAGTGCATCCTGAAACTGCATGCTGCTGTAGTATGATAAAGTAGTTAGATAGGTGTTCTCACCCCAGACTTGGCAACTATGTTTATGTGTGTGTGTGTGTGTGTGTGTGTGTGTGTGTGTGTGTGTGTGTGTGTGTGTCTGACTGAGTAGAGAGCAATGCTTTTTAGGTTACTCATACTCTGTACAATTCATATACTCAACTTTGGCAAGACTGCTGGTGTCACTCACCTAGAAAAACACTTCTGGGAAAGTCACAACACAGTAGTCTCCATAGCGCATCCTGTAACTGTGTACTGCTGTAGTGTGTGAAAGTAGTTAGATAGGTGTTCTAACCCCAGACTTGGCAACTGTGTGTGTGAATCCGTGTGTCTCCGTCTGTCTTATACTGAGTAGAGAACAATGCTTTTTAGGGTACTCACACTCCTTAGAATTCATAAACTCAACTTTGGCAAGACTGCTGATGTCACCCACCTAGACATACACCTCTGGGAAGGTTGTAGCACATCCTGTAACTGCGTACTGCTGTAGTGTGATTTAGAACTGTGGTAGGGTTCCATCTCCACCCATGGCAGTTCTGGATGTTTTGTGTGTGTTCCAATGTCTGTTTATGGAGGAATGCATTATAGGCTACTCACTCGTAGTACATTCCAAATGCCCACTTTGGCAATCCTGCTGATGTCATTCATTGTGAAATACAACTTTGTGAAAAAGGTCTGTAGGAATCCCTGTAGTGTGACCTATAACTTCTCCATGCTGTAGTGTGATATAGATCTTAGTCAGGGATTCAATACCCACACATGTCAGATGTGGATGCTGTGTGTGTGTCTCACTGTCTGTGTAGGAAGCAATGCATTTTAGGCTAGTCACCTGCAGTACAGTTGAAATGCCCTTATTTGATAATCCTGCTGATGTCAGTCATTGTGAAATACACCTTTGGGGAAGGATTTCTCTAGTAATCCCTGTGGTGCATCCTGTAACAGCGCCATGCTGTAGTGTAATATAAACCTCGGTCAGGGGTTCTGTACCCACACATGTCAGTTGTGGATGTTTTGTGTGTCTCACTGTCTCAATAGGGAGCAATACATTTTAGGCTAGTCACATGCAGCACAATTGAATGACCTTCTTTGATAATCCTGCTGATGTCATTCAATGTGAAATACATCTCTGGAGAAGAAGCATTTCAGTAATGTCCATGGCACGTACTATAACTTCGTAATGCTGTAGTGTAATAAACTAGTTAGGTAGGGGTTCAACTCCCAGACATGACAGGTGTGTGTGTTTGTAACTTGTATCCTGTGTGGAGGTGGTTGTGAGTGTGTGACACTTGTGGGCAATGTGGAGGGGGTTTTACTTACTTCTTTTATGGTTGCCCTGCTATATATCACAATGTCAACCATACAAGGATAACAGATGCAAATTAGCTGAGAGGTTGGGGTGCAAAGCCATACCCATACATGTGAAATCAAGGCCAGCCATGTGTTTGGCTGTGGGGAGGGTGCCTATTCATACAAGACATATAGTATGTGGGGCCTCTCAACCCCATTAATGGTGCATGTGGACATATGTGTATTTGTTAGTCTGCCATTGCTATCTACAGATGTATGAACATATATACCTATATAGATTTATATCTCTGCTAATATATATATAACTATGTCTGTATACACCTACATAGATAGATATATGTGCAAACATATGTAACGTGCTGTGTATATGTTGACATATAGGTGTAGACACATATATGTGTTGATTTAGGCATATGCATGTATATATGCGGGTATATATTGATATATATGTATATAGTATAGAAATTACTATATATATATATATATATATATATATATATATATATATATATATATATATATATATATATATATATATATATATATAATAACTACATATCTAGATATGTTGTATCTGTTTAGATATTAATATAGGTACACACACATGCATCTAGACATTGGTATACATTCCCTGTACTGTTGTATGACTAAACTGAATGATATGTTTCTGATAACATCGAATCTCTTTGTATCTGACATGGTTTAGTGGTACATCACGTTGTCTATGGTGTGCAGGGTCCTTGGTTTGAGCCTTACAAGAGCTGTTTCTTTTGCTGCTGAGCATAACACAGCCCATTGGATACACAGTGATTAAGGTCCTTGAAAGCAGTTGTAAGCAGGTTTGTATGGAGCTAAACAATATCTACACAGGTTAAGCAATTCAGCAGCTAACTGAGTATCAGAAACTGGAACCAGACCTTAGCAGTGCTTACCTCTGCGCAAACCCGCACAAGCCCACGCACACACCCTTAAACTCACTTAATAGTGCTGACATATGCTTACTACTGCTTCTTGCTGCTTAACCTAACTACTGCTTTATGCATAATGATACAGACACCTCACATGTGCATTTCCTGCAGTACTCCAGTTCATATATGTATATATATATATAGGGTCTATATTAGATCACTGAACATTTAAAATGTAGAGTGTTCTAATATCGAACCCGAGCAATCAAAAATACAAAACCTCGAACATTCAAAACAGCAAATTTTTTCCTAGGGAAAAAAATCTGCTGTTCCAAAACACATACACACAACACAAGCACACCAAACAAACAGCAATCCACACACATACACCTAAACTCTTACACCTAACCCTACACTAAACTATACATACACCACTAACTATCCACTTACCTTAACCCAAACCCTAACCCTAATGTCCGTCACTATCACACAGTCACCTCACCCGCGCCCTAACCCTAACTCACCTAACCCGCCCTAACCCACACGTCAACACAATCACACACTTACCTGAACCCTACCCATAACTTTCCACCAGAGTGCTGAAAATACCGAAGCAACAGAAACAGACAACTGAATTCTTTCCCTAGGAAAGAATTTGGTTTCCTGTTCCTTCGATATTTTCAGCGTTCACTGAAAACGGGTTGATATTAGAACACTCGACATTTCAAATGTTTGCTGTTCTAATATAGACTCTATATATATATATATATATATATATATATATATATATATATATATATATATATATATAACAACCCAAATGCGTAGCAGAAACAGCGTATCTGAGAGAACTCTCAAAGATACGTAATAAAAACAGCGTTTCAATGATGTCTCTCAGGAAAAAAGTTCAACAGTCACCAATGTAGAGAACGTTGTTATAAAATAATCCTCAGAGCTTACAAGCGGGTAAATTCCTTTAGAGTTCAACAAGTATTTTTTCCATAAATCACCATATAGCACCACAGCAGATAAAAAACAGTGGTTTATTCAGTCACAAAAAACGTTAGCGCTTTCACGGACATTCAGCTTCCGCTTCATCAGACGTGATCTCAACATTCAAACAAACCCTTTTTATACGTCACATCCAGTGTATATCATATTGAAATACTAATTAGAATTCATTATAAACATAAGAAATTAATCATTATTGAAATACTTATACTATACAAAACTATACATTAATCAGACCTTTACAAATAATTAAACATTAAAACAGTTAAAAATCACAAATTTTAAAATTCAGTCCCTATGGGTTATATCACTTTTGCAATCATTAGTATATATATACGTGTGTATTACTTAAGTGGTCTAGCTTTAAGTACAGGCTTAAGGGGCACACATTCATTTAAACCTCTACCCCTGTGTGCTGTCAAACGAAGTATCCACTTTAGTTCCGCCTGTTCAGTCAAATTGGTAATGTCACCCCTCCTAACACCAGTTGGCTGAACATGTAATACTTGAAAGGCAAATATATGTTCTTTACCCATAGAGAGTGTATGCTTGGCTAAAGCACTGTAATTTTGTTCTCTAGCAAGACAATACAAATGATCTCGTATACGCTCCCTGAGCGTTCTGTTTGTCTTGCCCACATAAAAATTAAAACAAATCTGACAATAAGCCACATAAACAACATTTCTAGTGCTGCAGTTAGAGCTGCAGTGAATTTCCCACAATTTACCCATGTTAGGATGTCTGAAATATCTAGACTCGTCAATAGTCTGGCACTGTGGACAAGAGCAACACTTCCTTGTGCCATAATCTAAACTTGTCAGAGCTATCCTATTAAAGGGACTTAAATTCGGAAAGCAAAGCTGCTGTTTAAGGTTCTTCATATTTCTATAGGTATATGTTGGACAATTTCCCACAATAGCTTTAGTTCTATCATCGACTAAAAGCATATTCCAATTATTCAATATGGCCTGTTGAACTACTGAAGTGTTCTTGCCATAGGGTAGTGTCACTGACACTTTGAGCTCAGAATTCATCCTATTAGTAACACTTTCACCCCTTTCAGAATAATAGGGTTTACCCATAGTTTGTCTAAGTTTATCAGTTGTAGAATATATAGCATCCAACTCTCTTGCATGATAATCTCTACTCAAAAAACTGTCTTTTAAAGTGGTTAATTCTTTCTTAAATGAACCATCTTCAGAGCAAAGCCTCGACATCCTCAGAGCTTGCCCTTTAACAATGTTATTGAAAACTTTAGGATCATGCATGTTATCTCTATAGAGAAAAGCAGGTCTATAACATGATTTTCTAAAGACCCTAGTCAGGTACTCATTTTGATGTCGATAAATGGTCACATCTAAATAATTTATCTCCAATTTCGAAGATTCCATGGTAAATCTCAGAAAACCATCTAAGTTGTTAACATATCGTAAGAAACTTGTCAGAAGGGCATCAGTCCCCCTCCATAGGAGAAAGAGATCATCAACAAAATGTCTATAAAAGACAATGTTGGGATTTTCAAATATGATCTCCTTCTCCCATGCCGCCATTAGCAAATTGGCATAAGTGTTGGCGCAACTGGTGCCCATGGCCACACCTCGTGTTTGCCTGTAGCAAGTATCCTGAAATAGAAAAATGTTATTGTCTAATACAGACTCCAATAGAAGCTCTGAGGATCATTTTATGATAGCGTTCTTTATATTGGTGACTGTTGAACTCTTTTCTTGAGAGACATCATTGGAACGCTGGTTTTACTACGCAGTTTTGAGAGTTGTCTCAGACACGCTGTTTCTGCTACACGTGGGTTGTTTAATAACTTGGTCTTTTGTTCTTGGGTTATCTTCAATTATATATATATATACACATATATATATATATATATATATATATATATATATATATATATGTTCATGGCAGCAGTACTCCTGTTCATATATATATATATATATATATATATATATATATATATATATGTATATATATATATTATTCCATGGGTTATGCAACATACATATTACTTATAACGTGCTTTGCCATGGGAAATGGTATGTCTCAGTTCCCTTCCTGTTTCCCCCCCTCCTTTCTCGCTTACATCCATGGGGCGGTCCCATTAGAAAGGGTCCATCCAACCCTGGCATGCCTTGGCCCATAATGTCTTACTCATCATTCCCTCCACTCCCTTCTTCCTCCACATCAATCATCCTTCCTACAGGTTCCATCCAAATCTCACCACACCACTGCACACTGCCCAATCTCCACTTCTCGGGACCGATCATGTAAGTTGTCTCACCCCATGGATTTTCAGGCTTCCCACATATTCAGTCCATGAACATACGTATCTTTCTTTGCTTACCTCTGAGGCATGGTATGTTACTCCGAGGATTCTTTTTAGCAGAATTTCTGGGGTCAGCCCGCTAAGGACAAACATGCATTTGTTTAAGATTAGACTTAGCAGGTTGACACTGTTTCTCCCACTGGTAGTATCCTTCCATTAGTTTGGGAAGCAGTGCTGTGCAATGCTTAATGGTGCTTAATATCCAATTTGCATGATATTTGCCTTTTGGCATTGATGTCTTCTTCATTACATGTTATATATGTGTCTTGTATCCTTGATTCATGTGTACGTATGCTGTATGGGGTTCTGGGAACTTCAACACTTTATTGCAATAACACCTCACATCTGGCCTTACTGCAGTACTCCAATTTACATATTTTTGTTCTATGGCAGGTTATACAACATCACACTGTACATAGGTTCATTTCACATGTTCAATTTGATTTTCCTATAGTGAGGATTTGTTTGTTGACACCTCACTCTTATGCATTGCTATGATGGCTTAGTGGTTAACTACTGTGACTGTAGTGTAGAGGGTCCTGGGTTCAAGCCTTGCGGAAGCTGCTTATTTTGTTGTTGGGTAGTACATGCGCTGTTGGGTACAGAGTGATTAAGGCACTTTAAAGCAGTTGTAAGCGGGTTTGCGCGTGTATGTGCACAGGTAAGCACTGCTAACCTCCAGTTACAGTTTCTTACACTCAGTTAGCTTCTACATTGCTTAATCTGTGTAGGTAATGCTTACCCCCACGCAAACCCACATAAACATGCTTACTAGTGCTTATATATGTTTATTACTGCTTATTTGTGCTTAAACATGTGCTTAAACATGCTTACCAGTGCCTTATTCATTATGACACTGACATTTCACATATGCATTTAATGCAGTACTCCAATTCACATTTAAATGTTACTATGTAGGTTATACAGCAAAGTGTAAAAATATATTTATATACAGCTTTCACAGTACTTATTTACATGCTTCAGTCTCAGTCAAAACATGAAGAGTGGTTAACTTTGCTTTAAGTGTGACAGGCCCATTAAATATATGGGACAGTATACTACTACTTACATTCATATGAATCATGAGATGATCACTGCTGTTTTATCAAACATTATTTGCAGACATCATAGTTTTTTCCTGGGTTGCAATCTTCAGACTCCAGAGAGCTAGCTAGCCTGTGCACATGGTGGTAAGTCTGATTAAAAAAATCCCCAAAAAATGCACAGGACAAGCAGGTTATCTTTGCTATTAAAACATTGTAAGTTTTGATTTACCCCATAAGAACTTTTAAGTCAATAACATCACTGGTCATTCAGAAATGATGATCTTAACATTCCCTTGCATTTTGAAAGTTCTGTCAAATACTGTTTGTACTGGGGTGTGGGGCAGGTACTTGATTGTTGTTAAGATGTAACATATTTTCTGTTTCATAATTAGCTGCATCCATGAAGTTCTAGGAGGGAAGAGTTAGCAAACACTGGTATAAGAGGTGGAGGCTACTTGAGGTATAAGTGCATGATGGCAAAAGTGAATGTACAGTGCACCTGGGTAAAATAACTAGGCTTGCAGCATAAACAATCACCGATTATATTCTGTCGGAAGTTCATATAGTACAGTCCATTGACAATTGTTGATGTATGTGTTGTATATCATGTACATTCTCTTCACTAAAAATGCCTTTTCCAGGCTCAGCCGCTCAGCAGACAGTATATATGTATGTACTGTCTAAACTGTGTAGCTACCAGGAATACTGAAGTTAAAAGCATTTCATTGTTGTGCAGTAGCTAGTAATGTATTGTACCACCCCCATTCGAGCTGGATACATTTACTTTCTCCTCTCCTCTGGTGGCACAAAAAAAAAAAAACAGACTTCACGAGTCCGGTTTTTATTAACTTTTTAACTAGAAAATTTGTCTGAAAACCAGACAGCTGGCAACCCTACACACACACACACACACATATATATATATATATATATATATATATATATATATATATATATGTGTGTGTGTGTGTGTGTGTGTGTGTGTGTGTCAGTGTGTGTGTGTGTGTGTTTGTGTGTGTGTTTATATGAAACACACTCAGGTTAGCTGATCTCAAGCCTGTGTCGCAGAAACTTATTTAAAATTTAGCAGACAGACATTTGTAAAACCAATCCAGTAAGTGCTTTTTTTTCTTTCCAGACATCTTAAGACTCAAAATTCTTCAGAATCTGAAGAAATCTGAATAAGATGAAAGCTCTTCTGAGCACATTAAAAGTGCTTGCTTGTTACATTTTCCATTAAGATCTCTGGTAAAAGTTTGAAAGTCGCTATCTTAACCTTTTTAACATTCTAAGTTTGTTTAAGATGACTCATGTGGATACTTTAAGAGACTATATCAGCCATCTCTCTGCAATTTGTTTTATATGACAGTATTTCACTTCCTGTTCACTTCCTGGTTAAAGAGCTTATAAATTACAGCTTGAGTACACATTTTTGGAACATATGCATTTGAATTTGCACACAAGTGTGACAAAGAAATTAAGCATTTATTATATGGTGGCAATTTTCTATGCAGCCCCCCATGTGAAGGACAATCCCATGACACTATCCCAGACTTTTATTGTTCTCTCTGTAATCACTGCACTGTACAAAAGTAATCAAATAGAGAAAATTTAAGACCTGGGTCTCTCTCTTTCTCCAATGTATACTACCATCAGACCAACAATAAATTGTTAATTGCAAACATAAATTTCTGCATAGAAAAGAGCAATACAGTTCTGTCTGAGAAACTGCAACTCAGGCCAACATGATGGAGCAAGGACAGATTATGCTCCATTGGCTATAGGGCTCAATGTTTAGCTTTCTGTGTTTTCTTCGCAGCTTTAAATTTTGCATGTTTGCATGGGTTAGCAGTACCTTATAGATTAGCAAACATGGTCCATAAAGCTGCAAAGCTGTAAAGCAGAAATATAGGGCAAATACCTTGTGCACCAACAAGCTTAGAGCAGCTAGTTGGGCTTCAAGTGGCAATACTTACAGATTTAGTAGACTTCAGAATTGTGTAAACATTAAAGTTAGTAGGATTTAGTACTGTCTAGCTTAATCTGCCCCAAAAAAGCATCCTTATTAGTCTGTACAAGCAAAGCACCCTTAATAGTCTTCCAACCACAACATGCCACCCCCTTGTAGCTCACAAATCAAAGCACTGGGCAGTATGGATATGCAATTTCCTGACTTCTCTGTAGCCAACTTGGTGGATATGGGCTTCTTGAGACAATGTAGCAACTGTCTCATGTTTACTGCCAACCACTTAATCTTTAAATAATTAGGCACACACAATGACACTGGAGGCTAAATTATTGCCTACATGTCCACATCAGGTTGTTGAAACCACACACACACACACACACACACACACGCACACACACACACACACACACACTCACACAACAACCACCTCACACAACATGCAAAATACCATATACTAATACATGCTGAGGTACTTAAAAGTAGCCTTTCTAAACAACAAAGATCATCTAGACCACCTGCTGTCAAAGCCATGCCTCAGCAAGCATAATGGCTCTCAGAAAAACAAACACACCTAACAATACACATACTGTCACCCTCAGTGGAGCCCCAAACACTAAGCTCCTAAGATAAGTAAACACATTTCCCAGGACTTTCATCATAGGGGACTCCATTGTAAGATATACTGATGCCCCCTTGATCCCGGCTGAACAAGGAGAATATAACTATTTGCTTAAATGGAGAGTCCGGATCTGCTATATCACACATGCACTCAAATCATTATGCTACAGGTACCAGCATGATTCCATCATAGTCCATGTAGGTGTACATGACCTGGGATGTAACTCCATGGACTAAATGAAGAGAGACATTTTGGAGCTTTCAGACTATGTGTCTCAGGCTGGTATCAGCCTTGCACTGAGAAGCATATTACCATTACCAAGCATGATGCCAAATATGAGCAAAAATGAATTGATTTCAACAACTGGCTCTTATTCTGGTGTCATTCTAAGGGGATACATAGTTTGTCAGCTTGGGAGAACATGGTCAACAGATCATGTTGGTTAGCTAAGGATGGTCTAAACCTTCCCCATCTTAGCTTTCAAATACTGGTTACAACTTTGTCCTCCCCATAGTGCCTTTTTTAGGCAATGCCAAATTGACAGACCTACCAATGTAGCAAAATCAACTCAACAGAACCTCAAGGTGTTATTGCTCAATACCAGGAGTCCAGATAAAAAACTGCACTCTCTTCAAGCCCTCCTCACACTTGAGAATATAGATATCTGTGCACTTAGCAAGACATGGCTAAAAAGTGGAAATTACCCCGGCAGTACAATGTTTCAGTACTTCCACACTTTTAGACCAGTAGCTTTACACAAGTGCTAAAGGTGGAGATGTCTCAATATACATCATTAACAAGCATACGTCTATCATGGTCAGACAGGATGACATGCTGGAGTTCATCCATGTGCAAAACGCCATGGACAAACTCCTGTGCCAAATCCTAGCCAAGCATAGGTCACCCTTTATGCCCCAAGAAGCTCACAATGCATACTTGGACCTACTGGGCACACTTATCATCCGACTGAAAACCCTACTCATGGTAGACTTTATTTACCCATTTGTAGAGTGGGAATCCTACACAACCTCAAATCTATAGGCACAGAGATTTCTGGACTTCATAAATACAAACAACCTTGACCAAATAGTGAATACATCCACTGGAGGCTCCAACATACTGGACCTTATGCTCACAAATATGGGAGAAAGCTGCACAGCCCTCCCCCAATGTCACTTCTTCCCTGGTAAGGTCTGACAATAAAGCTGTCTCCTTTGAAATTAAAATCAACTCTGCAATCCCATTAAAAACAGTAGCAGTTAAGTAATGTTCTAAGGCAAATTACCTGTTATTATTTCTCAAAATTCAATGACATTCCAAACCCAAAGAACACACCAGCCTATATTGAATTGCTGTTAGAAACTCTGTAGAATCTTGTCAATGGCTGCATAGAGGTTACTGTACCAAAAAGCACCAAAGTTAGCTCCAGAATCAAACTTCTCTAGTGGCATTGCAAATTAAAGATGATATACAACAAAATGAAAAGTTATGGCAGAAATCAGAAAGGGTAATTCCCATAAAGATAAAAAACTCTCTCTTCAAAGTTAATAGGCAACAAAGAGGGCTAATTAGGTCAAACAAAGCCAACTTTGAAGTTAAGATATCTTCCCAGGTGAAAGATAACCATAAGGCCTTCTACAGGTATGTCAGTAACCTTAAGGGCAGCACACACAGCAGTGTGCTAAACTGGTGGTCGGTTGTGTCACATTCACCAATCCTGGTGATATAGCAAACCTGTTAGTGGATAAATTCAGTTCCAAATTTACCTCATTCTCACCCTCGCAGTTATTCCCACAATAATACCCTCAAGCCCTTTCAACTATAACTAGAAAGCATGCACTGGGTACACTCACTAAAGCCAAGAAAATGGCCTCAATGGGCCCTGATAACATCCTAGGATGCCTCTTGAATAGTCTAAAATATAAGTTATCAGGACCCCTGGAGGCATTATTTAACTATAGTTTTAAAACAAACGTTGTACAATGTGAATAGAGGACTCATTTTGGTGCACTTCTTTGAAAAAGGTCACTAAGACAATAGATGAGGGGAAAACTACATACTGCCTACATGTATCTGGTTAAGGCATTTTATACAATACTCTGTATAGGAATTGTCAACAAAATTACAGGACTAGGTATAAAACCTTTTATAACACCCTGGATGGCTAAGTTCACTCACTGATAGGACTCAGGAGGTTAGAACTGATGAGGCCACTTGCATAAAGAGGCTAATCACTAGTTGGGTCCCCCATGGCTCAGTGCTAAGCCCAATCATCTTTGGCATCTACTTATCAAAGTCTTTTGCAGATGATTGTAAACTGGGAGCAGTCATTGAATCTCCCCAAGACGAGAACACCCTTCAGGAAGGTTTAATATAGACAAATGCTTGGTGCCAAATCCATGTCTTAAAACTCAATACTAAGAAATGCATTATAGTACCTTTTGGGAAGTCTGCCACCCTGGGTAACTACATCATCAATAAAACATGCTTACAAAGTGACTGACTAGTCAGCAATCTGGGATTTCATATAGATGGGAACCTAGCATTCAACCAACATTTGTCCAAAATAGTAAGAATATCCTTCTCTGTTGCTCAACTTATAAGCAAGGGCATAGTGTCTTGGTCCAGAGAGGTCACCATACCACTGTACTTAGTCCTCATCATGCCCATTAAAGAATATAATGCCACCTTCGCTAGGTACCTGACCAGACACATGCAGCAACTGGAACATCCACAAAGGTTCCTTACAAAAGAAATACATGGAGTAAACATAATGTTCTGTGTTGATCACCTCAAAGTCTTGTCTCTTTACTCAGTATCATACAGACTTCTGAGAAGTGGTCTTTGCCAGGCACACAAGGCATCTCTGGACCCTGTTTTGATGCATTTGATGCATATCCACAAAACAATCAGCATCACAACTACTAGATTAAAAGACCTAAATTTTGCTTGCAACATAAATAATACATGTTGGAGAGGCAGAATGTTTATCAGAGAATTCCCATTCTTTGGAATAGGCATCCCATCAATGTAAAACAGAGTTCATCCCTATCTCTATTTTAGTGCAACTTGGACCAGTGAATATGCAATTGGAAATTCACCCCTGGTCTGGATCCTATTTTTTTGATGGAGAGAGGTCAGTAGTTCACCTCCTATAAATCAAATGTAAATCAAAATTGTGGATCTTATTTGAGTTACACAGCTAGGCTATTAAGGACGCTAGTGGTCGTTAGTCTAGTATACACCTATGAAACTATGAGCCATCTATCCTTAAGATGGACATGCCCATCCACCTCCCATCAGCTTCATCAAGTACCTAAGTTACTATTTAAATTTATGTAACCTACACTGAAGTCAGGGCTTTATTCATTCATGCCACCTTATATTATTGTCATGGTAACTATACTGATCTGTTTCACTCTCTCTCTCTCACATTCCTCTCTCTCTTTATATGTAAGTATATATTATTATATGACTATATATGTCAACATTGATGAAGACAAGTTATTGCAAATTCAGCTAATCGGCAATTCAAAATATTGCATCCAACCAATAGTGAAACAAAAATGATTCCACCAACAAACAAGAAGATAGAAAAAGCTGCTGCCACCATCAATATATTATAGTGGATGTCCTCTGTCTACTGTACACATGCAAATCAGACCTGTTAAGTCCTAAACATAGTCATAGCTACAGTACTGTAGAACAGTTCTTTACCCATGGTATAGAAGTAAATAAAGTTATTCATTACTTTCACACCTCTAACACCCCCTTGCTTACTTATACTAACTCTACAGTCTCACAACCAGAATGAAAGGAAAACCTCCCATAAACTATAGTTATCCAAAAGTGATTTAAGTGGGAAATGACACTTTACCTGCTAGTCATTAAACTAAGCTGTCAGCATATTGATTTACTATTCACATGAGTGCGCGCGCGCGCGCACACACACACACACACACACACACACACACACACACACACACACACACACACACACACAAACACACACACGCACACACACACACACACACTACATATAACCTGTTTATATAATATACATGTATATTATATTTATGCAATAAGGTACATGAATTTGAAAATAGTATAGATATTACTGCATGACCGATAATATTGTGAGATATGAGCCCATCTAAAAGGAAGTGCTTTGGGATCCCTGGGCATGCAGTAGTAGCTATGCTGTGCACAACTATATGTGTCTTATTACAATTATAAAATGCGCATCTACATTTTTACCAGTTTGAATATTACCTTTAGCAGTTTATGTATGACAATTATGTAAATCTATTTTAATAAAATAATTCCTCCACCAACCTTAATTAATTGACTTTTGTACAGAGTTGTAAAGTTTTAGTCTTATGGAATTTTGGTATGATTTCTTCAGGGAAGACAAATTAGGGAACCTTCCATCAGTTTACCTTATGATATTGTGAAAGTACATTCATAAATGTTCCCTGAGATTTATTAATGCCTACGCTAAGTGTACACCATTCTGAATAAAGAGACAACTCAAGCATAACTCAAAACTTCTTCCTCGTAATTTTAGTTTTTCTACTGATTTTCTTGCAGCCTTAAATGTTATCTTGCAGTAATTTTTATAAACCACATTTCAAATCTAAATTGCAAAATTTCATGGTCCTAGTCTTTTGGTTATGGTTCATGGATGTTATGTTAAAAATTGAGTAGAAAATATCAAGTATTGACAGATTTTTAGGGAACTTGTTAAAAATAATTTTAGAAAAAAAAATATTTTTCTTACATCATCATCTTCCATTTCAGCTCATTGATTGCTGTGCTAGGTTATAATGTTATAAATATATGAAGTAGTAGTTTTATATTTTCAGGGTATTATTTTAGGAACTCTTCACTGAAACTGTTATTTTGCAATTGAATTGTAAATGCCTGATGTCTTCACAGAGTCATTTATTTAAATTGTCATTTGGATCCAAAATGAGTTATTTCTAGTTTTGAGTTGGTATTTGTGGGCTCAGCCTTTTCCACTGGATTGTTTGAATATTAGTTTGGATCCAAAACACACAAATTTAATGTCATAATTTATGTGGTGGTAGTATTCTTCAATAGACGATGTTAAAAATTAGAGATCATACTGTTCAGAGTCATGGTCCTTTGCTGAAAACAATTAAAAAAAAAAGTGTCAACCTTTATAACTTACTGCTTGTTGCGCAGGTTTCAAAGTTTTTGTCCCTTGCCTTAACCTTTCCTTCTAGTAAAGACGGAAACCTTTCTATCATTTTGACCACTTTCTTAGAATGCATATACAGTACCAGTCTGGCAGTTAGCACAGAGCATTAAGGCTGCAAGCTGTTAAGTGCTAGTTCTTGTGGTATGGGGTTTATTCCCTTAGCCTAACATGGGACCTTGTTATAATATTACAGCACTTTTCTAAGTATTTCAAACATGCACACTTTCCCCCGGATTCAAGAAGTTCGGCGCAAGGATGGTTTTAGCCTTGCGCCGAGTGTGCTCACGACAGACGGCGCAGCAGCACCATAAGAATATGTATGAGGGCACGCCGCCGCACCCTCGACATGCACAGGAAATGATGTGTGCGAGTGCAGGGGGCATGTACAAGTGCTCTACGGAGGTGTAAACATGCCCCAATACTTGTAAAACCTACTATGCCTACTAGTAGAGCCCGCCCCTAATAGTAAGTCAGTAAGTCAGTGTCCGTGGATACCAAATGTATGCTAAGCGTACAAGAGTGTCCACGAACAGTGAAATAAAATCGAAGTAGTAAACATACAAGCACATAGTGGAATGTTGAGCCCTGTCCCTAGAACTGTCACAATTAGATTCCCTGTCCCCGTGTTCCTATTATACATTCGAATTGCAGCAATAGTGAAGGTGTAAGCAAAGCGCAGCATGTCTGCACGTTGCTGCCCTCCTACGAGCATAGCTTACATGTCATATTCATTCAAATAGAGAAAAACAAGCGAAATCGAAGTGTCAATAGTGTAGTGTTTAGAGCATCTGCCTATCAAACAGGCAGTCACGGTTCGAGCCCAACCATAGCACATATCATTTTCCATGTGGAATGAATGTCGTTTTGCCGTAAAACCAACATATGAGTATCGCATGAGATATTTAACTTAAATATAATTCAAGCAAAGTGGCACTGTCATAATGAATAAGGTACTAGTGTAAGCACAAATAAGCAGCAGTAAACACATATAAGTACCAGTAAGCAAGTCTGAGTGCACTTGCGTGGGTCTAAGCAGTGCCCAGCATAGGAAATGTATATAAGTATATACAGATATATTATATATATATATATATATATATATGTATATATATACAGATATATATATATATATATATATATATATGAAGAAAGAATGATGTAACAATAAAGCATACAAAAGGAATGAGAAGGGAATCAACAGCAGCCCCAGTATTACATAACGCTGTCAGCGTATGTCATATCCAGCTGGGCAGGAGTGAGCAAAGCACTGCTACTTACACCACAGGCAGGATATTACCAGTGGGAGTAACATTGTTAAATTGCTAAGTCTACTTTACACACAGAGGGTAGTCCCTAGTGGGACTACCCAAAAATAGAGTTACCATTTGGCCTTCCAACCATTACACAAGCAACAGCAAGTATGTTCAAGGACTAAATGGTGGGAGAGCCTGAGAATACATGGGGTGGGACAACATACGTGTGGGGCCCCTAATGCTCTGGAGAGGGCAATGTGTGGAGGTGTGTCATGGCTGTGGTAACAAGTGGACAATGGAAGGTATGCATGTATTTTGTACACGGGTGGGGTGGAGGAACTATGGGTATGAAATTATGGAGTCAGGTGTGTCAGGGTTGGATGGGCTGGTTCTAATTGGACCGCCCCATGGAGGTAAGCGAGTTTGTTATAGGTATATATGCATACGCACATGTAGACATCAATATGTAGAAGTACATTCTCTGTAACACATTCATTCCATTTGCAGACATAAATAACATGAATGTGCACTTACAAACCTCGACAGAAGATAGAATAATAGGTTGTGCAGAAGAGGGACGGGACGAAACTGCTAAAACACAGAAGTGTGTACAATGTCCGAAGTCAGTGCTGTGCTGACAATAATCAAATGTGAGGACTTCCCCGCACATGGAATCATTCCTGTGATCTGCCTGCTATGGCAACACCAATTACTAAACCGGTGTATGTGTAAAAGAAATACACCCACTGAACACGTACATAATTAGGCTCACATGTGTAATGTGTGCGCTACCACATAGACATACATATTAATTGATTATAGTGTCATGTTAACGGGAGTAAGGATGTAATGAAGTATAGAGTCTAATCTTGACATAAACACATGCATGTCCCATGTGGGACAACCCAAAAATTGTGAATAGTATTCTTTTGGTCGCTCACGTCCCCAATGTTTGTGGAATAAACGTTTGGGTGTTCTGAGGATACGTGGAGTGATTCAACTGATGGGATGGGTCTATAGGAGTACGGAGTGGCCAATGTGTAGTGGTGTGGATACACCACGAATCCAACTGGAGAATGGATGCCAGCAGTGTTAGGGGGCATTGGGGCGTGTGTTTGGGGAACCAGGATCCACGGGTATATGGGTATATATGCAAATCAAGCAGCAAAGCAATAGTGCATTGGTTAGAGCAACCCTCTAACGAACAGACATTCCCGTACCGAATCCCACTGTATCACATACCATTTACCATCGGTAATGCATACATGAACATATTGCGACATCTGTCTGCTATATAACCTGCAAAATATCAGTTAAAAGAAAACTGGAGTGAAGTGTCCATGTCATAATAAATAAGGCACTAGTAAGCAGGTAAAGCATATATAAACACCAGTACGCATGTGGAAGTGCGTTTGTGTGGGGTATGTATTGCTTTACAGACATACACACACACACACACACACACAGACATACACTTATATATATATATATATATATATATATATATATATATGTATAGACATAACTATATATATATATATATATATATATATATATATATCTATATATATATATATAGTTGCAGACATATATGTATATGTGTGTATATATATATATAAATATATATATATATGTATATATATACACACACACACACACACACACACACACACACACACACACATATATATATATATATATATATATATATATATCTTAACTAAGAAATGAACTTCATGATAATAACAGCATTCAAAAAATAATAAATCACACCACCAACTCTTTGCTGAAATAAATGATTGATATGATTGGGTAGGATTTTAATTAGCATGTATAAAAACAGACTTGTGATTTAGCAATTTGTATCTGATGAAGTCATTCGTTGGACGAAAATGCAGATTAATAAAGCGTTCATTGTTGGTACTTGTACAGCTGGTGGATTATAATATACAGAGTGGTCTCCTGATCCGTTTGGCTTTCTTCCTTTATTTTGTTATTGTCAGGAAGTTCATTTCTTAGTTAAAATTTCTTCACTTCGTTCAATTTTTTTTTTGAGTGAGGTTAATTTTAGACATATATATGTGTGTGTGTGTGTGTGTGTGTGTGTGTGTGTGTGTGTGTGTGTGTGTGTGTGTGTGTGCGTGTGTGCGTGTGTGCGTGTGTGTGTGTGCACGTAGATATACGCAGATATACAGTTATGATAGGAAACAGCACACAAGAATGACATATGTTCACAGGCTATGCCAATGGAAGTGAGGAGCTCAAGCAAGAAACATGAAACATGTAGCATGACCTTCCACCCCCCCCCAAGCCGGACATGGGAAACATACACACAAACAATATAAAGAGTCCACTGCTCCCCAGATCACAGACAGGATGCAACCAGGGGGGTACACAGTGCACCCGTGAATTGAATCTTGAAACCCAGACTTGCAGGACACCCCAAAAATTGCCAAGACCAAAAGAAGGTGATAGACCGGCCATTCTGGCTGCAGTGTATACATACTCGGAATACAAGGGTGGGAAACCCTGATGACCCATGGGTCGAGAAAATTGTATGACATGGGTCCCATGAAGTGGAGAGTGGGCAGCGTGTAGTGGTGTGTCCAGAACAGACCAGGACCCAGAGTAAGGATGGGTGCTGTTGAGGAGGTGCGGGTGGGAGAACTATGGGTAGCTACTTAAGGGTCTAGGTGTGCAGGTGTTGGCTGATGTGGGCCTATATGGACAGCCATAGGGATGTAAGCGAATGTGTTCATTGGGCAGAGGAGTCGCCCAACGAGCAGCCACACCCACTACAAGTTCCACTGCAGCAAAGTGTAATCTATATGGCAAGAATCGGAATAACCAGATGTAGATGTATATATGTAGAGGTATGTGTGTGTATATCTACCCATAGCGACATAGAGATAAGCCTCTCCCTCTCCGTAGTACAAATGTATACATACAGAGACAGAATACAGATACATACCCACATATAAATATATACATATGCAGACAGCCATAGACCCATATGTTGTGCTATATATATATTTATATATATATATATATATATATATATATATATATATATATATATATATATATATATATATATATATATATATATATATATATATATATATATATATATATATATATATATATTCACAGACAGCAAAATATAAATATACATGTTTGCATACATATGCAGATATTTTTGTATATAGTAATGTAAATATATATATATATATATATATATATATATATATATATATATATATATATATATATATATATATATATATATATATATATATATATATATATATATATATATATATATGTGTGTGTGACTGTAAATATACACATGTATATAGCTAGGATATGATACAGCAGTTACGAGTAACATATGTTCACAGGCCATGCATATGGGGGTGAGGGGTCCAATACACAAATGTGTAACACGTAGCATCAACCTCCCATCCCTCCAGCTAGGCCGGTGAGACATACAGACATGCAGTACAGGTAAACACACCACTGCTTCCCAGACCACTGGCAGGATACTACCAATGGGAGAGACCTGCCAGGTCTAAGCCTGAAACATAGACATCGATATCCCTTGTGGGACACCAAAAATAAATGATCGGATGGTGTCCCGGTAATGACTTATCAAACCAGCCTGTAGATGTACACGGACCAGTAGGTTGTGCAAGCCTGATAACTATGGGTTGACACAATGTACGACATGTGTCCTGACATGGGGAGAGTGGGCAGTGTGTAGTGGTGTGTTTATACCCCACATGCACCCACAGTAAGGATGAGTGCTGTAGAGGAGTGGCAGGTGGGGGAACTATGGGTATGCAATTATGGGCCTAGGTGTGCAGGTATTGGCTGGCAAAGTCATATTAGGACCACCCCGGGGATATAAGTAATATTCCGAAATGGGCATAGCTGACAATCATACCTCTCAACCCCTAAGAGCACATCCACTGGACAAGACATAAACCATTGGGGGAACAAATAGGGACCATACCTCTGAACTGTCCCTGATTTTCAGGGACGTCCCAGGTTTCGACTTGGTTTCTAACTCTGACCCACTTAATCCCTCCTAAAACTAGTGACATTTGGAGGAAAGGTGGTGAATTACACGTAATGAATAATGACAACAATTAAGAGTTATAAACATCATTTACCCCGAAAATGTGTATGAATTCATATGCTCTGAGTCTGTCAGTGTGTCAGGTTAATAGCACCAATAATTTACATGTGTCCCTAATGTTGTTATGCCATGTCCCTGATTCAGTTTGTATATTTCCTCAATCGTTTGAGAGGTCTGATAGGGACAGAAAGCACAAATTCCACTGACAACCTTAGAAAGATGATAGAATATTAGGTATGCAGTAGCATGACTCGGCTGAAGGACGTGGGTTTCAAATCCCAATTACTTGTTTGTATTGAAGAGTGTCAGTTCCCATGTATTAGCCAGACAGGTGCAGATTGTAAGAGGAACACACCAATAATATGAATCAAACTCTGGATAGGCCGCGGATTCCGTACAGTCGAATGGCATGCTGTCCCTAATGGGCAGCCATTCCCGATACTGTAGGCATGTAATCCGATGTAATAGGCATCACAAGGAAATATCATAGTCCTCACTCCCATGCAGGGGCGTGAGTGTCAGATGCAAATACCAAATGCAGTGCATTAGCAAGTGCGGGAGCAAGCGGGTGTAAGCCTGTTTGGCCACCAGTATGCGACTATTACACTGGTAAAGCAATGTAGAGGCTTACTGTGTGTAAGAAACTGTAACCAGAGGTTAGCATTGCTTAGCACTGCACAAACCCATGCATACCCGCTCACAACTGCTTTAATGTGCCTTAATCACACCATATCCAATGGCCTTGTTCTGCCTGGCAACAAAATAAACGGCCTCTGCAAGGCTCAAAACCAGGACCCTGCACACACAGCTATTGCGATTTACCACTAAGCCATGGCAGCTATACAGACATTGGACCTTATCACAAACATATCATCCAGCGCAGTCATACAGTATAGGAAATGTATTCCATCATGTAGATGTATGTGTGAGTATTTATGTCCAGCATATAGATACATACATATATATATATATATATATATATATATATATATATATATATATATATATCAGGAACATCCCATGTGACAACAAAGCATTACAAAGCAATGAAAAGGAACACACCAGCAATGCCTGTATTATGTAGTGGTGTCATCCTATGTAATATCAAGACTCCCTCAGACAGACATGTGTCAGTCATACACGCAAACATTTGTACATTGGCCATATACATCACTCTGTGCATGTTATTTACACTAACACAACAGTTCCTGTCCAGTCATTATGTGAGAACAGTACTCTTGCAAGGTGCTGTGTGTGACATCATCATCATGATAAAGGTACATGGGGTAACCATAGAGGAACTGGTAGTGTTGTGTGTACAATGTGGTCATCTGCATCATGTGTACCTGGAACATTTAGGAGTCATGTGCATACTAGGATCATGCACCTGGGAGACAGGGGGGAGGACAACTGGAGTATGTTGTGATGCATATTAAAAGGGTTACATGTGTCCAGAGGACACGTGTGTGAAATAGACAGCTATGTATGGGACAAATGTTGTTCTAGGAACTGATTGGCCTTTTGTTTCCGTAGGGTGAAAGTGGGATGTGGGGGAAGGAGAGTAGGTATGCTCGTGGAGGATAGGTAGGGTAGCATGAAAGACAAGACAGCATACAGGGTCAGTATATGACACATGTGGGGGGATACACCTCAGACGGGGAGGGGTGTTCGGCATTCAAAGCCCATGAGGACTCAGATGAAAACAGTGGGACGGAGGTCCCCAGCCATGGGCAGCCACCACTGCAATAGAACAGCTGCAAAGGTGGCAGTGCTAGGGGCTGTCTAGGAGGGGCAGCCTCACCCTGTAAATATGACACTCTGCCCTTGAGCTGACATATCTGGCCTCAAAACCCCTTATTGAGCCCCCTATGCACCATGTCCGGGACTTTACGACAGCGGACATGTCCCTGTCTGGACCTGCTCCCAAGGGGGACAAGCCCTATCCTCAGTGGTGGTGCCACCAGAAGGCAGTGCAGAGCAAACAGAGGTGGAGGTCCAAGGCTGGGCCCCAGATATGCTGTTGCCCAGTGGCATGTCCAGCTGAAGTGGGATAGGAGGTTCTGACGGGACCTCCAAACCCATATAGCCTATGGTGTTGCAAATTAAACATAGATATGGCTTAGTAATAGTCAACAGCATTCAGGATTACTTACAACAGCATACATAGATATGACCATCAACCCAACACAACAGATGGTATACATTTGCAGAGAGAGCACAACACATGCATATATACTGCATGACATCTGTACGTGTAGAAGACTTGCGACTGCAGCTATGAACAGTGGCCCATTATTGGCATGTCAATGAGAACCCCAGACAGTGTCTGTCATACCACTGTTTCATGTGACATATGTCCAGTTGGGGATGCGATGGCAGTAACTCATCACTATCATCATGTACTGGCCGCAATCCTCACACTATGCTCCTGCTGTTCACAGAGTAACACAGGAAACAAATGGTTCCACACACTGACCATTCCACGGATGGCCCTACAGACGAGGGTCCCTCACAAAGAGAGCACTGTTTTGTCCACTTTAAAACATGCAGAATAGCCTTTACCACACACACCTTGTTAAACAGGCAGTTGTCTCAATGAAGCATAGCTACACTTACATGCTGCAGTCATATCTGGCACATCACCCTCCTGTCTTTAGACTATTTCCACTGTGTATGTTGCTTGAGGAACATCCAGATATCATCTGTGATGCCGTTTATCAAACACCAGATCCAGGTACCACTCATGGAGACTGTCATGGGCAAACATCAACATGATGTTCCGAGATATTGTACTATGTTTTTCATGTGAATGGTTATGGGAACATCATTGTAGCTGTTCCACATTCAATCAGCTAGAGGAGGACTGCAATAGGTGCAGAGGCCATCACCCGAATATGACCATCACTTACAATACACAAGCTGCTGCTGAGCAGGTGTACACCTTCACATCCACCAGAAAGTGTGTGGGAGGGACAGATAGAGGCAAAGTACATCAGAGAAGGGCTTGGAGACTAAAACCTAAGCATCATCTGTTACACATCTACCAGTACAGGGACTTAAACCCCTGACTGACTAGACATTACTATTACAAGTGCATGCAGTTACTCCGTGTGCCATGTTGGCGTGGCGTAAGAACATATATGTGTGTTGGTGTTTGACATCTGCAACAGAGATATAGTAGACAGACATTAGGTGAGCACACATGGCTGTCCACATGAACGGATGTCCTTGTCAACACAACCACACTCTCTAATGGACTCACATTGACACTCTTTACCAGGCCCACAAATACACTCCCAAATCACTTAGTTTGCCACACTGCAGTAATGCACAGGTACTACATGCACCACAGGGGATATCCGGAGGTTCTATGGGCTAGGGCATGTGAATGTGTTTGACATCTGTCGGTATGCTAATGGGAGATATACTGGGAGTGACTGTGGTTGGGAGCATCATACCCCCCACGCAGACACAAGGCACCAGTACTGACATGCATGTGTGCATTGCTTCATGGGTGTGTAGTGATTGGCTGTGCAAGATGGCTGTACAAGGCTGGGTGAGGGGTAATCCTTGGCATCATGCTACCCGACAATTGTGTGCAGTGTGGTACAGGGGTGTTGTGTCTGCAACGTCCCACACAGATGGGTATTGTATGAACTGTCCTGATATCCTGGTTACCATTGTGTATGGCCATAGCTTTGCAATGCATGCCATGTCTGTGTTTGATAGTCCATGACATGGACATTGCCTGGGATGTGCATGTCCCACAATAATGTACAGTGACATGTACAGGTGTACCTGGCTTGGCTGGCACATGTTGTGTAGACAGACCATTATCCTCCGATATGCCAATACTGGCCTGGTGTGGCAGAACCTGCTTATAGTCAGCAGGTTGACCCTGCACCTGCATTGATAGTATGATACAGGTATTCCCTGGTGTCAGTTGCATCTGACCATACAGGGCACATGTGTAAGGCATTGTATGGCCTCTGTGGATCACATTTGATGGCACCACATATGTTGCAGGCATCCAGTGGGGAACATAGTGAAGGCATATTGTCCACAGTTATGTGCCTATTATACTGCTGTACAGGGTGCTATGCCCTCTGCAGCCCACTGCAATCACACCATGCCTACAATCTGTCATCAATGTGCAGGTTACTAGCAACATAGCACAATATTCTAGGCAAGTGTGTTTGTGTATGACACATGGGGTCAGGACGTATTTCGGGTAATAGTAGGGTTGCATATTTTGTTCACCAGGCCTTTTGCCAGATGTAGGGGTATGGCTTGCCAACACAGTCCCTTGGCTGACTGACATCTGTACTCCTTGTGAGGTGAACATTGTGACATATAAGATGGACACCATATAGGAAAACTACAAAATCTGCTCCCCATGTCCAGTGGTTAGATACTCACAGCCACCTCCACACAGGCTCTGACAGTCAAACACACACACCTGCCATGTCCTGGAATAGAACCCCTAGCTAACTAGTATATCACACTACAGAATTACAAAGTTACAGCACACGCTATGGAGATTACTGGGTTGCAGCGGTCCCAGAGGTGTATGTCTAGGTGGGTGACATCAGCAGGATTGCCAAAGGTGGTCATGTGAATTGTAAAGAGTGTGCATACTCTAAAAAGCATTGTTCCTGTCTCAGGTAGACAGAGACACACACAGTTGGTCTGTCTTGGAATAAAACCCCTACTTAAATAGTTTATCACACTACAGCAATACGCAGTTACAGCACGCGCTGCAGAGAATACAGGGTTACAGCAGTCCTAGAGGTGTATTCCTAGGTGGGTGACATCAGCAGGATTGCCAAACATGGACATGTGAGTCATAAAGAGTGTGCATACTCTAAAAAGCATTGTTCCTGTCTCAGGCAGACAGAGACACAAACACAGTTGGTCTCCCTTGGAATAGAGCCCCTACCTAACTAGTTTATCACACTACAACAATACGCAGTTACAGCATGCGCTATGGAGAATACTGGGTGTCAGCAGTCCCAGAGGTGTATACGTAGGTGGGTGACATCAGCAGGATTGCCAGAGAAGGGCATTCCATGTGTACCATGGGTTGTACATGTCTGTTACCTGCATGTACCCGCTGTATACTGTCACGAAAATACAATTACACCTGCTTAAACATCTCTTATGTGGTCCTAATTGACAGTATCAACAAGGCTTGCAAGTCTCGAACCCTGCACCAAGCACACTGAGGTCACTGGACATACCACTAAGCCATCTGGGTTGTACACATGCATGGAGTCTATAATGCACATCCTACTACAGGTATTTCACAGTACTGAAAACATATTGGACAGTCCTTTTGTGTACATATGTACAGTACCCTTGATTGTACTGTACTCTGTGAAACAACAAAGACAAATCTACATCTGTACAACTGTCATACCTACATATATATATGCACCTACGGGATGTGTACACACACACACACACACACACACACACACACACACACACACACACACACATATATATATATATATATATATATATATATATATATATATATATATATATGTGCATATACACAGCCATAGCAATATATATATATATATATATATATATATATATATATATATATATATATATATATATATATATATATAGGTTCATACTAGGCTATCTGCCCGAGGGCATTTACAAGCCTAGCCCATAGTTTTGTGGCTTACGCCACCCCTTTAGTATGGGGAACTATACCCATTATTTTGCTGTGCCTCTGTCGAGCAGTGACACTGAGGTAATCCCTGGGGTATATCTGCGATCTCCCATACATTGGTCAAGATTTCTCTTGAACAAGGCCAGCGAGGTGCTCTGCCTCACATATACCGGGATTTTATTCCACAGCATAGGGAGTCTTTGGGTGATGAATCTATCCCTCCAGCACGTCCTATTAATAGCCGTGTCGAGGTTTAAGTCTCGCCCTTGTGGCTCTGACGGATCTAGATTTTTGAGGTGCAGCATATTCATCAAATCTGGGTTTGACATGGCCTTGTATGTTAGGCAAAGGTCACCTCTGAGCAAGCGGTAGCGACTGAATAGAGCTGGAGTTCTTTCAGTCGGGCAGCATAGGACAGATGTTTGAGACCCTTTATCCTTTTGGTGAGGAACTTTGTGGCCTCTCCAGCTGCTGCAAGTGTCGGGTCAGATACATTCGAATGGGGCATTGTACTCAATCATTGGTCTGATGAGTGATGAGTATAGGGAGACTATGACCTCCCTTGATCTAGATGAGAATCCCTTCATGATAAGGTGGGCAATGTAGAAGGTCTTCCTAACTACTTTAGCTACATGGGTGTCGAATGACAGACTACTATCAACCTGGGTCCCCAGGTCCCTGATAACTTCTTCTGTGCTCAGTGGATTGCCACCTATTTAGTAGCTAGGGGTAACCTTGTTTTTCCGAAGGGTATGACTATGCATTTTTGGCATTTAACTTTAGGCCATGGCTCTGGCACCAGTTATCCATTTCTGTGAGACCCTTCTGAAGGATATCTGTGTCAGATGTGTTTTCTACTATGGCCCCAGTTTGCAGTCATCTGCAAACTTTGTCAGCCATAACCCTCCTGTGTTTGCTTGTACTTGGAAAAGTAGATGCCAAACAAGAGTGGGCCCAGGACTGAACCCTGTGGTACACCACTTGTGACAGGCTTTGAGTCTGACATGGCGCCAGCAACTCTGACCCTGTGGGTTCTGTCACTCAGCCAGTTTGCAACCCATCTTGTGATGTATGGGTTAACATTTAAGCTGATGAGTTTTTCAATGATACCCGAGTGGGGTATTGTATCGAAGGCCTTCGCCAGATCGAGGTAGGCTGTATGGACTGCCTTTCCCTCATCAATGGCTTTGGTGACTGTTTCGAAAAAGTCAACCAAGTTTAGAAGGCATGATCTGCCTTTGACAAAGCCAAACTGGGATGGATCCAAAGTCTGCAAATTCCCTATGTCTTTATTTATGAGGTCCATGATGATCCTCTCCATGGCTTTGCAGATAAGGCTTGTCAAGCTAATGGGACGGTAATTTCCAGGGTCGGTGGAGGCACCGCCTTTGTGAAGTGGGACCACAGTTGCAGTGCGCCACTCCCTGGGTACGTATCCAGAGGTAAGACTATGATTAAACAGCTGTCCTAGCTGTGGGTTTAATTCTTCGATGAGTTCGTGGAGCACACAGCCGGGGACACCATCAGGTCCCATGGATGCTGTGTTTTTTGCTTTGGAGAGAGCAGTTCTCACTTGGGCATTGGAGATGTTTGGGGGGCTGCAATCGCTTGGTATAGATATCTCTCCTTTGGGGAGGGAGAAGTTTGCACTGAACCTGTCAGCCAGTATGTTGGCAATGTCTGTAGGATCAGTAATCTTCACATCATTTTGAACTAGTTCTGAGCATATCTGGGAGTTTCCTCCCAGGTTTCTAACATAGCTAAAGAAGGCCTTATGATTGTCTTTTGAGTCTTTAGCTATTTTTCTCTCAAAATTTGCTTTGGATGATTTTATGAGAGCTCTTAGTTTTTTACTTATAGTGATCAAGGGTGTCTTACCTTTTAAGGATTTTGCTCTATCTTGTAGTAGCTTCCTCCTTTTGTTGTAGAGTTTGTTTATGGCTGGGGTCCACCAGAATGGACGCTTGCCTTTGGTACAAAAAGTCTTTGTTTTGCTTGGGATTGCCTTATCCATGCAGTCCTGCAGGTGCTGGTAGAAGGCATTTGTAAGTGATTCAGCGCCTTGAGTACTGTTTTCCGCCAGCTCGAGGGCCTTAAAGGAGACCACACCAGTCTTTAGAAGTGTGAAGTCGGCTTTAGAAGTTCTTTACTGTGGTCTTTTTATTTCAGGTGGGGTGGGATGAGGACCTCCAGCGAGATTAGTTTGTGATCTGATCTCACCAGTGAGGGGTATACTTCGTGTTGAACATTGTGCTCCCATGTTCGTGATGATGAGATCAAGTATGTTTTCTCCTCTTGTGGGGATGGTGACTAGTTGTTCCATGGCATTTGAGTTTATGAATTCCAGGAACTTTTGGGCTAGGTGTTTGGGCTTGAGTAGTGTTCCCAGTCTATATTAGGGTAATTGAAGTCACCTAGTATGATGGTGTTTGGTGATACATTTATCCCTCTAGTGTTTTCAGGAAGGCCATGTGAGGTTCCTGAGTTTGTGAGGGTGGCCTGTAACATGCTACAATTTGCAGAGCAGTCTTGCCTATGGTTAATTGCACCTGGATGGTCTCCGATGCATCGTGCGTTGCCACCAGTCTTGAGGTGTGGGTGTCCTTGATGAATATGGATACCCCCCCCTCCTTTCTTGGTATTGTCCGGATTTTGGGGCCAGAACGCATGATAAGAGGTAAAACCTGATAGTGCTGGGGTGCTCTCAGGAGTCTTGAACCAGGTTTCTGTCACTGCACAGACATCGATGTTCTCCATACTGAGAAGGGCCTCAGTGCGTGCATTTTGAGATTTAGACTTCTGGCATTGAGCAGCATTACCCTTAGTTTTTCCTTTTTTGTGTTCTAGGGTGGTAGGTTTAGAATTTGAGCCTTGCCTAAAAAAGGCACTATGGGGGTGGCAAAAGCCTTTGCCAATATCCCGAATCCCAGGGGTGACAGGTGCAAGCCGTCCCTTGAAGCAGCGTGGCTTGTCCAGCATGTCATCCCAGGCAGACAGACATTGGATCCCCTTTGAATGACACCAGAGTTTAAGCCAATTGTTAAAGCTGATCATCTTATCTCTGTATTGTGGCATCATTCTTGGTGAAGGTAGGATACTGCTCAAGGTCAGGGTCATACCTGCCTGGGCTACATAATCAGAGAGCTCCTCAATGTCTCTTTCATGTAGTCCAGGAGGTAGTCTCAGGTCGTTTACACCAGCGTGGACAATGACTGAGTCGTATTTGTACCTGCTGTTGAGAGACCTGAGTGCTTGCGTTATGTGGTGGATTCTAGCGCCCGACAGGCAGCTTACTGTGACCTTCTCCTTACTCAGTCTGGTGAGCGGGACGTCAGTGTGTCTGACTATGGAGTCACCAATGACTAGTGTGTCTGGCATTGCGTTTGGCCTTAAGGGCTGTGACTGTTTGACACTCTGACTGTGAGGTCTATGTGTTGCAGGTGTTGTGTTCTGAGGTGGTGGTTGTTTGGGTGTCTGCTTTGGTGGCCTCTGCTGTTTTGGTAGATTTTTGATCAGAGCCGCCGAGTATGTCTTTGTGTGTTTATGTGTATGATTTGAGGTTGTGATGGTACTATGTGAGACTGGGTCTATAGTGTGTGTGGTAACCTTCTCCTCCTGACTGGTCTTGCCAGTCCTATGTTGAGAGAGCTCAGCCTCCAGTTTACATATATATACATATACACACACATGTGAATGCCCTTTGTGACACAGAAGGGTTCCAAAGGAACTGATGTGTACACAAAACCGAGGCATCTCTTGTGTTATAGCATTTAAATCATAAGCAGTTCACCAGAGAAGGGATGGTTGTTGTGTATGCGGAGGAATGATGGCTAACATAATCTACCCCGGGGATTGTGGAGTTAGGGTGGTGGAATGATGTGTATGGACCTACACCCCAGTGACCACTTCTGTGTCACTGCTCGACAGTGACACAGGGAAATAACATACCCAACTGTAGACATGCCTGACTGTGTATTCTTTACCATTCCTAACTATGTAATACTTTGTAGACACCGGTCACCAAAGATGGCTACCATGGTGTGCTAAAAGACATTACACATGTGTAAGCCTGGCTACAGGGTAGTCATACACACATACATGCACACACTTGCCAGTATTGTGCATACACGTGTTTCCTATGTAAGAGTAACTAGTACAGTGGTATGCAGTTGGGGTATGTGCCACAGAACACATACAATTACACTTACTGATTCCACGTCTGAGCTTGGTGACATCACAGGACCGATTACTTGCAATTGGTAGGGGGAAAGAGTGAGGTATAGTGGTTGACAAGGATAAAGGCCAGTGCAAAAGGAGGTATCTATTTGGAATGCATTAAAACCCGCTGACATGACAAGATGCAGACACAAATATACACACACAGGCATTTGCTGAGACACACAAACACACTCAGACATTTGTTGTCACACACACAAATGCATGCACACAGTTGCCAGTTGTGGGATCAGAACTCCTGCCTATCTAAGGATCATTATTACAGTACAACGCAGTTACGAGACACACCACAGAGATTACACATCCCAAGGTAGTCAGACTGTCCTTCTACAATTGACAACAACAGGGAGACTGACAGTCACGAAGTACATAGCTGTAGACATGTGTGTTTAAAGTAGGTGTCCATTACAACCTGTATGCACAAACAAGACACAACATCCGCAGTTAGGCCTGAGAGGTATAGTTGTAGCACATCAGGAACCTGAACTGGAGTATGGCCATCTGCAAAATGGACAACTACTATCACTATGCAGGGTTACAGTGGGCATGCCCAGACACTTAGTAGCACAGGGCCGTTTGGGATGCACTATGACTACAACTACACAAGGTTATACTGGGCATGCTCATACACTTAGTAACAAAGGACTTGTTGGATACGCTGAGTCTAACCACTGAAGGCCACAGTGTGTATGCTCAAACACTTACATGTACAGAACATGTTGTAATGGACTCCTATTGTAAAGACACAGGTTTACAGTTAGGTACATCTTACCTGTCAGTATATATGCACATCATACTGGTTTACTACCTGATACCTGTATGTGGCCTGTAAATTATATATTTGTGTCTGTGCTGTGTGATACACATGAATACATGTACATGAAGTACTGACATATATATGTTACATATACACAGTCATACATGTGTGGATGTGACAGACAATAGGTTACCTGGGTCACACAGGCGGATGCTACCTACAGCATGTACCACACACCTTGCTGCCCTGAAAGACATACATTGATAGGTTATGGACAGTGGCATTATACAAGCATAATGTGTGAGCCACCTTGTGTAATGGTACTGAGGTGCAGGCGACAAGATGACCTCTCCCGGCTGTAGTAGTAGTTGTCATTATTAGCAGGACTGCTACCCTAAGTATATCTCACATTGGTCATATACACAAGTTCTGCCACTGTCGTCACCTTACATGGGGCATTTGCTATCAAGCACATTAATGCCACGCACAGTGATGTCATGGTACGGGTGGCAACTGCTAGATCAAAACAATGAGCCAATGTCCTGCTGTTATTATGAGGTTGTCCAGTGTCTGTCATTCCGGGCTGTCATGACCAAACGGTGAGCCTTCAACACAGAGCAAATGCATCCATGTTACACATGTGTGTGGATAATACCTAGGTCACATTTACCCATATAGCCGCATTCCAAGGCAAATGTCCTACACACAGAAGTAACACCCTGACACCTGCATGACAATTTCATTGGATGCCTATGCTAACCCGTGCTAGATGTGTGGCTTTAGTAAACCATTAGCTCAATGTAGAACCTACAATGGGGAATACCGACATGTGTGCAGTGAGGAACACCTAGCTGAAGGCTCTGTAGTACACAATTGCACTACCACCATATAACTCAGATCCAGACATGTGGGCCATAACAGTGGCATGGACCATACCAGGTGGTGGTTGTACACATATTCATAAAGGCTACTCAAATGTAAGGACCACTACTCTGACATAATGCATCACAGATGAGTCAGGTACAGTTACAGTGGCAAATTCTGCAGTCTAGGTTGTATCCTCATATACATCCACCACCTCGTTCCCAGACTACCAATACACATCCATATGTGATATGACATAGTATGGTAGACCACCAGATAACCCTCGATTGGTGGACTGTACCTAGGCCTACATCAGCTGTGCAATGTACCTATGTACAGACACAGCTGCATAATGTATTATGCAATGCAATAATACCACTGTTTGTAACTTGCTCAGTTGTACACATGAAACACCAAAGGTCAGCATATGCAGCTAAATCTTCTTTTATTAAAGTCTGGATGTCAAAAAGGCATTTAATGCCACAAAACGTAACAAATCATACCGGTTTCGGCTATGTAGCCTTCATCAGTGAAAAAACATTAGACATCCCTAAATCTCATTACTATTTATAGATACCATCCACCAATAGTATTATGGTATGGTCCAACCCTAAGGCTGGTTTCCCATAACAGTGAATCAACGAGTATCATCACCACCTAAATATTACAGTCAAAAGTACTGACTTTTATATTCTAACCATAGGATAAATAAATAAGATCCCTGTACATGATGTGTTTGATAGTAAACTTATAGATTATACACATAAATAGCTATCAAAACAGACTGTTATAGAAGAAACAAAATGTAATTATACGTATGGACCAGTGTATTTTGAATATTCAAAGTTGCCATTTTTTAAGGCTAACACAATTACATATATTGAACCAACTAGTCACAAAGGCAGTATCCTGCCTGTATACAGCCTATTTCTTGACCAGAAATGTGAATCAAAAGCATGTCCAAATTACAATAATATGTACCATTATCATACTTAGAATATATCTGGTCCAATAAAACTTAAACTAATATTATGTCTGAAAGACATTTTCAAGTTTATGTCCATTATCATGTAAACACATATACTATGTACAAACCATAATATTCTATGTATTAGATAATTTGCAAATTATAAGTGATCATTCAACCCAGGAGGAAATAGGGCACCCAGATGAATAATCCAATATTTTTCTTTATGGTTCAGGATACTATGCCACCCTTGTTGGTTACTCCTATCTCCCATTATTTTATCAATGACTATAAACATAAACTTAGCATTATGATGTTTAAGTGTGTGTATATACAGAGCATTGGTTTCCTTCTTTTATGTCACTTTTATGTTCACCCATCCTAATTCTGAGTGAACGAGATGTTTGTCCGACATAAAATGCTGAGCATTGACACTTAGCCAAATAGATAATCCACGTACTACTGCAGTTACCAAAAATTCTAATATCATAGACCCTGCTTGTGTTGGTACTGGTAAACTGTTTCAATTTACTAACTTGTTTACAAGATGCACAATGACCACATGGAAAAGTTCCAACAAGTTCATCCCCAAATAATGTCAACTGTTTATGTGTAGCACCTCCACTTTCTTTGTGTTTGTAGTGTGAAAACATGGCTCGTAAGTTCTTGCCCCGCCTATATGAAAATTGGCATTTTGGGCCCAAGATATTTCTTAGATAATCATTTGCTAGTAATATATTCCAGTTTGAATCAAGAATGTTTCTAATAACATTATGATTTCTGCCATATGTGGTGACAAACCTTAATGAGGACTCTGAACCTGATGATTGACGTTTCTTATACTCCAATAGTTCACTTCTATCTTGGTTGTCAGACCACCTACTAGCTGATATTATGTCTGATTGATGATAACCTCTATCTAGGAATCTGTTTTGTGGATCCTGTTTCGCTATCCCAAGGTCTGTCTGGGAGGAACAAATACGTTTAATTCTCAAAAATTGAGATTTTGATATATTGCGGACGGTGTGGTGTGGATGCATACTAGATGCATGTAATAAGGTATTGTACTGTGGATATTTCCTGTATGTTTTGGTACTCAAAGTGTGGTCATTATTCCTAATCACCGTAACATCCAGAAAATCAATAGTATTGAGATTGTATGTAATAGTAAATACTATACCCCAAATATTACTATTGAAATATTCCACAAATTCATGCAAATACATAGAGTCTGCACGCCACACCATCCAACAATCATCAAGGTATCTACACCAGATATCCAACTCAACCATATATATGTTATGCAGTGGATTGTATATCATGCACTCTTCAGGGTACGCCATAAATAGATCTGCATATACGGGGGCAAAAGATGCCCCCATGGCAGTACCTTGAAGTTGCCAATAGCACTCCCCTTGAAAATAGAAAACATTCTTGTTAAGCACATGTTCAGCCATACAAACAAGCAAAGTGTTAAATCCTGGTGGATATAGATTTGAATATTCCAACCAGTAATGTAATGCCTATAATCCTGCCCAATGGGGTATGCTCGTATATAGGGACTTAACATCTAGTGTACACATCAACCAATGTGGTTCCAGTTGTGTATCATGTATGATTTGTAGGAACTGCGTAGTATCCTGTAACCTCGCCCTAACCTTGGTTAATAATGGCTTAAGATGTTGTGTCAGGAACATGGATAGTGGTTCTGTAAGAGAGCCTACACCTGATACTATTGGTCTTCCGGGTGGTTTTGAAATAGATTTATGAATTTTGGGAAGCAGATACAGAATTTTTTTTGAGGGTCCATCACAGTTAGATGTTGAACTGTATTGGCAGTAATAATACCCTCTTCCTCCGCCTGGTTCAAAAAGGTATCTATTTCTTTTTTGAAATTGGGAGTAGGATCAATAGACATTCGCATGTAGCATGTGGTATCTGATAACTGTTCCAAACCTTCATGTGCATAGTAGTTCATGTTAAAAACCACAACCGCCCCTCCTTTATCTGCTGGTAGTATAGCTATGTTCCGATTGTTCCTCAATTCCTCTAGGGCTTTTTTCTCCAATGCAGAGATATTTTCCCCCATAATTTCTGATTCAAAATGTGGAAAATGCAAATCCCTTAATACTGATTGCTGAAAAATCGAAATGTATTTATTCATAGGGGGTTGGAATTGTGATTTACGGATTTTGAAATCCATAGATCTTTGAGAGCTTTGTGCTGTTTTGTCTGAAAAAAATATCTTAAGATTAGGTTTTCGACAGAAATTAATAACATCAGACACAATGTTATACTCATTACAGAAAAAGCTTGGTACAAAACCAAGACCTTTATTAAGCAATTTTTCTTGTTCTGTTGTTGAAATAACATTTGACAAATTCAACACATTATAATATTCCTGATCAGTTATCTTAATAACGTTGCTATCAATCCCTCCACAGAGTCTATTCTGCTTCCCATGTTTATGCTTGCGGCCACCCCGCTGCCTTTTTCCCCTTCTAAAGGGAATGCTCAGTTAGACCTTTTTCGCATTGTTGACTCTTGGGGCTGAGCATTTTCACTGTCTGTGTAGGAGGATTCATTCCCCGATGTGCTTGTCATGAACCTGTCATTGTTTTTAAGAATTGACCTAGGTCTCTTTCTGGTTTTGCCCCTTGCTGTCCCTTGACTTGTATCCATGAATCGAACAGATCTATGCGTTTCAAAGGGACGCCCCCTCTGGTAATCTGCAATATCCCTGTTGAATTTTTTAATTTTTCTATCTTTTGTTTGTTTTTCAAAATTTGCCAAATCTCTGGACAGCTTATTAATAAAACCATCATATGATGTAAGTGATTAATATTTTTTACAGTCTTTGCAAACAGATTTAACTTCCGATAGATTGATATCTATCATTCTTTCATAATAGGAAGAAAGAATATTGATAAACATCATAGAAGCTTGTTGTAATGCTTTATTCCATTCAGTGGTTAGTCTCTCTTCAGATCTACCAACCAATGGCTGTAAACGTATTCTAAGACCCCTAGGGGCCATATCCTTCTTAATATATGCACGAAAAAGTTTTAAATGCCAAATATTTGCTCTGAGATTTTTAAGCCCCTTATTTAAATTTCGAAACACCAGTTCACATCCCTCTGATGGATTATTAATTAGATTATTTGGATCATTGCCTGAGATGTGGTCTATGCCAAAGACCCCTATGTCATCTCGATCGGCACATAATCCTTCTAAAATTTGTTCCAAATCCATGATTAAAGGGGCACTTCAGAACTAAAAAATAGTGATCAATGTGTTAAACCAGAATGATATATTGTACTAAAGATTTCTTGAAACTATAATAAGCTGTCCATCAATTTGGCAATTATTATTATCACTACCGAAACTATACCAATGTAGAACAGAGCAATGCACAAAACAACGGTAGATTCAGAGATAAACAGTTGTCAAATTGACAGCAGGCTAACAGAATCAGTCTGAAAAACAACCCACTCCTATTGTACCCAGATGCAATACTTATATAATACACTTTGGCAGTAGTGTAACACAGTTATCCACAATGGAAATGCGAGGTCAAGTTCCAAATAGTCAGCAATGTACGAGACTATAGGAGAGCCAGTCCACACTTTAGACAACTATTTAGGACCCATGTGTCAGTATGATAAAACATTGCAATATAAATATAAAATTAGATAACTAGTGTAATTTCTTCTAATAGTTAGAACTGCACCTTAGAAACCGCACAGTAAACAAAAACCTGGGGTTAATAATAAAATATGAACCTTTATCAAACCTGCAGCAAAGGGACAAAATCAGAAAGCAGACCGGTCCTCATTAATTGCACCTATATGTAAATATGTATGGCGTACATCAATAGTTACAATACACCATAGTAAACAATCAAAATATGGTCGGCTATCAAATATTCATTATTGTGTAGATCCAGAATGAAAGCCAGCCTACACCATTAGCTACTATTTAGGACACTTTATATTCATATACAAAAAGTTACCTGTAATACACAAATAGCATTGCAATTATTATATATTGGAAATATTCTAACGTTTGTGCACTTAATAACAAATATATCCTATCCGATGATATATTAACAATGAACACAATTTGCACATTTCCATATATGTACACTAATATGTATGTGTATAAGGCTAAAACCCAAAAGGGAAAAAAATTAAGAAACAGTTACTACAGATGGATGTCCAATAATACCCTACTTCCTAATTGTGTTTACTATTATGTGCTGTGACTCGAATAACCTTGAAATAGATACTCAGATTGAGCAAATAAAAATTTTAATCCTTCGTAAATCTACCCACGTTTTTACCAATACAAATATAGCCACCTCCTTCAATTGTGGATATACAAATCATGCCCTATGTCTCAACAAGATTATATTGCCAGATTTTTATATCTAAATCATAAACACTTTAGTACTGATTAGTATAGTAATGTGTACCCACCCTAGTATTACTAATAGTTCACATATACTTCACATACCCCACATATCAGGTATATAATAATGTGAAATTGTTGATTGTTGTACACATTACAGAAATAATTTTAAATAACACCTACAAACCTATAGTAACCAGTGTTTCCCTTTATCAAATCACAATATTAAATTTCTAGTGTATCAAACTGTTGATCTAATGAGCCTATACATACAATGGACCTAAATCCAATCCACAAGAAGTTTGATATATATGTGTCAAGAATAAATGGGGAAACACAGTATTTATAGCCTAAATATATGAAAAAACACATATATATGTATATATAATGGGAATACCAAAATATTCACCTTGTGTACAGCTTAAGCACATGAAAATCATAACTCAGCCACTATATTGGACATAATATATCCTGGTGTAAGTATTCCCAAACATGCAAATCGTGTAACATAGGTATACCCCTTGTTTAAATGGTAAGTATAATTGTGCCCTAAGGATGTCAAATCCTACCTGGCTGTGACCATGAAATGTATCTTAAGTATTTAGAACCAATGCATATCCCAATGTTCACAGATAGTACTTCCCTCATAACTCAATAAGTACAAAGTGAAGATACCAATGATTACGATCTAATTAGAAAAACTACCAGACAATACAGCAAAACTGTTTGTTAACAAGTTCCAGTACCATAGTAGATGTATAACGGTTTGGCGATATCCAAAGCACCCTTCGTATATATTACACACTTGAAAGTATCCCTACCAACATAATATCTAATACAAAAGGGCTTCAAACTGATAACAATAACATGAACAGATATAATGTTCATTCATCTGAAAAATCCACTCCGTACATACCAGAACTGAAATTAAAGTCAATGCAAATTTCCAAATATATAGTTCATGAAACAAACAATTATATAGTCACCAAATGTCTGAATAAGTCCACAGTCATATATAAAAAAATGAAAAATGAAAAGTTTATCCAACCAGTATCCAATGTGCAATAGGAAAAAGCACAACTAGGTAAACAAAAATGGCCGCCCAACATTTTCTTGAAAATGCGATCTTGTTTAGAATACACCCCTAGGCTCATTCACCTCTTCCAAGTCCAAAATATTTCCAGATGGTAGCCCTTCGAAACATGAGCGGATAATCCTTGAATGGTCGATATAATTAACAGCAAACAATATTATAGTTCCTGTATACTCCTCAAGAACGCCAATACCATGTGTAATTCAGTATGAGAAAAGAGTCAATAGGTGATTTATCCAACAGGTATCATCAAGCACTATATCCACGATAGTGATGTCTCACCTACTGTTCATCCTAACGGTCGATGGTAATTTTTGTAAAGGGGAACGAATCCTCCTACAGACAAGACCAGAAAAGCTGCCACCCCACAGCAAAGTCTAAACCCAACTGTAGACAAACCAAATGCTTCGCAAGTAGGGTATGCTTGGCTGAACCATAAACTCATGAAACTCCAGAGGCCAGCATATGCAGCTAAATCTTCTTTTATTAAAGTCTGGATGTCAAAAAGGCATTTAATGCCGCAAAACGTAACAAATCATTCCAGTTTCGGCTATGTAGCCTTCATCAGTGAAAAAATATTAGACATCCCTAAATCTCATTACTATTTATAGATACCATCCACCAATAGTATTATGGTATGGTCCAACCTTAAGGCTGGTTTCCCATAACAGTGAATCAACGAGTATCATCACCATCTAAATATTACAGTCAAAAGTACCAAAACAATGTGCCAATGTCCTGCTGTTATTATGAGGTTGTCCAGTGTCTGTCATTCCGGGCTGTCATGACCAAACGGTGAGCCTTCAACACAGAGCAAATGCATCCATGTTACACGTGTGTGTGGATAATACCTAGGTCGCATTTACCCATATAGCCGCATTCCAAGGCAAATGTCCTACACACAGAAGTAACACCCTGACACCTGCATGACAATTGCATTGGATGCCTACGCTAACCCGTACTAGATGTGTGGCTTTAGTAAACCATTAGCTCAATGTAGAACCTACAATGGGGAATAATGACATGTGTACAGTGAGGAACACCTGGCTGAAGGCTCTGTAGTCCACAATTGCACTACCACCATATAACTCAGATCCAGACATGTGGGCCATAACAGTGGTATGGACCATACCAGGTGGTGGGTGTACACATATTCATAAAGGCTACTCAAATGTAAGGACCACTACTCCGACATAATGCATCACAGATGAGTCAGGTACAGTGACAGTGGCAAATGCTGCAGTCTAGGTTGTATCCTCATATACATCCACCACCTTGTTCCCAGACTACCAACACACATCCATATGTGGTATGACATAGTATGGTAGACCACCAGATAACCCTCGACTGGTGGACTGTACCTAGGCCTACATCAGCTGTGCAATGTACCCATGTACAGACACAGCTGCATAATGTGTTATGCAATGCAATAATACCACTGTTTGTAACTTGCTCAGTTGTACACATACCAGGGTCCCTCGGATGTTGTCAGCATTAACACGGTTGACTGTTGCTGTACACCAGTAACCAACACCCTCATGGTTGGATATGACCTAATCGTACCTGCCCTGGATATGTACATCCCACACTCATACAACATATATTACATTACCGTAGCTTTCATTTACCTTTCTACATACAGGTGGCTACAGTCATTACACACATGCACATGGCAGATAGCATTCTAACAGTACATAAGGTTCGATATCTATGTTGACAGAGGTAATAGCCCCTTTCTACTGGTCACCCATGACACCTATCATATCATACAACACCCCATGTGGCATGTATGTCTTTAGACATGTCCACCTAATGCAATGCCTACAAACATACCCAAATAACAGGACCATAGGACCTACACAAGGCCTGTATTGACAGACTCAGGGAAATCCAGCTCTGCACTGTATGTTCCTGAGTAGTCACAGGTGATATGTCCATGACATGTACAGCCATGTGTGGCCACACCTCCTACGTATACCCCATGTCAAAAATTGCAAGCCATGCATGCTGTGTGCTGTCTAGACATTAGCCTTAGTACCACAATAGCCAGTACATGCTGGGGTGAGATGTTTACAAGCCACAGACCTCGCACATGCTTGAATGAGTGTACTGCCTAGCTCTAACAGAGCACATTGCTGGCACTCTTCCAGTACACATGAGGTGTGTGTGGTAAATATGATGTGCTCACTGTTGACCATTACAGTGCCCTGGCTTCACCATGGCACTGTCAAGTAACAGTTTGTAGGAGCATGACATGGAATAATGCTGTGTGTGTTACGCTGATATGTGCTGTTGTCATATATGTACACTTGGCTACTCAGTGAAAGTGGTAGTGTCCTACCAGTACATGAATACAACATCCATTATGGTGTAATGCTTGGCTATGTTTCACACATGGCGTGGGGAAGGTGTGGAATGTATCCTCTTGACCTGCTAGTGCACGTACTGATGTAGACCGCATATTTGTACATGTATTGCTGTTTGTGTAAATTCCATGAGTGTGCAGTGTCTCATGTCTGAAGGTGACTGTTGTCTTAGTACAACATGCTGTTGCAATACAGCCTCAACATTGCCAACTGTATATGGTGATATGCTCTAAGTACAGTAAGCCATACATGAGGTATGGACGGATGCTTGGACATGACTACTAAGTGGTGGGGCTTCTTTGCAGATAAATGATTACTGAGAACAGCTCACTGGTGTGTTATGAGTCCTACAATAACCTGTGTACCTGCTAAGGTCAGATTCTGCAATTGAAGTGGAAGACAGACAATGTAGAATGCTGTAAGGGTGACACTGAAGGCATACCCCATGACACCTGTAACAGTAATACCTCTCCTGTGCATAGATTGTGCATATATTAGCACAGTTGTCAAAGGAAAGAGTCAGTAAGCATTGTACGGGATGTGATAGTGCTGTACTGCTGTAGCACCTATCATGAGATAGCCATGTGTTTGATTCACAGTACTGGCACGTGTGGGTGTGTGTCCATATATGTCATGTATGGTTGGGAATACATCTCACATGTTATCACTCTCCTGAACACTTTTGGTGACACCAGTACAGAGTAAAGTGTAGAAAGAAAGCCATAGGCACGTGGTTAAACTATACACATGTAAAGTGTCTGTATGTGTGTGACATAGGTGTATATTTTTGTGAATGCAGGTGTGTGTGTGTGTGTGTGTGTGTGTGTGTGTGTGTGTGTGTGTGTGTGTGTGTGTGTGTGTGTGTGTGTGTGTGTGTGTGTGTGTGGCTGTCCATGTGTATGGCTGTCCAGTTCCTGGAGTGAGGCTGTATTTTACCATAGTGGAATGTTAATGCCCCCCCATCCACTCAAAGCAGTCTAGCATCCCTGTTGATAGCAGCAATCGTAGATGGGCATACTAACCACCTGTTAACATGTACACCCCGGGGTGTGACCTGTTGTTACATAGCCTACTGATAGACCCCCCTCTCCACATACACTCACTGCACTGCAGTATCCCTGTTGATGTCCTTGATCTTAGGCCATTCCAACTACCTATACATGTGTAATCTCTGTGGCACATCTTGCAATTGTGTAGTACTATAATGATGATATGCACATAGGCAGGGATTGTCATCCCAACATTGGCAACTGTGTGTGTGTGTGTGTGTGTGTGTGTGTGTGTGTGTGTGTGTGTGTGTGTGTGTGTGTGTGTCAGAGTGTGTGTTACTGTGTCTGGAATCCCTGAGTGTGTGTGTGTGTGTGTGTGTGTGTGTGTGTGTGTGTGTGTGTCTGTGTTTGCCTGCTGTCATGGCAGTGGGTATTACTGCTTACCACTGCCACTGGTTAACACAGAAGCTTCCCTTTAGCTCAAGTAAGCACTGTCCTCCAAGAAACTTACAAACAGTTCAGAACAGCAACTCTGTAACTGAACTTTTTTTTTTAATTATAATTTTTAAATTATAACTGCTTCAGGCCTTGCAATGTAGGGTCTGAGAGCTGAGCCTGTCTCAAGTCTCTCCTTGTAACCCTTCCCTGCCCCCCTTCCACAGGAAATCTGGCATCCTCTGACAGTGTTACCTCACTGTCAACCTGGGTACTACTACACACCTCTACCTTTGCAGTTACCCTGTCCAAGGGAACATCAGTACCCACAAGCAGCTGTGGCTCATATTCAGTCTCACTGTTACAGAACAGTTCCATCCCTGAAGTAACCACCTCAGCAGTCCTGGCTGCAAGTGTGCAGTCTGTCTGGGTCTCCCCCAGGCTACCAGACCCACATGCTTGTCTCCTAGCCTCACTGCATGTAACTGCATAAGTACATAGTACTGCCTCATCCAAATCCTTCCCTCTCAGGACATCTGCAGGATAGTAGTTCCATACCCTTGTTGTCTCAAGACAACCCACTGTTGGCATTTTGTCTTTCCCACTTACTGGCTCCCTCACCTTTGGTTGCCCACCTTGCCTCCATGGACATCTGTATGCCACATGGTCCCACTGGTTGCATTCAAAACATTTAGCCCTAGCTCCTGGACATGTACCTGGACTAGTGGCTTCCCCTACTACTGGCAGATTCTGTTGGGGCAGTCTGTGCTGCCCACCATGGGTTCCTTTAGTCCCATGAGCAGTACTGGGGGTCCCTTTCCTGTGCAGGGCTGCCCTGCTGGCAAGGTATAGGTCTCCCTTCTTCCCCAACTCCTCTGAAGTAACACACTGTCTATCAGCTAACCAGATCCTCATGTCCTCAGGCAAAGTTTTAAGGGCTTGTTCCCTTACCAAAATGTCTGCCAGCCCTTCAAAAGTGGTGACCTGACATCCAATCACCCAGCTATGAAAATAAGTGCTCAGTTCAGAAACATATTCACACACATTTTCATATGCTTTGCATCTATGCTCACAAAACTTTTTCCCATACATTTCAGGTGTTAGCTTAAAACAGTTTAATAAATGTCTTTTTATAGCAGTATAATAAAAACAGTGTCATGCATTTTTCCTAAAGAAGTTACAACTTTACCATGGAGTAAGGGGGTCAGGATCCGTACCCAGAGCCCTTGGTCAACTTCATACTATTTACATACCCACTCAAACATATGAATGAAGCTATCAAAAATATCCCCCTCTTTAAACTGTGGAAGAAATTTACTGGCCATTTGTGCTTCTGGGGTCCAGTTACTCCCTTCCCCATTACCTCCATGACTCTGGCAAAGAGTCAGCCTTTCCCTCTCATGCTTCCTCTGCCGTTCATTTTCCTCAGCTTGTAGACTCCTCATTTTCTCTGCTGCTTCTAGTTCCATACGTCTGGCCTCCAACTCAAGTCTCTTTATCTCCAGCTGGATTTTTAAGTCCACTGCAGAAAGATTGAGCTGTCCATTCTCCGAGGATATTGTATCTCCACTGTCAGTCTGATTTTCCTCCAGGCTGCTGTTCTCTGATGCAGCTGTAACCAAGGCTGCAATCAGGTCTCTTTTAGTCAGGTGTCCATGCACCAGTCCCCTAGCCTGGCACATCTCCACCAGCTGGTTCCTTGTCAGCTTTCCGTACTCTTCTGCTGACATGCTGCCTGCCCACCCTGACTAACACTAAGCTAACAAAAGAAATAAAACAATTGTGATCTGAACTCTTGAGTATACACTGCATGGCTGTTTTAGAGTACAAAACACTTTTAGAGATCACTGCACATAAGCTACAGGAATTCGCTCTACCCACACCACTACAAACCAATTAGTATGTGAAGTAGATCCCACCACTGCCAATCACTTGTGATGACCGTGCCCTGGCCCAGCAATCAAGGAGCCTCAGTCCTTACCACTAATACCAGGGAGGTCATCTCCTAGAAGAGAGGAAAGGATAATTAATACACACAGTAAAGTACAATTTCCCTTAAGTGCACAGAGATCACAGTCTGGGGCTGGTTGCTCCCTTGCTCACCAGGTCCCCAATAAGATTCCCCACTGGCACAGCTATAGGGTCCAGGTCACAGCCTAGCTGGGCAAGCTAAAATCTCCAGTACCCTCTCTGTCCAACCAGTGCTTCGTGCCCCTGCCCAAGTAGCTGACACAAAACACACACACACTTTGAGATAAGTATTTATACAACTTCACAGACACTTTTGGGAAAGTCTGACACAGATTCTCCATCTGTGCCCCTTTACCCAGACTGTACTGTAGTAATTACTGCCACCACCCAACTAATAATATCAGCTACTAAAAGACCCTTAAAAGGGTGTCCAATTATTACTGTGCAATATTATTATCCAATGGTATTATGACTAACAGTCAAGGCTTACTTTAGAGTGGCCTATTACAATACCCCCTATAAATATGCAATGTACTTTAGAGCTTATCTCTACACAAACCAGCCACAGGTAGAAGGTTTTAAAAATATTTCATAATAAATAATTAAAACACAAGACAAAACTACTACACCACAGAGATATCTAAGAGTTCAGAGATCACACAGAAACTTAAAATAATACAGTAGGACAGGTCTGATTTAAAAGAAAAATATCTAATTAATCTTTACTAGCTTTAACTATTACTACAAGAAATCACAGTGCTAAAACTTCCATGGGACCATAAAGTAGAGTGCTGATAAGTTGGATATCAAGATCAAAATGTTTCCAGTCTCTTGTGAGAAATAATATTTAAACATTACTGACAAACATGTCTCTAAGGCCCTCCCTAATTACATCATTTTTGACTCTTAGGTTTTCCCAGGCAAACAAACTGCACATTATTTAGCAATCTAACACCTGCACAGAAACTTACAACAACAGAAGACATTTCACATATACATTCTAGCAGAAACTAGAGCAATAAAGCACCTACCACATCTAAATTCTGGTCATAAACTTTAGCCTTAAAACAATGTGATGAAACTTTCATCCAGCCACACTGGAGCCGAATTCTAACATGAAAAGGTCACAACATACTTCACTGCACCAGTAGAGTGCAATGTTGTCACATATTTTGCAGTCCCACATTTCACAGTATTCTTTTACACTCAAGAAAAACACGCCTGTATTTTACATTTATTTACAAATGCAAGAATTATATATCAAATTCTATTTGACTAGGCTGGCAGCCTTCACCCATCTCTCCCCAGTCGTCACAGAGCCCTTTGTATGCAAGGAGATAATCAGGCCTACTCCACGGCTAGAGGTTTGGTGGGTGATTAATGCATGCTGTAGGTAAAGAGAGAGGTTACAAACATTCAGGGGCACATTTCTTGGTGTTAACCTTCTGGTGAAGACATGGAAGCTAAGTGCTATTGCCTAATAGAGTAGGACAGCCAGCTTGAATGGAATTACCATTCTGGCTATGATCCGATGGCCTTTGTTGTTATAGCATTGCACACCCCTCCCCCCATTTAAAACCAAACAAAGCATTAGGGCTCCACTTTCCATCCAGAGAAGTTCATTGAGATTACTGCATTTATCTTACTATATAAATCAGATTTGTTTTCCACCCATCCTTTCCCATGTTCTGCTTTTAAACTTGGAGAATTTTGATCTGCTTGTTCCTACTGTATATCTGGCCATGGAAACTCCTCCCAGGCTCAGATCCTCTGCTAATTTTACTGGGCACTGACAAATTAAACTGGGAAGGCCCTCCACCTAGAGTGTTAAAGCTTTAGTTAGCTACCATTTCATATATGTTCTGTCTCATTAAATATTTATGATGTACTTACAGTTATTCAATTTTGGTACTTTTATTTCTGCATTATTTGCCAAATCTCATTTTGAATCAAAAGTAGCTTGTTCTTGGACTTTAGTCTTGGAACTTTATATGCAATTGTGGGAGTATTGTGACTTACTTCAGGATCTGTACATTATTTAAACATCATACTACATGTCCATCTACTTTAATAAAATTAATTGCAAAAACCAACTCTTTGTATTAGAAGTTGGTATGGGACCTTAGTCTTGCAATTTCTTTCACGATTGTGGAAGAACTGAGAAGTATTGCAGGATATGAGCCTCACCCTAGTATTTATTACTGCATTTTTCATAAGCAGCATTAATGGCAAATCTCTGCATGGTTTGGTATCTTTGGCTGTAGTTTAGATTGCAACAGTGCCAGCAATTGTACTTTTTCCTTCAGGATCTGTGCATCTGTTTTACACAGCAGTTTACATTCTAGCATTTCTGTTAGTGTCTTATATTCTGCTTATCTTTTGCCTACTTAAAGTTGCATTTCAGTGTCATTTTTTTTGCATTTGCTACTATTGATGCATTTGCTGCAGGTGCCCCCATGTTCTGGTGTCTTTTATATTGTTACAGCCATCCCAACTTCCAATAATGCATTAAGTAGTGCTCTCCCTGCTTCCCCCTACTGTTTGCATACTAATTATTGTTTTCCCCATCCCCACTGTAAAAGCTAAAGGTCCTGCAACTCTAACCTACCTTTGGTCATTGATCCATAGCTCAGTCATAAAACTGAGTGAACTGTGATTTGCTACAGGTTCTGAAGTCACAGAGCTCGGTTACTTGTTTCATTTCAGTGGATGCCTCTCGAGCTTGTCTGCTGTAATCTGCAGAGAGCTGTGCCCACCCAGGGGTTTTTATTCAAGACTCAGAGAAGCATGAAAATCCTGAATTGTGAGAAATTACCTTTTCATCAAAAAGGGAATACACAGAGCTGTGCTGAGATGCACTCAATGCAAAATTGCTGCTGGACTTGCTCTGTAGTTGGTTGTTTACACAAGAGATATTTTCCCTATAAGAGAACCCCAAAATCTATACAATTTTAAAAAGGCTGAAGTAACCTGCATGAAGATTACATAAACAAACCTTGAGCTTCATTACACCTCAGACTATATAACTAGGCATTTCCTCCAACTTAATAGTAAGTCCACCCAACCATTATTCTGTATAAACCAAACTCCAAACAGTTTAAGTCACCCCTGCCCCTGCAGTCATTCCTATAAAAACCATGGACCAGCACTTCCTACAACGTCTGTAGCCAGCCTGATTAAGACTGGTATCTTGAGACAGGATTAAGACTTGCCTCATGTTGCCTAATGATCATTTCTTATTCAGAGAACATAATGGAAATATATATATATATATATATATATATATATATATATATATATATATATATATACATAATATCCTTGGAGGCAAAACTCACACACAGTAAGCCCAGACACCAAAATAGTTAGCAGTACACTGCGCCACACCTCACCAAGGCTATCACAACACAAATAATCCATCTTATACTTAGGTTCTAAAGATCAATTTGCTTAAACTCAAAGACTTCCCAAATACAGCAAAAGACAAACCACCCTCAAAAAGTTAACTGCCTCCTCATATAGCATAAGAAGTTCTAAAGTCATAAATGCTGAGCCCATATATCAGGCATCTACCCAACTAAGCATTCTAGATATAGGTAACTTCATTTCAAGACATTCAGATGTATCTCTTACAAGGCAAACAGTAAAGGATAGTTACTTGTCTAGTATCAGCATCTGTCTGATCACACACACACACACACACACACACACACACACACACACACACACACACACACACACTCAAGTCTCTGAACATCAAGTCCCAATAGGACTCTGCCATAGTATATGTTGATGTCAATGACTTCAGATATGCCTCTCTTGGCTACATGATGAAAGACATGATGGAGCTCTCAGACTATGTATCTCAGGCATGTAGGAACCTAAAACTGAGCAGCATTCTACCTTCTCCAAGGAATATGCAGCAATATGAACAAAAAATAATTCACCACAATAATTGGCATTGTTTTTGGTGTCATTCAAAGGGTTGTCCAATATTTGTCAGCCTGGAGGATATGATTGACAGACCACTCTTCTTCAACAGGGATGCCCTGCATCTGTCCTCTAGGGTTTTGATTTTCGGCAAAGACATTGTCCATCCCCATTGTGTCTTTTTAGGTATTGCCAGACTGATAAACCTACCAACATAATGAAGAATAAAAAGGAAAATATGGTATTACTTATCAGTGCTAGGATTCTAAACAAGAAACTCCACTCCCTACATGCATGTCTCAACTGGGAGGATGTAGACATCTGTGTGGTGACTGAGACAGAGTTTAAAACAATGGAGAGCACTCTGCCTGTGGAGGGCTATAACTCCTTCTGCATGTTTAGACCAGCTACTGTGCAGGAGGGAAAAAAAGGCAGAGGTGTCTCAATCTTGATCCAGAATAGACTCACATCAAGATGAATAAAGCAGCATGATGCTCTAGAGGTTTTTTATGTCCAAATAACATCAGAAAGGTCTTGTACCATGCATTAGTTAGCAATAGCATTACCTCTATGAACCAAGAAAGCCATAAGACCTATATGCAGGAACTGGAATCACTCAGTATTAAACCAAAACAATTTTCCTAGGTGATCTAAATGGTTGACTATCATTTGTTTGAATGGCAAAACATTTGCCATTTGAAACAGTGAAAAGTAAACCCAAACACAAACATTCCAACTGGCCACAATGTCGACCCAAATGATCGACACATTTGAGTCGAGATTCTGGCCAAAACCATCACATGATGGCCTTATAGGAGCTGATGTAAATCAGACTCTTGTATGTCATATCACATTTCTGCAGGGGGGCAAGACCCCCTGCACCCCCCCACACACACCCTACTAATATATTCTAACTCCGAGATCACACTACAGTAGGGATATGGATGAATTTCCAATACCCACTGTACCACTATCTCCGTGCAGATAGTTGAATACACTTATACGAATGCACTACTGCATTTGCATAAGTGTGTTTGACTATCCCATCCATTTATGCTTTGTGCACGACATTCTGATTTTCAGCAGCAGTGCTGCTGATAGACTGTCGTTCACACAAACCATAGTAAACCAGTCTAAACTATCTCACTGTAAAGTTGGAAAGTGATGCCACCACTAGTGCACAAACAATGAGATTCCTAACTTTGTTAACACAAATACCATGGAATAATTAATTATAGTACCCACAAAGGGGATGACATCTTGAATCTTGTCCGTACTAATATGAGGCATGGTATACCATCCCTTGCATATCTTTATCATTTTTTGGGTCTGCTCATAATGCTATCTCCTTTGAAATAAAATTGTAACCAGAGATCCCTTCCATCCATCGTACCTTCAGAAATTTCTCAAACTAACAGCTCCTATGTGATACATTGGCAAGCTTCAAATCCCAAACATACCCAGTTAACTCCACTAAATATGTGGAAATGTGCACCACCACACTATACCATCACGTAAACAGCTGCATAGATGTAGCTGTGGTCTGTAGGAACAAGTGCAGGGCAAACCCAGAACAAACCCACATGATGGAATTATAATATCAACAAGCTTTATAATAAAAGGAAGAGAATTTTAACTAAAAGTAAGAAGTAAGTAATTCTCAGCATGATAGAGGTCTCATGAATAAAATCAACAATTCAGGATCTTAATAAAATCCACCAAAACCAAGTTTGAAAATAAAATAGTCACCCAAGCCAAAGTTAATAACAAGGACTTTTTTAACTTTGTTCATATTCTCTGAAGCACAGTGCAGACAATGCGCTGAGCTGAAGATCAACAATGTTACCTACATACAGGCTGAACATATAGTGGAAGAACCGGATTTTGAATTCAGTACAAATGTCAACTATGTCTCCTCTATATCTATTCCACAAAATATACCCAAAACTGACTCGTCTCCACCTATCACACAAAACAAAGTCCTAAAAGTACTACCAAAAAAATAAAAATACTGCATCAATGGGTCCTACCATTATCACTGGATGTATCTTAAGTAACATGAACTACAATTTAGCCACTTCCAACAACACTGTTTGACCTCAGCATCCATATATCATCATGATATCATAGATCCTGTACCAAGTGAATGAAGAACAGCTGCAATCATTCTCCTGCATAAGGGAGGGCCTTCCACAGACCCACACAATTATACCCCATACGTCTGACCAGCCAGAGCTATCATGGAACTAACCAATAAGGACATATGGAATCTTGAACATTGGATTCATTTTAGTTTTGATTTGCCATGCACTGATTATTCTTACTCAGCCTAGTGGACTTTTTTGAAAAGGTCACCAAAGCAATGAAAGAAGTTAAAATGGTACACAATGCATACCACAACCTGTCCACAACATTTTACACAATCTCCCACTCAGGCATAGCAAAAAAGCTAAATATACTGGAATTAAATCCTTGTGTCATCCACTAAATGGACAACTGGCTCACATATAGGATGCGAGAGATTAAACTAGAGGAAACTACTTCCACAGAAAGATCAGTCACCAGTGTTGTCCTCAGGGTTTGGTGTTGGTACCTATCCTGTTCAGCATCTACTACTCTGAAGCAAAAAACAAGGCCAAAGGTCTCTGATTGAATGTGTACAGATGACTGCAAGCTAGGAGTAGTTATTGAGTCCCTTAATGACTTTTGCCATCCCTGCAGAAAGGTTTGTCCCAGACCTATAACTAGCATCAGAATCATGGACTGAAACTAAATACAAAAAAAAATCATTATCATATCCTTTGAGAAGTCATCTACCTAGGGAATTACTACATTGGCAATATGCCGCTAAGAGTTGACCCAGTTGTTCAGGATTTAAAAATGTGTGTGGATGTAACCTAACTTTTGACCAATGTGTGTCCACTCTTGTAAGAAAGTCTTTTTATTTATTGCACAGCTTATAAACAAAGAGATTTCATCCAGATCTGAATATGTCATTGTTTCCCTTTACTCAGCCCTTATTAGGCCAATCAAAAAGTATAATGCCTCCTTGGCATATATCTGTCCAGACACATACAATGGCTGGAACACCCACAGAGATATATTTCTAAAGGATACAAAGCCAAAACAATATATTCCATATGGACCAATTCAAAACCCTGTCACAGTACTTGGTATCCTACTGTCTGATAAGCAGTGACCTGTGTCACCATACAAGGCATCCTCTGACCCAATACTGAAGAAGCTATTGCGCATCAGCAAGTCAAATGGCATCAGAAGTACTTCCTCAAGAGATATAAATCTCTTCTGCAACATCAACTAAACTGTTTGGAGAGACAAGTATATTTCATACAGGATACCCTTGCTCTAGAACACTCTTTAACCATGTAAAACAAAGCTCATCACTGTACATATTCCAGTTTTTTTTTACATTCAAACATGCATCACTGTTGGAGTAGCCTAAGCTGTGTGGGAAGATTGCCATAACTTAGGAAAAAGAAAGTAAAAAAAAAAAAAAACAGGAGGAAGCCAATAAATTATGATTCCAAGAGTCCCTGGAAAATGGTCCTAGCAAAGCTTATTCTGGACCTGCAGAAAGAATCAAGTTTGTAGTACTTTTCAAAAGTGCAGGAAAGACACAGCCAAACTAAAATCTTCACTATGTAATATCTTAAACCTCCTATGGGTTAGGCCCATGGGATACATGCAAATGACTCCTTAAGGAGATAATATTTCAGATACATTGTTTCTTTACACCAACAACTTTTTTCGATTTTAAGTCTTTATGCGTATATTCATTCCAATAAAGTCAAGCCCCACTAGCTATAGTTACGTCTCCCCTACAGAAGGATTAAGGTACCACTCAGTGAGGATTGTAGTTTTTCTGGTTATTTCTTGCAGTTTTTACTAAATGGTTTATCTGTGGGCCATTTTACTGTTTTGTTTGTATGTTATTTGGGATATTTTGCATATACCCTAATGTTTATGGACATCAGGCTTGATTTTAAGATCTGTGATTCTAAAATATAGTCAAACAATCCACTTACGCTGTACTGATGAGGTCAATAAAAAGGCTGAAACATGCATAATGTCAAAATTCTGTCATCCAGGCAGTTAGATGAAAAGTGTCTAGATTGAGATATATCAAGCTCCCCCTGTTTTGTGTGAGTAAATCCTGTCTGTGGTGAAGCTTATGGCAATTACCTTTGGCCAAATTGAAAAGAAGTGAGAATCATTATTGGCCTGGCCAAAAGAGACGCAGCACCACAACTTTTGAAAAGTCCTTCTGGATCTTTAGAAGGACATAGATATCAATGGGAAGGCTAGGAAAGCATACATGAACATTTTTTCCTTTAGGAATGAGAAAGTAACCATCTTCCAGACCTGTTTGCAAGGAGTCCTGAAGCAAAATCTGAAGGCAAACAGATCTAACTGAAGTGTTTCCTGCTGTTTGATCAATTATTGGAAAACTGTAGAAAGTGGTTTCCATTTGTGGGTATCTTTCTTGGCCTTGCTGAGCTTACCTACTACCAAGTTTTGCTCTAGTGGAATATATGAAGATAGAAGAGTCAAACTGAGCTGAGTTTCTATCTCCCAGTCCATCATAGCAAGTCTAAAAGATAGCAGGATCTGGTACGCCTTGTTTGTTTTGTACCACGTGATTGTGGTGTTATCTGTGGACACCTGCAGTGGTTCTGGGGACCAGAGATGTTTCAAGGCATTCAAAGCATTGATAACTGTCATCTCTTTAATATGTTTGTGTTTCTGTCTGTATAAAGTATTCCAAAGAACTTGCACATTTAGGCATTTTAAAACTGTTCTCCACACCACATCTGAAACTTCTGTGGTGACTAACAGGAGGAGGCTTAGAAAGGAGAATAGAAGACCTGGATGTCAAGCTATCTGGTCCACCCACCATCCAGTCTCCCTCTTTACAAATCCCAGAACAGAGATCTGATAAGACACAGGATATAGGTACTGGGTCCAGACTGATCTGAGGTACCATTGTATTTTCTTCATGTGTAGTCTAGCCAGGGTAAGCATGAGAATCGCTGATGCCATGCACCCTAGAATTCTGAGAACCCCCCTTCCAGGTGCATGGTTTTGATTACAGAAACCTAGGAACAACTGTTGAAACATGTCTTTCTCTGAAGGAAAAATGGCTTTTCATGTGGCAGAATCCAGCACCAAACTCAAGAAAATCATTCCATGGGAAGGGATGAAAGAAGATTTCTGTAAGTTTATTTGAAAATCCAGACTGTGTAGAAGCTTCCAATTAGCTGCCAAAGACTTTTGATGGCTAAACAAAGTCTGCAAAGATAAAATAGTCATTCAGGTTTAGAAAAAAAATGTGAATGCCTTGAAGTCTACAGTAAGCAAGTACTGGATTTAGGAATTTTATGACTGCCGGAGAGCAAGATGGCCGTTATCCTGTAGGGAGTGCTGAAACACAGTAGAGCACCTTACCTTAATATTTTATATAAATACAAATGAGATAATAACCTCTTTACTACCAAAAGATATGGTGTAGTCAACCAAACAACCTACTGTATGAACCTGACTAAAGAATAAATCTGGACTCTCAGTCAAAGGACAGGATTTCTGCAGATTGATGTGAGGATCCTTGCCACATGTGAGCTCAGTGCTGACAACTTCTAGGCCGAAGAAATCCCTAAATACAATACAGAAGAATTTCTACCAAACTCAGTAAGACAGAACAAACAAAATGCCACATGAACCGAAATCTATGGAAAGCCAGACTACCAAATCAAAATTCACTACAATAAATTCACCTGAAAAGGATACAACATCCAAAAGAGCCAGAATTAGCAAAGCTGTGGAATCTAGTAAAAATGCAAACCTCAAATAAAAACAAAACAGAAAACTCTAATCTAGAAGATCTGAAAATGGCTTTGCAATCCATTCAGGAAGCTATACAAAACTTACCAATTCAAATTAATGCAATTGGCTCATCTACAGATAAAATACTTACAAGACTGGACAAAACTGAATCTAAAATTATGGACCACAACATTCAAATAGAAAGCATTCAAAAGGAATCAAATACCAACAAAAATGCTATTCTGGAAATACAAGCAAAAATCCTGGATCTCGAAGCCAGGTATAGATGGAACAACATAGTTATAAGGGGCATCCCTGAAAATGTAGAACAAAACAAGCTGCTGAACACATTATCAGAAATCTTTGCCTTTAAAGATATTAAATCTATTATATATAATAATTATAATACCTGTTTTCTTAATATACAAAATCTTTTTAATACCTGGAATAATATGTTTTTTACTATGGAGGAGAGACTTACAATTATTAAAATGATAATATTCCCCAAGATTTTATACTTAATACAATCAATAATACTTCCACCTACAAAAATAATTATCAAGAAACTGAATACACTAATGTTAAATTTCCTATGGGCACCTAATAGACCTAGGATTGCATTAAAGAAACATACTAATAGCTGGTCTCAAGGGGTATTTCTTTTCCAGACTTTAATTTATATACTATCTCTTCTATTGTAAAAGTTATTACTTTATTAATAGATCAGTCATATGTCACAAAATGGAAAGATTATTGGGAGCTAATTAGTATGCACTTCATGAAAATATCCTTAACACATAAAAATATGATTGTAAATAACTCCATGTTATGGTTACTAAAGGAATTTTGTACTTCACCTATTACACCTAAACATATGGTTTGTTACCCATTAAATATTATTATTAGTTATCGTAACTTTATATTCATGCACCCTAAGTATAGGGAATGGAATTTTATTGTATTCCCTATAATGTATACTCAGGGTATGGTTTTGTCATCTACTTCTGAAGGAACTCATTTAGCTATAGATAATGATCTAAAGTACTGGTATCAGTTGATATCTGATAATAAAGTTAAAAATCTAGATTTCTTAAAACAAGAATTTGATCTAAGAGAAACTTGCTGGTTAGAGGTGCAGACCTTTAGACAACATCTCATTAATAAAATAGATCTAATGTCTATAACAGTTAAAGAATCTATTCCAACACTGATTGATTACTTGATATTAAATTTACAACATAAAGTTTCTGATAAAGGTAAACTTTCATACATACATAAAATTATCAGACAAGAAACTTTTTACAGTGTAGATTCATACTGGAATTATTTCACTTCTATTAATGGGGACCCACCAAATCAACAAGATAAACAATATATTTTGGAATCTGCTTATAGAACTACGTCTTCCATTGTCTGGAGACTTTATACATGGAAATTTTTACATAGATCTTTTTATACACCTTTATGATGAATAAAATAAATAATAAAGATAATTTATGTAAGAGATGTAATGTAGAAATTAATGCTGACTGGGCTCATATGTTTTATGACTGTATAAAATTGAAAGAATACTGGAAGTCAATTAATGAATTTTTGCAGGCTCTTTTTACAGATAATTTCATTATTTCTAAATCTCTTATATTATTCAACACACCTGTACCTCAAAGTGTTAAAAAGGTTAAGCTTCCCTTGTTATGGTCTATTCTAGCAGTGGCTAGGAAAATAATAACTAGAAATTGGATTTCAGATACACCTCCTTCGTTCAATGAATTTAAAAATGTTATGAATATAGTGTGCCGGGAGACAAAGATGGCCGCCATTCTATAAACACTGCAGTACTTCAGCTCTCCAAAGACCAGAAACAAAAATCACCTCTGCGGATGTACATTTGGAGTTAATCAACTAATTGACAGCAATTAATAATCTACTAGAAGTCAGCGATCTTATCGAGGAAAAAAAATTGAAAAAAAATACTTGGTGACAACAGGATTGGAACTGATTGCTTGGTTGATTCTGAACAGAGCAACAAACAAAGGACTGAATTACCACATTACTGAAACTTTTACTTGGTAATCATCTCTATCTGCAGCATTTCAAAATGTCAAAAGAAGATAAAAATATGGACACTACAACTACTAAAACTAAACTGTCAGCATTACAGTCTCCAGAGAAGGAATCCATATTTAAGAGACAGAAAACATTCAGACAGCAAGAAACTGCAAAAACAGGGGCATCAGTGAAATCTGATCAACAGGTTACGATGGAAGAAATTAAGTCTGCATTGTTGCCTATACAAGATGCATTACAAGACCTAACATCCCAAACACAAACATTTAGTGAGACATGTAATCGGATTCTAACAAGAATGGAGAAAGCAGAAACCAGAATAGCAGCAAATGAAGACAATATAGCATTGCTCACTAAAAGATCTGAATCACAAGAGGCTGATATACAAATGATGCAAAACAAAATTCTGGACCTGGAAGCAAGATCAAGACGTAACAACATAATCATCAGAGGGATCCCAGAATCAATCCAATATAATGAGCTGAACACTTCTATCATACAAATATTTGAAACATTACTTAAGGACTCTGTGGATGTTCAGCAAATTGTCATAGAAAGAGCACATAGAGCTTACAGGAATTCCCAAGCTTCAAATACACCAAGACCTGTGTATGTCAAAATATTAAACTTCCAGGATGTGAATAAAATACTTCTAACCATAAAAAAATCTGGAGGATCTATAATGTGGCAAAGTTATAAAGTGTCTATAACACAGGATTTACCAGCACAAATAAGACAGTCTAGACAAATGCTGGCTCCATACTGTAAGTTTCTAATTGACAAAAACATTAGATTTCAAATGAAATATCCTAACAGTTTAATCTTTACTCTTGATGGCATTAAATACACTGTAAATACAAAAAAGAAGCCAGACCTACCTTTTTGAAGCTGTTTAAGGTTCTGCCACCGTCTGAAAATTGAACAGTACATCCTGGCTTTTTCCTGCATTAGAGTGAATGGGAAACTTCATTTACGAGAATCCGAGGCTTCAAAATCCTTTGTGTGTTCTTCTTTCTTCAGCAGGCCTGGTAATTCTCCGTTTTATCTTTTAATCTCGTCTTCCTAGCTGAAACACGAAGATTCCACGAAGTTTTATGGCTTCTACGAGTGCTCCTGACCCACGAGGAAGCAGGAAACAAGGTAAAGGAAGCAGGGGGACCGTTTTGAGTGTGGTACAGCTGAGAGGTCCGTTCACGAATTGGTTCCCCCGTCGCGACCGCGAAAATTCGAAAATTGAACTGCCTGGACTGCTGCAACTGCTGGGAAGCAAGAAGAGCTGCTGTAAATCGAAACAAAACTTTTTGGGACTTTTTTGGTGCTAAAATGACTGAGAAACGATCAATGAGGTAAGATGTGTGTTGTATGGACAAAATGTATGGTTTGGCTGTTGCTGTATAAGAGTCTATGGCTTAGTGGTAAATCCAGGTAATGCAGTCTATTTTTTGTGTTATTTTTTTTCTCTTTTTTTTTTTTTTTCTCTCCTTTGCAGGCTTGTTTTGTAACTTACTGTGTTTTATTTAGTGAGTAAATAAGTGAATAAATAAGTATCTTTTAACTGTGTTCAATTTGGGGAAGGGGGAGAACAGAAAAAAGAAAAAAAAAAAATATATATATATATATACATATAGTATAATTAGCAAACAGTAGTAGTAGATGTGTAATATAGGTGATGTCTAACTGTAATGATCTATAAAAATTAAATGCAATATTGTAGGAATGTTTTGAAGATAAATAGCTGACCTAAATAATGGCTTGTTGTAAACAAATGTATAATAACTGTGTGCTTATTAGGTGAACTGTTAGTTAAAAGGTTTTGGAACAAGTAATTATAATGCTAACATATTATTGCTGTATTTAAAGTGTGTTAAAAGTGAATTATTTGACATGTCAGGTACAATTAGTTTACATGAATATTAGGGAAATGTTCAGAGCTGTAGTTACTTGAGTGCGGTGTTTAGTAGGGAATGTCTGGGTTAGACTTTGTAGACGTAGATATAGTTGGTGTAGGTTTTTTGCATGCTATTTTATTGTTAGTTAATAGAATTAGTAGTTTAGTTACTTGGGGAATGTTATCCAATGTGAAAAACCTATGTTCATCCTGGTCCGGAGGAATAGTGGATAGGCACTGGGTAGGGATGGGATGGCTGTTTTGCTTCCAAAAAATTCACGTAACACCAACACTTGTCAATTTAAGGTGGAAAACAAAAAATAGATACCATTATTCATCAATTCATAGTTTAGAATGTGGATAATAGATTCCTGGAATGTTAAAGGACTCCAGAACATGAAAAAAAGAAATCTGTTTCTGCATTTGTTTTTTTAAATCAAAAGCAGGTTTTATTCTATTACAAGAAACACATTTGACTAATGACCAGTGGGAAACAATGAAGGACAAGAAATGGATTAGAAAGGTTGTAAAGGCGGAAGGGACTACGAATAGTGCTGGGGTGGCAATTATAATCAAGAATCAGTTTCAAGGAGAAATTTTGGAGGACAAAATAGATAAAGAAGGCAGATGGTGTTTGGTGGTTCTCAAAACTGAAAGTTTCGATAAGCCGATAGTACTTTTATGTGTTTATGCCCCAAATGTGAACCAACATCATTATATAGCTTCAATTTACTCTATTCTACAGTCATATAACAACTGTTACATAGTGATGGGGATTGGAATGCTTACCAAGATTCTAAAACTGATAAGTTGGGAGCTTCGACTGCTTTTAATAAGCAGGCAATGGTAGCGTTGAAAGAACTGAAAACGGATTTCAAACTATATGACCCTTTTAAACACAAACACATACAAGCAAAGGCAGAAAACTTTACTTTCTATTCTAGCTGCCATAAAATGTGGTCAAGAATTGATTTTTTAATTCCAGAAGTGTTAATTTCACTTGACCCTAGGGTTTCTAATCAAGCTAGACAGCTCTCAGACCATTCTAAAATAACTTTAACTTTAAAGACCGATATTTTGAATACTAAAAATCATGGTGGATATAATTGGTCCTTAAACCCATACCTATTAACCAAAGAAGATATAGTACAGGAAGTTAAGGAGATACTTAAACAATTAGTATACAATATACCCCGTAATGAACATCCATTAGATATAGAATGGGCTACAACTAAAACTTTGTTAAGAGGATTATTTATTCAGAAAGCCACTTATTATAAAAAACTCCAAAATAAAGAACAACTGGATCTGGAAAGTAAAGTACAATTATTGGACCAGGAGCTGATGAGTAACTACACTGAGCAAACAGAAACTGAGTTGTTAAGATGTCAGAAAGAGCTGTTTCTTATGCATAACAGAAAATTGACACTGTACGAACAAAGAAGTTTAGTTAAATATGCAAATCACATTCAAACTCCCTCAAAAGCATTAGCCCGTATTATTAATCAGACGAAATCGACACGATTAATTACCGAAATAAATCATAATAATACGTTATATACTGATAAGTCAGATGTCATGAAGATTTTTGAATCAATTTTTAATCAGATATATGGTGAGCAACAAACTCATGGGCATGATGAAGAGAGAAAAGAGTTCTTACAGAAAATTAATTTTCCCAAGATTGACGAGGATTCTCAGGGAGAATTGACTGCATGGATTACAGTTGATGAAGTTCTAGAGGCAATTAAGAAACTAAAGCCACATAAAGCCCCAGGACCAGATGGTATGACCTCTGAATTTTATAAATCTTTTAGTGGGATTCTGAGCACCGTACTTTCACAGACCTTTAATTATATCATTTCGAATGGCAGCAATGATCTTCATTTTAATGCCTCAAGAACAATTCTGTTATTGAAAGAGAATAGTGATCCCAAAAATCCAGACAATTATAGGCCCATATCATTGTTGAATATTGATATGAAAATCATGACATCTATTCTAGCTAGTAGATTAAAAAAAATAATAAACTTGATAATATCAGAAGAACAGGCAGGGTTTATAGATGGGAGACAGACTACAGACAATACATTAACTCTTCATACTTTAATATCTTATGCAAAGTATAAAAATATGAACATATATGCTTTAATAATTGATGCTCAAAAAGCATTCGATAGAGTTAATTTGGCTTATTTATTTGAAACATTATCATATTTCAATATACCTCAGCTTTTTATTTCTATGTTAAGAAATTTATACAAGAATGCATACACTAGTTTATATATAAATCATGAATGTTCCAAAAGGATTCAAATTAAAAATGGAACTCGACAGGGGTGCCCATTGTCTCCCATACTGTTTAATCTGTATTTGGAACCTTTATTTCTTCATATGAAACAAAAAGTTTTTTATAATTCTCCTGTACTTCTTAGGATAAAGGTTAGGATGGCTGCTTTTGCAGATGATTTAAATATATACAGTACCACACCGGTGTCAGATACGGAAAAAAATACTAACAGCAATACAAACCTTTGAGAAAATTGCTAATTACAGACTAAATTTAAAAAAAAACAAAATATTCCCTCTAAAGACACCTACACCATTTTCAATGCTACCATTGATAGGACGAATAAGGACAGAAGAAAGAATAAAATATTTGGGGATTGACTTTTCAACTGAAAATAGAGAATTTTTTATCAACAATATTAAGGCAACTGGAGACCGAATAACAATGGATTTGAAAAGATGGAGTAAGTTGAAGCTACCGATGATGGCAAGAACAGCGATAATAAAAATGAACGTTCTCCCCAGAATGCTATATATTTTTAGAGCAGCACAACTTAAAATCACGAAATCCTTTTTCAAGCAATTTCAGATAGGACTGGGGAAATTTCTGTGGGAACCCAGAAAAATGAGAATATCCTATGAAAAACTGATGGCTCCTAAAACGAGGGGGGGGTTGGATTTACCAGATTTTGAGATGTATTATACAGTGATTCAGGCCAATAGGATTTTAAGGGTGTCTTACTTGGATAGTGAAAATAGAAAATGGATACCCAAATGGGTACTGCTAAATTATAAACATATAAAAGGGAAGAGAATTAATGTTAAAGCTGTACCATTTTTGAATATAAAAACATTGAGTAAATATGAGTTAATGGAACACATCAAGGTATGGGCAGTGGCGACTCAAACTCTGTTTGCCTCCATGAACCTTTTAAAATATATGATGATGTTTCAACCGTTTGATGGAAATCCTAATATAACTATTGGTAATCAACTGATAGACTTAAAGAAATATCCATTTATTAAGGAATTAACTGTAAGGGATTTATACCCCTTCCTAGGAGTAGCGGTACATGATATCTTAAAAGAGATGAATCTTCCCATCTCTTATTTAATTATAATGAGGCAGTTAAAAGATTTGGCCATAAATTATTTTACCAGTTCTGCAATAAAAAAAGAGGAACTAGTTATTTCAGGTCATCTGTGGGAAGCATTGCAACAAGATAGAAAATATATATCCTCAGCGTATAAAATGGCAAAAGAGAGAAAATATAATAATCATATTCTGTTATCCAAATACTGGAGAGAGAAATTGCCATCCCTAGACGACAGTAAAATAGTAGAGGCGTTTAACTTAACATTAAAATCCGTATCACTTCAAAAACTGGTCTTTACTCAATTGATGATATTTAACAATGCATATTATACCCATCTTACACTTCATAAATTTGATTCAAAAGTCACCTAAATGTCCACAGTGTGTAGATCAGACAGCAGACCTGTTACACATGTTCTGGAGTTGCAAGTGCATTTATAAATTATGGAATTCTTTAAAGTTACAACTACAAAAAATGGGTTACCAAAACTCAACACTCTCCTGGGAATTTCTGATTTTACATATTCCACGGAGAATTTGGACAAAACAAAAAGATTGTAATTATGAATATTAGTTTACTAATGAAATTATATATAGCCACAAATTGGTTGAACCCAGCACAGGTGTCGTGGCAAAATTTCAGGCTGTTAGCGATTAAGCATATATTAGCGCACAAATTGTTAATTAGAAATAATAAGAAAAGTATAAACAGCACAAAAATTTGGGAACAAATCTTTAATATTATTTTGGCGTAGCGGTTCCTATCCACTTTCCGTCAGGACATTCTGTATGTGTACCAACACATTCTTGGATTAGATAGAAAATGTAGAAATAATACAAATTATTGGCTTGAGTTGGTTTATAATTGTCTATTGTAGATGCTTTTATGTTTAATTTTTTGTGATTTTAATTTCCTGTACTTGGTTAAAATGATATTTATTCTTAATGTATTATAGGGAAATTCAAAATGGAACTAAAACATTGGAAGCAATATTGTACATAATGTAAATAGTGTGTGAAATGTATAATGGTTTGGCAAAACAATAAAAATGAGTATTGAAAAAAATGAATATAGTGTGCCATATGGAAATAAACACAATTAGGACAAGAACAAATAGAAAAACATCTTATTATATTGTATGGGATAATTTACAAAATTTGTTAAAAAATTTTTAATTTCAATAGCATGGTATTTTAGTTTAATTAATTGATCTGATTGTAGTGGATGTCTTTGTAAATACTTTAGTTGTTTTGTTGAATATTATAATAATACCTATTTTTAATTACTTGTATAAAATTGTTATGATATTTCTCTTATATGTTAAAACAATAAACCTGTTTTGAAAAAATAAATCTTTGCCTTATTCCTAGGAAGCGACTTAGAAGTTAACTAAATCACTATAGAGGGAGCACATAGGGCTCTTAGATCATCACCAGTATTAAATAGTCCAAGAATTGTATATGCAAAGATCCTCAACTTTCATCATGTCAACAAAATACTATCTGCTGCTAAAGCCAAAAAATCGGTGGAATGGAATGGCATGAGAATAACCATTGCTGAAGATCTACCATATCAAATTAAACTAGAAAGACAAAAACTTGCCCCTTACTGTGCATTCCTCATAAGCAAACAAATCAGATTCCAAATGAAGTACCCCAACACACTTACTTTTACAATGCAAGACCATATATACTCATGCAACAACAAGGAAGAAGCAGTTTCGACATTTCTTAAGTTATTTAAAATAAACCCAGAAAAAACGTCATATAAAGCTCAATGAGTGCTAGTTATGCACTTACAGCCACACGAAAAAAAGAAAAGAAGTTTTTATCATAAAATCTAGTTAACCTGATTTGTCCAACTTGCTTCTGCTTCGCTTCGTTTACTCCTGGTGATTTCCATTCGGGGGGCCCTTCATCTTGTAGCTGAAACCAAGCACTGGATCCTGGGCTTAATCTCCGCGTGGTCGTCTGTCTAAAAAAGAAACTCCAGTTCCCATCAGGATATGGTTTCAACATAACCCCTGCATAGAGGATGACCTTCCAATGTGCACTGCAACTTTAAAGCAACAGACTCCAGTTCTGCACACTCCTGCACCAAATGAAAATGGAGATGGTCGTCGAGATAACAAAACAACACAAGCAACCCGATGACACATTACAACTTCGTGGATGTATCAGGCACTAATTAAGATGGACAAATTACAGGATATTTCATAATACAAAGGTACTTTAACAACTACCTATTGGCATTAACATATGATAGGATTCTGAAGCAATAGATGGCATACTACGTATAACGCTGTACTGTCAAAAGCGCAAATAGAGGAAATTCATAACATACGTGAAACTTTAGTATGTTTGCACTTCAGATATTTTTTATTTAGTTTAAAAAGTAAAAGAGTTATCTACTTAGACCTATAAGGAAGAAATTTGTGGATTATGGTCATAACCAGTTGGTCATTCAGTTATGTGTATATTACAAACTTAATAAGTGATGTATGCTCAGATAGGTTGAAAATATGATGTTTAGAAATATTTTACCAAGATCAAACCCCTTATGAATACATGTTCGGAGGGAGGTTATCTAGATAAAATAAGGGCTTATTAGACTACTCGCTTCAATGGTTCATATCTAAATGTAAATATGTATGTAATTAAGGAATTTTCTCACATTACCTTTAATGTGTGCTCTGTATGGTGTTTCAAGATACGGTACTAGGGATAGAATAGGTTTCTATGCTCTGCCGGTATTGGTTTAGCGAAATGGGATACTGGATGAATGGGGATACCTCATGTCTAAACCCTAAAAAGAGTTTCTATTCTTTTTACCTAGCAATTGTGCTTTGAACAAGAACTGGTATCCCAACCTCTTCCAGGGTGACAGAGGTAGTGGACAGGCACTGGGATAAGGCTGGAAGAGTTTCTCATCTATATCAAAAATTTTATGTATACGTACGGTGTCCTTTTGTGCTGATGATACTTAACAATACAGTACATAGCTACCGGTTTTGGCTACAGTTACTAAAGAAAATATTTTGAAGTTAGCCTCATGGAATGTTAAAGGTTTACAAACAGAAAACAAGAAAAAACTTTTCCTGCATCTTGTCTATAAATCCAATCTAGACTTTGTTATGATACAAGAAACACACTTACTAAAGGAACAGTGGAATAACACGGCAAATAAAAAATTGATTAAATCCATTATAGCAGCAGGCAATAATACCAATAAAGCAGGAGTTGCCATCATTATAAAAAATTCTTTCCAATACAATATTTTAAGACAAGATTCAGATCCAGAAGGCAGATGGTGTTATTTTATAACCAAAATTGACAAAGTAGATAAACCAATCCTAATTGTAAATATATATGCTCCATGCACCTCCCAACACAATTTTATTATGGGCATCTATAACTTAATAAACTCATTCCCAGAGCACTACTACATTCTAGGGGGTGACTGGAATTCTATTCAAGACCCAAAATTAGATAGAACAAACAACAAAACTAAATTCAACTCACAGGCCACCACTGCCCTTTTTGAAATTAAAAATGATTTTAGACTAAGTGACCCACACCTTAATATGGTATTAACCCTCACACGAATATTAAAGGTTACACCTTTTTTTCACAATGTCATAAAACCTGGTCCAGACTGGATTTTTTCTTAGTCTCGGACACCTTTTTGCAATTTGAACTTTCACTAGACACAGAACCTAGATCTCTATCGGACCACTCAAAAATTACTCTTACAATAGATTGGGCACATTACAGCGCACGGAAAAACTATAATAGATACTGGCATTTGAACCCTAACCTATTAGAAAAAACGGATATTAGAAAAGAAATTGACTCATTATTGGACCAATGCATTTTATCCATTGCAGATAACAGCTTTCCGATCGATATAACCTGGGCTACCACAAAAGTATTAATTAGAGGGATGTTAATCAATAAGTATGTTTTCTATAAGAAAAATATTTTCACTAAAGAAAAAAGTATCAAGGATGAAATAACTAAACTTGAGACGAGGTTGCAGCAGGATTATTCCTTGGAAGTAGAGAACTCCATTAATCAACTATAGGCTAAGTTATTATCTCTACAGGCAGAAAACCTATCATTCCACGAAATAAAAAACCTAGCCAATTACTCACAGTGGGCCCAACTTCCCTCTAGATTCTTGGCAAGATTGTTGAATCAATATAAACCTACTCCACATATCTCGGAACTTATTTTTCATTAAAAATAGTTATTCTAACTCACAGGATATAATTAAGATTTTCGAGAGAATATATGAAGAAGTGTACAACCCTACCCCCAAGATATTCAATGGACAGGAATTACTCCTTTTCATTAATGAAGTAAACTTTCCCTGATTAGAGGAGCAACAACAAGCTTTGGAATGTCTAGAAGAAGATACAAAGTACAAAACGACTTATGGGAACAAATTAAAATAACACAAAATCTCTTCAAATCACTAAACCTACTAACTGCTTTTTGGACATTCCAACCATTACACCTTAACCCCAATATTCAACTAAATGAAAAGATGATTAACCTGAATTCATACCCACTATTGAAAGAAAAAAACAGTTTTAGACATTTATCTCCTTAAGCAGGAATCTGTAGCTAATATTAGGAACAAATTTAATCTACCGACTAAATATACAATCATGGTAAGACAACTGAAAGAACTATGCTACAGACTTTGGAAGGATACTGACATCCCAGACCCACATATAGCTACATGTAAAACGCTATGGGATATGATGACACGGAAAAAAAAATGATTTCAAATGCTTATAAATTCATTATCTCATTTAGACTCACTAAAGAAGCTATTCACTCCAATTACTGGACAAAACAAGATCCCACAATTACCTCCAATACAATTGCACAGGCAATTCAGAAATTCTCCAAAGATATTCTCCTTCAGAAGCTCTGATATTCTCAACTTATAATCCTAAACAATGCATATTTTACGCCCTCAGTTTTAAATAAGATGTACAAAGAATTCCCACCTCACTGCCAATTCTGCCCCTCCAAAGAAGCTGATATTATACACATATTTTGGAGCTGTAAATGCACATACAAACTTTGGTGTGCCCTAAGGGTCAAATTAGAGAAAATGGGATATGAAAAATCAACTTTATCTTGGAAATTTGCTCTCCTACACATCCCCCCACTAGGAATGAATAATAATCATATGCACATCCTAGTAACAACATTTATGCTAATAAAATATTACATCACCCTAAATTGGAAAGACAGGTCCAAGATAACATGGGATGGATTTAAGCAAACAGCTAGAAAACAGCTCTTAGCACATAAATACATATGGTATTCCATGAGGAACAAAATGACTCAGAAGGACACTTGGAAACTGGTATCCGAACACATTTTGTCATGATTGTACCTCATAATTCAGTATGCGACATAGGTAGATATAGATGAGATCTGTATATAGGTTATTATTGTATATAGCGCTTTGTTATTACAGATGTGTTTTGAGTGTTATTGTTTAGTTTTTGTTAACTTTTTCTTGGATTTTCTTTTTTTGCTGTTTTTTGTCTTGATATAACCCTAATAAAAAGAATATTAAAAAAAAAAAAAGGAATTTTATGACTGCCCTTGGTGCTGTATACTGTCCAAAGGTTAAAACAGAGAAATTATAATATAAGCCAAACACAACAAATCTTAAGAACTGCCTGAAATGCTCTGCAATGGTGATGTGATGATAGACGACCTTTAGATTTAGCTTTACTATAAAAGCTAGAGGGAGAATCAGAGAGACTGAAGAGGTAACACCTTGAACTTCAGAATCTTGACATAAAAATTATTGAAAACAACGATCTATTACTGGTCTCCAGTATCCATTTGTTTGGGGAACTAGAAACATTCTTGAATAAAAACATTTGCTTACAGGATTGAAAGGGCACTGGTTCTGTAACTCTCTGAGACATCATGTGTTGCAGAATGGAAGGGAATTGACAAATGTGGTTCCCTGGACAATAGGAAATACCTAGAAAAGGGCAGCAAGATTAACATTGCCAAATGTATCCCTAATAGATTACCTTCAGAATCCAGCTGTCTGAAATAATCTGATGCAACAAAGAAAGGTGAAGTCTCAGACAGGTGAAAAGGTTGGCAGGGTAGGAGCTGGGCAGACCAAAAACAGGTGGATAGTCATGTTAACTGAGAAGACTTCCTTGATTGTTAACAGTATTTTCCTTTTTTAGAGCCTTCTTTCCACATCTTTTTTAAAAACGTGTTTGCCAACTGCTTGTTGCTAAAATTGCTTATTGGTGAACGGAGTTGAGGAGAATGGGAAATTACTATTTGGTCTCTAATGGAGGATTTAAAAATCTGAGAAATTCTTTGCATCACGTTCTCCTTTTGCAACACCTCTTAAGCATTTCACCTGCAAAAGGGCCAAAAAGATCATCTTTCTTTATGGAAGAATTTAAAATCACAGATTTAACATCATCAGGCAAATTTTGAGAATGAAACCAAGTAAATAATCTCAAAATTGATCCCAAATCAGTAGGTCTGAATTAAGAATCAGCAGCAACATCATACACACATTTTAAAATGTGCATAGCCAACGGAAGCAGTTGTCATTGCAGTATTAAGATAATTATATTATATTAAGATAAGATATTATATTAAGATAATAGGTGATAATGATAGTCCATTCATTAGGAACCATGTTTTTATAAATGTAGAAAATGTATCCTCTTTGCTTAAAAATTAAACTTGCCTGTATGGTTGATCTCTATATTAGAGATACATTTGCACAACGTTTCTCTGCTCTTACTTGAAGCTATCAAAAAACGAATCAGTAAATTGTATATTTCTTGGAGCTTCATACTATATCAGTAAGAAAAAATATTGAAATGTCATTCATTGATTATGGAAAAACACAATATTAAATATTTTATTTTGGTCCTTCCTTTTCTAGTGAATATTAACTAAAGCCTTCCAAAATAGAAGAAAATTTAGAAGAAAAACTGTGGTAGTCAGATTTCAATATGGCCAAAAAGCTCAGCCACATGGTAGACAACAGTAAAACACCCCATATATGTTTTGTGATTAGCAGGGCATTGATAAGATTAAGTTTGCTTTCAAGGTTCAAAAATATATATTACTCTGTAGAGGGTCACTTGCAGCTATTATGATTTATTTCCATTGCTCTGAATATGCAGAGAAAGCTTTATTTTATTGTATTTTATTTTATTCTGTTTTATTTTGCAAGTAATTCACATCTCATTGACTGATTATTTTTAAAAGAACATAACAGGAGGAACATGTAAGCATTATACTAAGAGATGCTGAGTTAGCCTATATTCATAGTATATTATATATTCATAGGTTAGTACTAAGCTAACTGCCCTTGTGAGACATTTTAAGCCTAGCCAATTATCCCTTGTGAGACTCCAACCCTGCACCTTGTTTTTGTAAGGCAAACACCTTAACCATTCGGCCACCCTCCCAACCTAGTCCAGGAATGAAAAGCAAACATCAGCCCTTCAATGGATTAAAAATGAAACTTGACTTCATTTGCCAGTTGGTCAAGCTGGAAAATCATTCTTAAAAGGAAGACAGTCCCATGAAAAATTTCTGACATTCCTATCACATCTATTTGAAAACAAACTCGTCAGATCCAACATACTCGGTATGGATAATGAAAAAGTCCAAAAACACATGTTGTGTGCACACGTTTACATCCATTCATTTGTCAAAATGCATAGAGCAAATGTAATCTTAATTATCCACAATATTTCTTGCAAGTAGTCCCCCAACCAACAACCCATAAAGGGCACAACACCCATATACCTCAAAACTCAATCCCATAAGAGTGACGCAACCCCGACTATCCCAAACCCTAACCATAACATATAATTAACCCTGTTCCTAACCCTAAATCTACTCCTAACCCTGTACTTAAACCTAAACTTACCTTTAACCCAATAATATGCAATCTAAAACCTCACTATCATCACTCATCCAGACTTCAACTTTAACCAAAAAAGCCATTGGTTTCTGCATGCACTGCAGCAAGGATATTTCACCAAATGGCACTTTAGTCTGGGTTAGGTTCCACAAACTTAACTCTTATCAGTGCATCGTTTTCATAAAAATGACACTTGACTAAACAGAGTCAATATAGCTGCTGTTTAATACTTTACATCCAAAAAAGTTACAATACTGACTTCTTGCTAGAAATATATATTTATCAGTGCGTTGTAACATTCCTCAACCATTGCAGTATATCCACATATTATGAACACAGGTATGTAAGAGAAAGGGTCACAGAACTGACATCAGAGTTAAACAATAAAACATTTTTAATAATTCACAGACCTACTCTTTCACTTTGTAAATAAACTATTTTCGGTCAAGCAAATAGCTCTAAAGACAAACCAAACTGGAAGTTATAAAAGCAACACTTGACAGCTTTATCAAAAGAAATAAATTTACAGTATCAATTACCTTTTGATATCTTGTTGAAAAATATTGCTAATATTCCCTCACTATTAACTTCAGATTCAGAGGAGATTCCAAAGTCAAGTACAGATGACCTAGAGGAATTCATACATTTCTTGCAAGAAGCACATGATGGAAGAATAATATTAGTTGGGGACTTAAATTTACCAGCAACAGACTGGAATAATATAGATTCAACAACATTATCAAGGGAATTATTCACAATGTATATTCAGAAACAATTGCTTCAGATTTTAAAACAAAACTACCAAAGAATGGAAAATACTAGACATTGTGTGTGTTCCTAAAGAAATTACTGTTACTTCAAGTCAAGTTTTACCACCACTGATGTGCAGTGATCATGGGGTTATAATGGCTAATCTGTTGCTAGATAATTCTGCCAAACTGAAGTCTAAACCAAAGCACATAATGTTAATTACATATTATATTGAAGCAAAATAATCACCATGTAAAATTAACTGGAGTGATGTGTTCAGTGGAAAAACTGCAGATGAAATCTAGAAAGTTTTGAATGAGAACTTGTTTGAGTGCAAAATAAAAAAGAAATGTTTAACTTCAGGACCTAGGCATACAAGATCAGGGGGATATATTTCCATAAGAAGAAGATATCTGATAAAGATGAGAGACAAAAATATATATGAAATGGAAGACAGCTCAAACTACAACTTTGAAAACTGAAATAAAGAAGCTGGACAAACAAATTAATAATAGTGTGACACAAGATCAAGAAAAATTTGAAGAAAATTTATATAGAGATTGAGCATAATAGGAAACTTTTTTTATAGATACATAAAATGTGGAAGGAGTAAAGACATACAATTTGATGAACTGTGTGCAGATTCTAAAATTTATTCTCAGACACAATAGATTATAGATATATTTACAAATCGTATGCAAAATAGTTTGGCTCCACAAAAGGTGTGATACGTTGTCCCAGTGACAGACAGATAATCTCAGATACTGGAATCAAATTAGATTATATTGAAAAAGAACTGTGCAAACTGGATCCAAACAAAGCACAGGGAGGAGACAGAATTAGTAATAATGACCCGAGAACACTTCAGCAAGAACTTACAGTACCATTATATCTATTATCCACTAGGTCATATAAATATGAGGAGATTCCTCAAGATTGGAAATGTGCTTATTAAACCTGTTTTTAACAGAAAGGGGAATAGGACAAACTCAGATTAACATAGACCCTTAAGTCTACTTTCATGTTGTGAAAAATAGTGGAGGAGGTAATACTTTATAAGTCATTGTCAGAACTGGATAGGTTGAAACTTCAAATCATATATCAATATGCATATTTTAAAAATAGATCTATTACCACCTGTAACATGATGTTCTATAACAATATAATAACTGCTATGAATAAAAAATGATGCTTTGATTTTAATTTATATAGATTTAACTTCAGCATTTGACAAGGTCATACACAAAACACTTATCAATAAATTAGAACAACTGGGTATTAATGTACTCTTGATAAGATAGCTATCTGCATGGCTTATAAATATGACATAGCAAGTATCACGCAGCAACTGAACAGGTAAAATTCCTGGTTACAGTCAGGGTGTCCCATGGGGCTCTGTCCTAGGACCTTACTTGTTTAGATTGTATCTTTCAGACCTAACTTTTTCATCTGAGGTGTTCTATAGTCTATATGCAGATGACCTGAAATTGGGTAAATTGATTACATGTGTTACAGAAAAGGCATGTCTGCAAAAAAACTTGACTAAATTGACCAGTTGGGCACAGGATAATAATATGCTGATAAATACATCAAAGACTAAGCATACAAGGTTTGGGAGACATAAATTGAAAGGTGAATATTTAATACAGAACACACTGATTGAAACTATAGACTCATTTAAAGACCTGGGTATATGGGTAGATCCAGCTATGTGTTTTTCTAATTATACCAACCAATTGGTTAATGATAGTTATAGAACTATAGGTTGTATAAACACATTTAGAAAGTATAGGAAATCAGAAATGATGAAGTAGTTGTTTGTTAATTACATTAGACCCAAATCTGAGTGTGGAAAATCAATATGGAAACCTTATACGAAAACAAGCATGAGTAAACTGGAAAGAGTACAGTGGAAATACACTAAGGGTATCCATGGATGTGAAAATTTAAGTTATTATGAAAGACTAAAATATCTGAAATTGTACAGTGTTTCTTACAAATATCTAAGAGGAGATTTTATTCAGGTATATAGGGCATTTATTGCCTCTGGGAATGCTTAGGGTTATCAAAATGTACTAGAGAATCATCAGCCAACCTATGTAGAATATTCTATAGGAATGAGATCTGTACTAACTGGTTCACTGACAGAGTAGCAGATGCATGGTATAGACTACCAAATTACATTAAAGCAAGCACTTGTTTAGATATTTTTAAGAACAGCCTGGACACTTATTATGGGAACAAGTGTTTTGATATATTGGCAGGCTAGAAGGGCATTTATGCCCGTGCTTGAAATATGTGTATGTATGTATGTATGTATGTATGTATGTATGTATGTATGCATGTATGTATGTATGCATGCATGCTACACATCCAAACTGAGTTTGTGGTTGAATATACTTTGGATTTGAATGAGAGAAATGAGATGGGCTGTAGTTAAGAAAGTCCATTAAACCAATATTACACAATGAAATAACATTTTTCTATTTTAGAAGGGACTTTCACTTTCTTGAAACTTCTATCAATAAGAGGCATTACTATATGGAAGAAATTATGGAGCCCCCCCCCCCACCCCAAGGTTTAAGAAATTTAGGAACGGTCATTTTTCAAGGTGTAGTGGATGAATTCAGTTTTATTGTTTTATTTACCATTTCTGAAATTTCTTCCTGCTATAAACCTAAGAACAAAGTTGTTCATTTCTATCCGATATTGATTCCAGATTTAGGTTCAATGGGATGATTAATAAATGCTGAAAGTGCGCTTTTAAAAGTTCAGCAGTACTACCTCAACATACATCATGAAAGAGTAATATGGTGCAATTCTTTTTAAGTTTCAGTGTTTTATTGATGTTTCTCCAATAATAGTTTTAGATCAGTAGATCCTGTTTGGGCATTCTGAAGACTACTACAGCACCAGAAATGAGAAAGACTTTTTGTACTAAATGCACATTCTTTTGACTTAAACTGCTCAATTTTTTGCTGTTTTTGATCGTTTTGTTAACTGCACTTCTCATAAAGCTTTAAAAGTAGACTAGCTACTTATTCTACTGTATTTCTGTCTTTTAAATCATTTTTTCAGTTTGCGCACTTGCCTTGCTTTAATTTAAAAGTTGAAATTGCTAATTTTGCAAAGTTTTTAATTGCATTTACTGTTTAAGGCTACACACTCAAGTCCGTTAGCCTTTTCTGTGATTATTTACTGTATTATTAAACTGTTTAGCCTATTTTAACCAAAAACAAAAAACAAAAAATACAATCTTGTTTGCTCATTTTCCACCTTTTCTAACTAGTATAGTCCAGATCCCAGGCTTTGCTGGTTTCAGGACTTCAGTTTTCTGTACTCAGAGCTATTCCAGACCTTGCTGTGGTAGAGGGAGATCTTACTGCTTACTAATGAGAAACCAGAATACAATGTTCTGTGCTCAGGCTAAAGTCTTGCCAAATCAAAAAAGTCAATTCAGAAGGAAGAAAGATAGGCAAGACAAGGCTGTATGATTTTCTGATTTAATAAAAAACAAACACAAACTCCAAATAGTGGTAAGCGCTTTCGGGTTCTCCAACCCTTCATCAGAAAATTAAAACAGCATAGGTCTTCACTTTTTAAATATTATGACAACCAATCAAAATACAGTACATTTAGTACATTACCCGCCTATTTTGTAAGGCAGGTTTTAAAGGCACCATCTCGTTTAAACCTGGATATCTATGTGATGATAATGTTATAATCCATTTTGATTCAAGTGTCTCTGTGAGCAATTTTATGTCCCCCCCTCTTACTCCTAAACTCACATTGGTAACAACTTTAAATAAAAAAGTGTGTGTTGAGTTGTCCAACAGATGCCTGTAGAGTGCATTATGCTGATCTTTATTCCTGATGGAAGATAGATGTTGCAAGACCCTAACCTTTAACATGTTATTCGTCATCCCCACATAGAAGGCAGGACATTGTGTGCACTCGGCTAAATAAACCACATTAGATGTTCTACATGTGGCTCTTGCCTTAAATTGAAAGAACTGACCAGTAATAGGATGTTTAAAAGTGGTAGTCTTATTAATACTACTACAAGCCTTGCATGTACCACAAGGTACCGTTCCTATTTTTGTTTGTAATGGTCTCCGTACAGCAACAGATTTTTCTCTACACAATAAATCCTTTAAATTTTTGTTACGTCTATAACCAAAATTGGGTGTATGACTTATTAAATTATCCAACCTAGGGTCACCCCTTAATATATTCCAATTTTTACAGACTATGCTTTGTCTGTCATTGATATTACTACTATAGGTGAAATATAACCTGACCTTATCAGATTGCTTATGTTTCTGATGTACTACACCTTTTGATTGACTTTGTCTCAACCATGGTTTGTAACTGTTGGTTCGCTTTTCAAAACTAGAATGCACTACTTTGTTGACCATATTTTCGTTATAACCTCTCTGACCAAAGCATGCTCTCAATCCTTCAACTTCTTTATCATATTGCTCATCATCTAGGCATAGCCTAGATGTTCTACAAACTTGACTTTTAACAATGTTTGGGAACATATAGCGAGGATGCATACTGTCGTAGGATAATAAGTGGTTTTTCCAACAATCTTTTTTGTGTATGCTGGAGGTAAACCCTTCCAAGGTGTGTTTTATCCTTACATCCAAAAAGTCTATCTGTTCCCTGGAATGGTTTAGTGTAAATCTAAAGAAGGAGGTTGTAGAATGAAGATAATCCAAAAACTTAAATAGATTATCTACCGTGCCCTGCCAAAAAATAAAAACATCATCAACAAAACGCATATAGGCTCCTATATGCTGCATCCACTCCCTATGGTTAAAGATGTTTGCCTTCTCCCAGAAAAAAAGAACCAAGTTTGCATAAGTATTGGCACAGGGGGTACCCATGGCTACCCCCTGTGCCTGCCTGTAAACTTGTTGACCCCCTATAAAAACATTATTTTCTAAGACTACATCTAGCAATCTGCAAATCAGCTTGATCCTGCTGTCTTCCTCACCCATGTCCCGTAGTACATGTTCTATTGCTTGTATACCATAACTGTTACTAATGACCGTAAAGAGGTTTTGCACATCTAAAGTGACCAAAATGCTGTTGTTGTGTGTTTGATTTAGTTGAAAATCACTTACAACCTGTAAAAAACCTTTAGAATCTTTCAATATTGTAGGTACCCTTTCCACAAAAGGTTTTAAGGTGCATTCAAGCCAGATTGAGACATTTTCAGTCACCCAGCCTCGGCCTGAAACAATAGGCCTGAATGGTGGATCACTGAGTGACTTGTGGATCTTAGGTAAAACTTTGAAAATGGGGGTGGTGGGCTTGGCTATCATCAAGAAGTTAAACAATTCTACATCTATCATCATTTCAAAATTGAGCCGTTTCAACTCTTTGTGTACTCCTTCAATCACTCTAAAAATGGCAGTTGGATTAATAGGAACATAAGTGCTGTTATCTGCCAATAATGCTTGCAATTTTCTATTGTACATCTCGGTGTCTAATACAACGACAGCTCCCCCCTTGGCTGCTCCTTTTATGGTTATGTCTTTATTATTTGACAAATTTCCCAGTGCTGTCCGTTGTCCTTGAGTTAAATTAAAAAACTTGTTGTGCACACCTTCCTCAAAATAACACCTCAAATCACGTTCACAGCTATTGATAAACAAATTCATAGCTGGTGTAAATGGAGGTATGTAAGTGATTGGTTGTTTCAAGACTGTACCAGGAGTATTATCAGTTGGTACACTATTGGTGCCATTGTTAAATAAACATTTGAGCGCCAAATTTCTATAAAAGAGCGCTATATCTAAAACAATGTCATTATAAATGCTAGCCCTCCCAGGTACAAAAGTCAGGCCTTTGTTCAGGACTGTTAACTCATCTTCAGTTAAAGTATAAGAAGATAGATTATACACCATACCATGATTGATATGATCAGTCATTCCAACATCCATCGCCTTTTGTTGGGGTCTCTCCCCTCGCTCAGCGATCTCTTCCAGGCTCCGCGTTTTTTCACCGGAGCTGGCAGTCTCTCGAAAAAATGCTGTCGACCTTGCACCTGCTTCGGGTATGCTCCCTGCTCAATAAACTCTCCAGATAGATGTCTCATTTGCTGACTATCAGTAGTCGCCAATGTAATGGAATCAACGGCTGTCGCTAACCCTATGGGTTTATCCATAGTGGTAGGCCCTGGGATGGGTGGCCCCTGTTGTACATCCTCCCTTCCTACCAGGGATTGTGCCGTGATGGTTACTGGCTCCTTCGAAGTCGATGGTATGACTTCCATCGTTGTGGATTCATTTCGTCCTCCTCCAACCCGCCCTCCATTTGGACGTGATTTGAGGTGTTATTTTGAGGAAGGTGTGCACAACAAGTTTTTTAATTTAACTCAAGGAAAACGGACAGCACTGGGAAATTTGTCAAATAATAAAGACATAACCATAAAAGGAGCAGACAAGGGGGGAGCTGTCGTTGTATTAGACACCGAGATGTACAATAGAAAATTGCAAGCATTATTGGCAGATAACAGCACTTATGTTCCTATTAATCCAACTGCCATTTTTAGAGTGATTGAAGGAGTACACAAAGAGTTGAAACGGCTCAATTTTGAAATGATGATAGATGTAGAATTGTTTAACTTCTTGATGATAGCCAAGCCCACCACCCCCATTTTCAAAGTTTTACCTAAGATCCACAAGTCACTCAGTGATCCACCATTCAGGCCTATTGTTTCAGGCCGAGGCTGGGTGACTGAAAATGTCTCAATCTGGCTTGAATGCACCTTAAAACCTTTTGTGGAAAGGGTACCTACAATATTGAAAGATTCTAAAGGTTTTTTACAGGTTGTAAGTGATTTTCAACTAAATCAAACACACAACAACAGCATTTTGGTCACTTTAGATGTGCAAAACCTCTTTACGGTCATTAGTAACAGTTATGGTATACAAGCAATAGAACATGTACTACGGGACATGGGTGAGGAAGACAGCAGGATCAAGCTGATTTGCAGATTGCTAGATGTAGTCTTAGAAAATAATGTTTTTATAGGGGGTCAACAAGTTTACAGGCAGGCACAGGGGGTAGCCATGGGTACCCCCTGTGCCAATACTTATGCAAACTTGGTTCTTTTTTTCTGGGAGAAGGCAAACATCTTTAACCATAGGGAGTGGATGCAGCATATAGGAGCCTATATGCGTTTTGTTGATGATGTTTTTATTTTTTGGCAGGGCACGGTAGATAATCTATTTAAGTTTTTGGATTATCTTCATTCTACAACCTCCTTCTTTAGATTTACACTAAACCATTCCAGGGAACAGATAGACTTTTTGGATGTAAGGATAAAACACACCTTGGAAGGGTTTACCTCCAGCATACACAAAAAAGATTGTTGGAAAAACCACTTATTATCCTACGACAGTATGCATCCTCGCTATATGTTCCCAAACATTGTTAAAAGTCAAGTTTGTAGAACATCTAGGCTATGCCTAGATGATGAGCAATATGATAAAGAAGTTGAAGGATTGAGAGCATGCTTTGGTCAGAGAGGTTATAACGAAAATATGGTCAACAAAGTAGTGCATTCTAGTTTTGAAAAGCGAACCAACAGTTACAAACCATGGTTGAGACAAAGTCAATCAAAAGGTGTAGTACATCAGAAACATAAGCGATCTGATAAGGTCAGGTTATATTTCACCTATAGTAGTAATATCAATGACAGACAAAGCATAGTCTGTAAAAATTGGAATATATTAAGGGGTGACCCTAGGTTGGATAATTTAATAAGTCACACACCCAATTTTGGTTATAGACGTAACAAAAATTTAAAGGATTTATTGTGTAGAGAAAAATCTGTTGCTGTACGGAGACCATTACAAACAAAAATAGGAACGGTACCTTGTGGTACATGCAAGGCTTGTAGTAGTATTAATAAGACTACCACTTTTAAACATCCTATTACTGGTCAGTTCTTTCAATTTAAGGCAAGAGCCACATGTAGAACATCTAATGTGGTTTATTTAGCCGAGTGCACACAATGTCCTGCCTTCTATGTGGGGATGACGAATAACATGTTAAAGGTTAGGGTCTTGCAACATCTATCTTCCATCAGGAATAAAGATCAGCATAATGCACTCTACAGGCATCTGTTGGACAACTCAACACACACTTTTTTATTTAAAGTTGTTACCAATGTGAGTTTAGGAGTAAGAGGGGGGGACATAAAATTGCTCACAGAGACACTTGAATCAAAATGGATTATAACATTATCATCACATAGATATCCAGGTTTAAACGAGATGGTGCCTTTAAAACCTGCCTTACAAAATAGGCGGGTAATGTACTAAATGTACTGTATTTTGATTGGTTGTCATAATATTTAAAAAGTGAAGACCTATGCTGTTTTAATTGTCTGATGAAGGGTTGGAGAACCCGAAAGCGCTTACCACTATTTGGAGTTTGTGTTTGTTTTTTATTAAATCAGAAAATCATACAGCCTTGTCTTGCCTGTCTTTCTTCCTTCTGCTTACTAATGAGAGTAGTGAGCATTGTACACCCTATCTAACATTAGAGGAGTGGTTTCCAGCACTGAAATTTTAATTTTATTGGCCATTTGAGGCTGATTTCTATCCCTTTCAACTTTCTGGCTTAAAAAATGTGTGTTTGCATGTGTTTGAGCTTGTTTCAGATCAGCAGATCCTGTTTGGGCATCCTGCAGGCTATTACAGCACCAGAAACAAGAAAGACAGACTTTTTGTGCTAACTGTAAGTACTTTTGGCTTAAACTGCTCAATTTTTTGCTGTTTTGATTGTTTTTGTTAACTGCACTTCTCAGAAAGCTTTAAAAGTAGACAAGTTACTTATTCAACTGCATTTCTGCCTTTTAAATCATTTTTCAGTTTGCGTACTTGCTTTGCTATAATTTAAAAGTTTAAATTGCTAATTTTGCAAAGTTTATAATTGCATTTACTGTTTAAGGCTACACACTCAAGTGCATTAGCCTTTTCTGTGCTTATTTACTGTATTATTAGACTGTTTAGCCTGTTTTAACCCAACCCCCCCCCCAAAAAAAATACTATCTTGTTTGCTCGTTTCCCACCTTTTCTAACTAGTATAGTCCAGATCCCAAGCTTTGCTGGTTTCAGGACTTCAGTTTGTATACTCAGAGCTATTTCAGACCTTGCTGTGGTAAAGGGAGGTCCTACTGCTTACTAGTGAGAGTAGTGAGCATTGTACAGCCTATCTAATGCTAGAGGAGTGGTTTCCAGCTCTGAAATTGTAATTTTATTGGCCATTTGGGGCTGATTTCTATCCCTTTCAACTTTCTGGCTTAAAAACACGTGTTTGCACTGCGGGGCTAAGGTTAAAATATTCCCGGTGCCAGAAAGTCTGCTGTTCAAATTTTCCCTTAGAACTAGCTGGTTTCTAGTAGTAGCACTAAAATCTGAGTCCCTGTGACTAACACTTGCTCTGTAACCTGCAGGAAAGCACTAGGAAGCCTTAAACTGATACAAGCACTCAACTCTCCTTGTATACAAGGAGAAATTAATCATAGACACTAAACAGCCTATAATTGCAAAGTGCGACTTAAACACACAAACCCAGTAAACAACGAAAAAGCGAGCTGGAACACAATGAGAGCAGGCTAAAAACTGAAAATGTTTAATAAAATCCAAGTAAAAGTAAGCGCTTTTGGCAGAAACAATATTCTGCCTTCATCAGACAAACATCAATCATTCAAATGGCACCTCTTTTAAATAAGTTACAAATAATTTAACAAATCAAGAGCAAGTGCATTTTTCAATTAAGAAAGAACCATGGGAACCTTAAAACAGCAAAAAGCTCGCTTTTTCATTGTTTACTGGGTTTGTGTGTTTAAGTCGTGTTTTGTTTCCACTATGGTGAACGGAACTGGAGAGGCTTCACCTATTTTGTTTACGCAACAAAATGATGACAATGAAGGTACTAATAATTCACCAGGGAACCTGACAGCACTCGTGGAAGCTCTTTTGGGGAGAATGGATGCTTTAACTCAGAAAGTGGAAGCACTTTCCAGCCCATGCCCGGGAACTAATGCTGGCTCCACCAATATTGGTTCTACTAATAATTTAATTTCGCATTCACATCCTAATGCAACATCGCTGCCTAACGGGCAGCGTTCACCGGTGCACCAGAGCACTAACAATGATACATCCAATACTGACCAGCTATCCCTGCCTTCTGCGCATCGTACTGGTTTACTTCCATCTTCAGTTGGACAGGCACCAGGGGGTAGTGAATTTGTTCGTTTCCAGCAGCAAGAAGGTAACAACGGAATTGCTAATACCAATACAATTCCACTGATAACCAATTTTCTTGGCAACAACAACTTTTTTAGCCAAAGACTAGTACCTCAGGTGGAATCCACTACAAAAATAAACGGTGAGAACTCTAATTTATCAGATAAAATTGAACAATTTGATAATAAGTTATATAAATGTAAAAAACTCCAATTAGAAGTTTCGTATTTGAACGAATGCATTGGTAACAAGGTAGTTCCTAAAGGTCTCCGCCAGTGGAGGTTTCCCGCTGGACTGGCTGATAATTCACCTTTTTATCAAGAACTGATCGACCTATTTGACCGACAAGGTTTCGAGTTCTTGAAGGCACTTATTTCTTTTTATTCTAAAGACATCACTACTTTAACAGCTGAATTAGAGACCTTGGAACAGGAAATTGTAACTAATCCAGATTTTTTTAGATACAAATACGAATACTCTCGCATTTTTTCTAGTATTGAAGCGTGTCTAAGTAAACTACTTTTCACTAAGAAAAAGAAGCTTACCAGGGATATCACTGACTATTCTAATAATCATGCGTACCCCAGAATTTCTATTAAGGTAAATGATTTACCTTATGAGAACATTTCTGATGTGCAACATAATAATGATGCTCATTCCATTAGCAATAATAATTTTCGTAACAGCTCTGTTCATAATTTTCAAAACAACTCTGTCCATCATAATGATAACAGACAATTACCAAGAAGGAGTCCTAGAACTAACAATAATAACAACAATAATGTGACCAACGGTGGTCACCAGCAAGGTGGCTTGCCTCAGACTGAATCTAGGGACAATAATCAGCCTAGTGGTTCACCAGGCCATTCTGTAGAGAGTACTAATCAGCAAGACCATCAGGATTTTCACCTTGTCAACAATGTACAGAGATACAACTCTCCCCGGGTACAGAGGCAGAACAACACCCGGAACAAGAGGAAGGGACGGAGGAGATAAATGACTCTTTCGACTTTGGTGTACAACCTAAATTACTTATAAGTATTAATTGTAACTTTACTGTTTACAATTATACTCTTTTAAATATACAACAAGATATGGTGGATTTTATGGCCAAGGACCTTTCTTTTGTCCCAAGTCAACATATGGACATTGCTAAAACTATCATAGACCTTAAGGTATATGTAAGAAAGCTCAATTTAAATTTATTAATGGGTAACACCACTGACATTGTGAATACTTTAAGAGTTTCCAGTTCATACAATCCACCACTTCATCCTTTGTTAAATACATTTGAAAAAATCTGTGAGATGGATCTTTGGGCTATCAAGAATCGAGTAATGTATAGCAATCATAAACACCTTGCTAACATTTCCCCTCTAGAATGGGACTTCCTTAGTCTCTTGAAGGATTGCAACATACGAGTTATGAAACCAGATAAGGGTGGTGGGGTGGTTTTTATGGACCACTGTAAGTATATCGAATACATGTCTGAGCATTTAGACACACCAGCCTATAGTAAGTTTTCTTTGAATGAAATACATGTTGCATACCACAAAATCAACAACATTTTGTATGACTTATTAATGGACGGGTTCATTGATGGAGAAGTCTATAGATATCTTAACATAGCAGCTCCAAGGATCCCTGTTTTCTTTGGGACCCCCAAACTTCACAAATGTTTGAATGCACCCCCTTTCTGCCCCATAGTTGATGGGAGGGGGTCTATCACTTACCCATGTGCTAAATTTATTGACAACATTATTAAACCCCTTATTGACAAGGAGGCGCATATATGTAAAGACTCCTGGTCCTTTTTGGAAAATATTAACAAACTAACGTATAGCCCCCAGGCAGTGTTCTTGACTATTGACGTCAAGGACCTTTATACAGTCATTCCCCAAACTATTGGTTTAGCTTGGGTTAGGGAGTATTTATCAGCAAAAAAAGTTAAGGATGACATTATTCATGTCACTTTAACCCTCCTTGAGACAGTTTTAACGAACAACTACTTTACTTTTGAGAACAACTTTTATTTGCAAACCTCAGGGGTGGCCATGGGTTCGCCTTGCGGCGGTACATTTGCCAATGCTGTAATGGCAAATTGGGAGTCCACATTTTTATTTAAGGATGATTTATTCCAACAATATGTCACCTGGTACACTAGGTACCAGGATGACATATTTTGTATTTGGGAAGGAAATAAAGATATTATACCTTCTTTTTTGGAAAGGATTACTAGCATGACTGATTTTTTAGAATTCACATGTACAGTGGATGACACTGAGATTAACTCCTTATCAAGGATACTATCAACCATAGGTTTAAGAGTGTCATCTACAGAAAACCCACATACTCTAATTCTTTGTTGCAGTTTTCCAGTAACCACCCATACCACCAAAAAAGATCTGTGGTAAAAGGTCAGATTGTTAGGGCAGCACGTATGGTAACAGATGATACGGATTTTAACAGTGAATGTAACAAGTTAATGAGTATGTTTGAATCTAGGGGGTACCCAATCAACTTGTTAACTAGTATCATTTCGGAGGTATCACGTAAACGTGAGGAAGAGTATTTTTTTCCCCTTCTAACTGGCCATCATAATACTAATAACCCTAATAATCATGAAGGAGTTATTTCTACTATTAGTCCAAATTTTAGGACTAATAAGCAGAGTGGTAACACGTACTGTACTAGTTTTTTGTATACCTTCTCCTTGGATTATCAATTAATCAAGGAGATCATTAATAAAAACTAGGACATAATAAAAAGTGAAGGAACTCTTCTTAATGTATTAGGTGATAGGCCTAAAATTACTTATAGGAGAGGCTACAATTTAAAAGCAATTCTGGAGAAGACAAAGCCAAAAAGGGCATCAAATCGACCATCAGGGATGTTTAAGTGTGGCTTTTGTGCCCAATGTAAACACATTAAAGTGGCAACACATTTTTCTATTAATAGTAAGGAATATAAAGTTAAGGACCACTACAATTGTGAAACTAAATCGGTCATTTACGCAGCATTGTGTAACTTTTGCAATGCGTTCTACATTGGGAAAATGGAACGCAAGTTTAAAACTAGAATATATGAACACATTTACGCTATTGCTAAGCAAGACCATACCAATGCCCTAGCTAGGCATATTATGGAACACAATGACCATCTTTTTAGTTTTATTATTGTACAGCAGATTATTCCGGACATCAGAGGTGGCCCTTGGCAAATCCGTCTCGAAATAGACGAATTACTATGGCAGATTCGTACAAGAGCACACCACCCCTGGTATTAACGATGCCCTTTCCATTAAGTGTGTTTTGAGATGGCTCTCTTATAATAGGTAATTCCTTTTAACTATTGCTGGTGCTTATGCCTTCATTCACTATTACCTCTTGTTTTGTGACCATTTGAGTTGTTTGCATGGTTCCTTAGATTTGGGTACAGCACATGTGGTGACATCCCAGTTATTTCCCGTCCCTGTGTGCATTTGAATTATTTATTGGAGTTTTTTATTAGCTTAAGCTTTACCGATGTAACTATTTATTTATTTATTTATTTATTAGTACAATAATGGATTGTTCTAATTTTGTTGAGAGTAATTTTATTTTCTTATTTTTTGATTTATTTAACCTTGTTCAATGAGGCAAATATTCTATTTTGTATACACACATATATACATTTTTTTCTTTCACCTAGGCTGCTGGTAACATATCGACACTAACTCTAAGCACTGCATAATCTATTTGCATATGCTGATAGAAGGTTATTATATTTAGCGAACCTCATCTGCTGTGTTTTTTATTTTTATCTTTATGTTCATTATAAAACAATGACTAGCATTCAACAATGTAAAGTATATTGCTGTTTTAAGGTTCCCATGGTTCTTTCTTAATTGAAAAATGCACTTGCTCTTGATTTGTTAAATTATTTGTAACTTATTTAAAAGAGGTGCCATTTGAATGATTGATGTTTGTCTGATGAAGGCAGAATATTGTTTCTGACGAAAGCGCTTACTTTTACTTGGATTTTATTAAACATTTTCAGTTTTTAGCCTGCTCTCATTGTGTTCCAGCTCGCTTTTTTGTTGTTTACTATAATTGCAAAGTACCAAGCAAAGGCAAGGGAAAACAGTTCTTGTAATCTACAAAAGAAATGCCAAACCAGGCATGTCCAAGGGCCAGCTTCTGGTGATTTCTCCTGTCCACCTGGTGAATCTGGGCATACTGGGGCAATGCAGCAATTGCCTCATGTACACAGACAACCATCTCCTCTTACCGCCCAGTACTACAACCTGCAAGAGATGCACTTACATAACCAAACTGGAAGCAAACCTGTCTCCAGCCAAGATTGTGCTAGACAATCAAGAGGAGAAGGTTAACACCTGCACTATACCTCAGGCAACACATAGCCCTTTAAAATCCACACCACCAACACCCACACATAGGAACACTAAACCCACATATGCAGAGGCCCTTAACACTAACCTGCCCAAGCAACAAGGACCTCCGAAGCTGATACGCAAACAAACACCAGTCACAACCAAAGTGGCACATAGCTCAAAACAGCAGTGTGCCACCCAACAACAGCCCCTACAACAAGGGAACTTACCCAACACTTTAGTCATAGGTGACTCCATAGTCAGGCACACTGATGTCCCACTCACCAGGCTGAACAATGAGAAAATTACTGTCAGCTGCCTGTCGGAAGCCAGGATCCACCACATAATGCATGCATTCAAGTCACTCCACAACAAATACAAATAAGACTCTGTCATTGTCCATGCTGTAGTGAATTACTTGAGATGTACCTCCCTGGACTACATGAAAAGAGACATGGAAGAGCTCTCAGATTATGTGCCCAAGCAGGTATGACCCTAGCCCTGAGTAGCGTCCTGCCTTCACCCAGAATGATACCACAGTATAAGGACAAAATGATTGACTTCAACAATTGGCTAAGCTTCTGGTGTCATTCAAAGGGCATCCAGTATCTGTCTGCCTGGGACAACATGATCGACAAACCACAATGCTTTGCCAGAGATGGTCTGCACCTGTCGCCCCTGGGATTCATGTTACTGGCTAAGGCCCTTGCCACCCCCATAGTGCCTTTTATAGGCAAGGCTCAAATGACAAAACTACCACTATAACAGACAAAAGCATGCAAAATCTGAAGGTAATGCTACTCAAAGCTAGAAGTCTAAACCTCAAAATGCACTCTCTCGAGGGTCTCCTAAAAATGGAGAACATTGATATCTGTGGACTAACTGAGACCTGGTTCAAGGCTCCAGAGACCACCCCTGCAATACCAGGTTACAACTCTTACCACACTTTTCAGCCACCAAACCAGGACCAAAACACTAAAGGTGGTGGAGTGTCCATATTCACCGAGGATATTCACACCTCCAGGCTAGCTGCCCAACACAATGCATCTGAAATACTACAGGTGCAACTAACACTAGGTAAGACTGCAATCCAAATTGTAGCTTGCTGCAGATCCCCCACCATGCCCCAAGATTCTCATTACACCCTTCTAAACATACTGGAAAATATTAAGATACAACCTAACACTCTAATACTGGGTGATTTCAACTACCCTGCCATTAATTGGGAAAACTACTTGGGTACCAACACCCTTGCCCAACAGTTCTTGGAATTCATAAATTCCAATGCCCTGGATCAACTAATCCATAGTCCCACCAGGGGTTCAGATGTCCTTGACCTGGTCATTACCAACATGGGAGATCAGTGCTCCACACCAGTGATCACCCCCTCATTGGTCAGGTCCGAACATAAGCAAATGACCCTTGATGTCCACCATCCCACCTCCGCAGTAGGGAAACCTCCATAAAAAACTTCTCCAAAACCAACTTCTTGCTACTCAAGTCAGAAGTGACATACTTCATGACACCCATGCATACAGGAACCGAAAGTTTGACTATTGAATCCTACACCAAGGCACTGTATGAGCATATCCACTCGTGCATAAATTGCGCCATTCCAAATAGAACCAAGACACTCTCCTCCAAAAAAAAGGAAGCCACTCTGGTGGTCCTCTGCCATAAACAAGTTATACAACAGTAGGAAGAAATGGTTGCAGAAAAGATGAAAATCCCAGGATACAAAAAACTCCCTTGCCAGCCTCAGTAAGAAGCTGAGATCTCTCATAAAATTCTCCAAAGCTAGTTATGAAAATAAAATTGCCAAAGACTGTAAAAGGACAACCACAAGGCATTCTATAGTTATGTCAAGAACCTAAATGGTAATGCTCAGATGTGCTCTAAGCTACAACAGAATTGCATTAAATATACTGATCCCAAGGATATTGCCAGTATCCCGGTAGATTGATTCAGTGCCAACTTCACCCCCCTCTCACCCCCTAAAGGGCCCATCTCAGTACCAAAAGATTGCCAAATACCGTCAATCATGGCCACACAGGTAAAAAACCCACTCTCCAAAGCTAAGAATACAGCCTCCATGAGGCCAGATGACATCCTGGGCTGTGTACTATATGAACTACAAAATGAACTGGCACCTCACCTAAGTGTCATGTTTAATCATAGCCTTCATCATAGCCTCACCTCAGGCTTCGTGCTCAATGAGTGGCGCACAGTTGTAGTTATCCCACTCCACAAGGGGTGATCCACCTTGGACTCTAGCAACTATCGTCCCATCAGCCTGATGAGCCTGATCTGCAAAGCCATGGAACACATTATCATGGAACTTATAAACAAAGGCATTGGCAACCTACATGCACTAGACCCCACCCAGTTTGGTTTCGTGAAGGGCCGATCTTGTCTCCTCAACCTGATTGACTTCTTTGAATCAGTCTATAGAGCTGTGGACAAGGGTAAGACCATCCACACAGCCTATCTGGACTTTTACACCATTCCCCACTTGGAATCATAAATAAACTTACTAAGCTGGGCATTAATCCATACATCACTCAATGGGTCGCTAACTGGCTGACTGACAGAACACACACTGTAAAAGTAGCTGACTCCAAATCCAGCTCCAGACAAGTGACAGGTGGAGTATGACAGGGTTCAGTCCTGGGACTGCTCTTATTTGGCATCTACTTCTCCGAAGTACAGGCCAACACCAAGGGACTCTGGCTAACAAAGTTTGCAGATGACTGCAAACTGGGAGCCATTATCGAATCCCTAAGTGATGTGGATATTCTACAAAAGGGCCTTACAGAGACAGATGCTTGGTGCCAGAGCCATGGGCTAAAGCTCAATGCCAAGAACTGTAGAGTTATCCCCTTTGGAAAAAAACATGTACCCATAATTACCACATAAGTGGCAGTACACTAAACACCGAAAGTGTGATAAGGGACTTAGGGACACAGGTGGACAGTGGTCTCACCTTCGACAACCACATTGTCACAACAGTCAGGAAATCCTAATGTGTGGCACATCTCATCACTAAGGGCTTTTCATCCAGAAAAAAGGAGGTCATTGTCCCAGTGTACTCTTCCCTCATTAGACCCATTATAAAGTACAACGCCCCGTTTGGTATGTACCTCACAAGACACCTGCAACAGTTGGAAAGACCTCAGAAATTCCTCACTAAAAGAATCACAGACCTAAAGCAGATGCCTTATGCTGACCTTCTAAAAAAACTCCAGCTATACTCTGTCGCATATCGTCTACTCAGAGACGATCTCTGCTTAACATACAAGGCCATTTCAAACCCAGAGCTGTTAGACATGCTACACTTAAAGAAATCCCAATGCCTCAGATCCACACACTCCAGGGATCTAAACCTGGTCATCACAATGAATAAAACATGCTGGAGGGATAGGTTCCTGTCTCAGAGACTCCCCATACTCTGGAATAGACTGCCCATACGGGTCTATATTAGAACATTGAATATTTAACAGTTCGAATAACTAAAGGTCGACCTTTAGTGATCGAACTGTTAAAACATTGAATGTTCAGAAAAAAAAAATAAAAACAACAACTAAAAAAACTAAATGGTGGAGGCAAGGGGCAAGCCCCCCTGCACCCCCTGCTATTTAAATATACCAACTTCAAGACCGCACTACATTGAAGTAAATGGAATTGAGAAGTCTGCATTATGAAGATTTCCGTTTACTTGTTCGATCTTCTGCAGTTTCACTATTCTAGTGTCGCCAATGTCAGATTCTACATTGTCGGCTTTCGAGAATTTAATATAGACCCACACATACATGTCAAACAGAGTGCCTCCTTGGCCCTCTTCAAAAGGAACCTTGACGACTGGATGTGAGATAGGAAATTCACCCCAGAGATCAAATCAATTACCCTGCTAGACAGAGAACCAGGGAAGTAAATTTCCTGGGAATAAATAACAAGGGAACTGTTATGGCTAGGCTTGTATAGGCCCTAGGGCTGATAGCCTAGTATCAACCTATGAACCTGTGAACCTATTCCACTATAATTTTGTCTCATATTTTTAGGATTATTAACATAGGCATATGTATTAAATTTTATCATATTTCTTAATGTCCTGTACTTCATCCTTAATTCAGAAAGACTATTCTTACACAGTTACTTATACTAAATTCCCCTCAATGTCATGTCAAGTCTAACCTCTTTTGTCATTTGTAGGTTAAAGCAGTTTTGACTTCATGATGTTTGACAGACTTATCTTTGTAAATGAATCTCAGTATTATGACAATGAACAAGTCTATAATCACTATATGGAGCATAGAAAGTACTGCTTTGGTTAATAAGTACATGAGTTCATAGGTACTTACTAGGCTATTGATGCAAAAGGATCTTTTGGAAGCTTAGCTGTGCATTTTGAAGAAGGTTATAGCCCTTGAGTTGTAAGTATGAATAACCCAGAGCTATTTATACGTTACTCTTATCCATACATAACAAGGGTGCTAAACTAGAAAATAAGTTGTGGTTTCCCATCCACTGGTCTAGATTACACTTGAATGGAGAAAGAGTTGTATGTTGCTTTTATGTGGAGAGAGAGAGAGACAGAAAGAGAGAGATGATTCCAGAGAAGTGGTATTCTCTATGATATGTATCCATTCCTCCAACATGTTTCCTGAGTTATAGAAAGTGACAGATTATAAGGATTTAAGTATCATTATATGCAGTATTTTTAAGTATAGGACTAATGTCTTAAAAGTTAAAGCTAATGCATTAAAAGTTATTGGTTTCATTTAAAAAAAAACTTTACAACAAGAAATAATGTCTGCCTTTTGACGTTTTCACATCATATGTTTAACCCATCTCTGAGTACAACATTTCACTCCTACAAGAAAAGTGATCTCCTGGTTTTAAAAGGTATTTAATGAAAATTTACAAGATGCATAATTACTTGTATAGATCAATCATACCCATCTAGACTATAAAGTCTATGCCTCTTTTTTATCAGTTACGTATATTTGAGGGGTAAACTTTGAGGGGTCTGGAGTGAAGAATATCGACCCCTACTAAATAATGAATTATTGAATACAATCATATTAAGCAGAGGTACATATTTTGCTTACAGAATTGAGGATTCAAAGACAGTTTTAAGAGCAAACTATTTAACACAGTCATCGGTTCAACTTTGGGACAGGGTTCCTTTGCATATTCAACAGTCTTCTTCTTTTCAGATATTCAAAAACCAGTTTGATATCTGGTTGGGTCCCAGAGTATATATATTGATTGAGAAGTCTGCATTCCGAATGAATTTTGGCCTTTATGTAGGAATTACTGAACAATTGAACAATGTTCTATTTTTGTTGCAGAGGAAAGAGTTTAAGTCTGAAGCTAGAGGTGATGGAAATGAAGTGCCTGAGAAAGGTGGTAGGATGCACACTGTAGGACAGATGAAGAAATGAGGACATAAGATCAAAAAACAAAGTAGCTCCAATTGCAGGAAAGATCAAAGAGAACAGATTATGGTGGTTTGGGCACAAGTGTAGAAAAGCAGAAGACAATCTGGTGATGATGATTTGGGACAGACAGGAAGAAGGTAAGAGGAAGCGAGGGCATCCAGCAAAGAGGTGGATGGATTGTGTGAAAGAAGAAGATCAGGCATGAGTGTTGGAGAAGGCAGGAGAGTGGCACTGACTCAAGAGAGTTGGTGACAGTTAACACAATACCCCGACCCCATGTAGAAAAATGGAAAAAAGGGGGCAGATGATGATGATGATGATGATGATGAAAGAGTTTAAGATCTCCGGAGTTGGTGTCTATGCCACTATTGGACTGCTAGATGTGTAGCATGTCTGAAAGGTTGCAGTAGGCTGAGGCTCTGTAAGTGAGGCAAAGATTGCCCCTCAGCAGCCTGTAAGGCACTGAGAAGAGGGGCAGAGCTTTGAGATGGTTATTGTGGCTTTTGTGACTTAAACCTCTCATTTTCTTGGTGAGAAAGCACTGTGGTCATTCAAATTGTGTCAAGTGCTCAGACAGGTACATACCAGAGGGGACATCATACTCGACGATTGACCTAATAAGCATCACATGCAGTAGAATGATAACATCCCTAGACCTGGACATCATACCCTTACTAATAAGCTGTGCAGTGAAGAAATAAATTATTACAACAGTGGATTCATGGTAATCAAAGGACAGTTCATTGTTTAGCTAGAGCCCCAGGTCTCTAACTTCTGGATCAATTTTCAGTACTATGTTGTCAATGAAATAGTTACAGGGGATGCTATGCTTGCTAAAGGACACTATTATGCATTTTTTTGGCATACAGTTTTATGCCATGGTTTTGACAACAGCAATTTGTTTAGGAGACAGATCCTCTTGGAGAATTTTGGAGTCCTCTGTATGGTTTATGATGGCACTGAGTTTACAGTTATCTGCAAATTAGTCAGCTAAAACCTCTTAACATTAGCTTTGACCTCTAAGAAGTAAATGCCAAAAATGAGTGGCCAGAGGACTGAAGCCTGGGGCATGCTATTACTGACTGGTCTTTTGGAGACATTAGAGCTGCACACCTTAACTAATTGGGTTCTATTATGGAACCAGTTCACTATCCAGTGAATTATATAGGAATTTACATTTAGCTGGCTGAGTTTGACAACTATACCCAAGTGTGGGATGGAGTCAAAAAACTTTGGGAGATGCAGCTATGTAGTGTGTGCCAATTATCCCACATCCATTGCTTCTGTAACCTTCTCAAAGAAATTGACCTGGTTAAGTAGGCAGGAACTCACATTGTCAGTACTGCACTGGCAATGGGCAAGCATTTGTAGGTTGCCTATGTCCTTACTTATTGATTACTTAAATAACATTTCCATAACCTTACAAATGAGGCTGGTCAGATTTATGGGTCTATCATTACCAGGGTTCATTGATGTCCCACTTTTATGTAGAGGGATTACTGCTGCTACCCTACATTTGTCCATCTCAAAACCAGTTTGGAGGCTGATATTGAACAACTTGTATAGGCAGTTTGACAGGTCCTCTTTCAGACTAGCCAGTAGAAACCTTAGTATGTTATTTAACCCCATAAAAACAGTGGTCTTGACCTTGAATAATGCTTTGAGGACTTGTTTGTGGGAGCTTTGGGTGTGTGTGAATACTGTTATGTTATCTGGGAATGTGTGAGGAGAGTGAGGTGAAATTAGACAAAAATATATCTGCTAGTAGCTATGTCTTCTGATTTTGAATATGTGATATTATTTTACTTTTTGTAACATTGTTAAAATGGCTTTATGGTTGTCTTTGGCATGGGTCGCTATATATCTAGCTTTGGTAGATTTGATCTTGAACTGGTGTTTCTTGTTAAGTTTAGCATGAGTGATTTTGGTAATAAGAAAGTTACATTTATTTTTACATGCAATTACCTGTTTTCCTTTTATTGTAGAGTCTGTTTATATTGGTTTCTACTGTAAGGGGTTGTTTTTAACTTTGGCATTATACTTGCTATGGAAAATGACTGCTGCATCTATTCAGCTATTTACATGTGCTTAGAATTTGGAGGTAAAAAATTCCACATATGCAGAGAGGTCATCAGGCAGGAAAGGGATGTTGAATTTAGCCAGGTCATCCCTCAGTTTTAGTGGATAGTCTTTAGTATAGTGCCTGAATACAGAGGTATTAGAGGGAGCTTCTGGGTTCAGTCTTATGGTAAAAGTGACTGATTTATAATCTGATTTGGCTAGGGAGAAAGTAACAGCTGGTAAGCAACCACCTAGTTGGTTTACAGACTAACTGGTCTAGAGTTTGTATTTAAGAAGTCTTGAAATCTCTGGACATACATGTTAGGGGATGTATAAGTTATCTAATTGATGGAAGGTTAGTTGAAGTCTCCTAGAAGAATGGTGTTTGGCTGAATGCAAAGGGACTCCAAGCTAGTCAAATAGGAAGCATGTGTCAAGGGAGACAGAGAAAGTCCAATAGTTTGTTGTGAAGTGATAAGGATTTTTGTTAATGGCAAGTTTGATGTGGAGAAGTTCTAGGTTGATGTCTTGTATAATGTCTGAAGGTGAAATGTTTTATAAATATAGAGACATTGCTACCTTTACTGCTTTTAACAAGAGTGGTGGGCCTGAACATGTGGTTGGTGTTGAACTTTTGCCCTAATGGGCTACTCTTAATAACCTTGAACCAGGTCTCTATTATGATGCATATATCGATGCATTCCAGGTTAAGGATTTTGTTCAGACTCCTAGCACTGAGCAGCAATACCTTTATTTTATCCAAATTCTGTTTTGCTATGCTGGGCGCATTTGAAAGCTGAAGTTGCCTAAAAATGCACTATGGGAGTAGATAAGCATCTTGCCAATATACAAAAGCCTTGTGAGCATAGACATAGGCCATCCCTGGCAAAGCAGTTTGGACAGTCTATCATCTTCTCCCAGACTGATATATATAATGGACCCCTTTGAATCACATCAGAAACTAAGCCAATTGTTGAAGTCAATAATCTTTTGTTTGTATTGGGGCATCATCTTCAGTGAAGGAAAAATGCTATTCAAGGTTAGGATCATACTTGTCTTGGATCCATATTTCTAAAGCTACACCATGTCTCTATTCATATAGTCCAGGGAGGTATGTCTCAAGTCATTTATTCCCACTGTTAGTACGACTGTGTCATATGTGTACTTGTGGTGGAAGTACAAGTAGACACATGACAAAGTACTTGTGGTGCAAGTACAAGTACACATATGACACAAGTACTTGTGGCACAAGGACTTGATTGCACGTGTGATGTAGTGAATCCTGACCCTAGATAGGCAACTGACTGTGATCATCTCCTTGCACAGCCTAGTGAATGGTGCATCAGTGTGCCTCACTACATAATAACCTATAAATAGGATGTTGGACTATGTGGATATTTCCGTTATAAGCCTCTGAGTTACGACACTATTAGTTATAGATGTGTGGTTCATTGTTGGTGCTGCTTGAGGTGAGTATTTATGAAGTTGCTGAGGGCACTGTTTTTGTTTTCAGTTTACATTTAAGAGGCTTTTCTACTTTAGGTAGGTTACTTTTTAGAGTCTCAGAATATCTATGTGTTTGTGTTGTGAATGATAGGTGTAGTGTAGTGTAGTGTTGTATGTTACTGACAACATGTATGATTCTTGTAGTAGCTGTTTATAAGATTTTTGCCTGCAATAACATTATGTAACCAAATTCTCACAAACTGGGTCAGATTAAGTATTTGATAGTTGTCAGTAAATGTGAGACAACTGCAACATTGTCCCAGGATCCTAATGTTAGTAGTCTATATGGATAATAAGAGAGATTAAAATTTTACATTGATGTAGCTCTCACAAACTTGTGAGTATGGGGGAACTTAAAATAGCCCTCTAGTATTAAAGGGTGCATCTGAATTCTAGATGAACTAGAATGGGAATGTTAACTATTTATGAGCAAAGATCCTTAACTTGTGTGAGTTAATGTGTAACTTAATTATTTCAAGATTCCCAGATGAGTACGTGTGCAAGACTGTTTAAATGTATAATGTATAATGTGGATAGTGATCAATCTTAATGGTCCGGTCTAAATTAAGAGCACATATGTACATTATGTGGTATAGTGGGTGGTAAGTCAAGAAACAACAGGCCAGTCATACCAGGAGTGTAATCCTTGATGCTTCATCCAGTGATCTAACTCCTTTTTAATGGAAAAAAAGTGTGTTGCTTTGCTTAATTTGGAGTATTTATGTTCCAGAGAAGAGGAAAACATTGCATGACAAATCTGTTTCTCCACCATGTTTTATTTATTTGCTGGATCAGCTTTAGATCCCTGGTTCCAGTGTAAGTCAAACTGTTTCGTTTGAGGAGAAGTGTTCATGGGCTACTGGATTTCTGAAAGGCTAGACAGAGATCACCACTATAGAATCTGTGGAACAATGAAAAAAGGGGCAGTACATTGAAGCTGTCCTGTAACTTTTGTATTTTAAGCCTGTGGTGTTTTAAGTTAAGAACCTCTGAGGTCTTTCCAGTTGCTTGATTCGTTTAGTAAGATACATTCCAAAAGGTGAATTGTATTTCATAATAGATCTAATCACTACAAAATCTAGAGATTTAAGAACTTCCTTGGATCTATACGGTTGGCCATCCGCTGTGCCAGGTAAAAATGATTTCCTAACCACTGCTGCAGTGTGATGGTCAAAGGCAAAGGAGTTATCTACACGTGTTCCAAGGGTTTCTCACCCTACTTTCATTTTGAAGTGTGGCATTTATGTATATTATAAAATGGAGGATGGGATTGTTACCAAATGTGACACTATTGTAGTTTTTAGCATTTAGTTTTAATCCGTATCAGTGTACCAGTTATTGACATGAAGAGGACATCATATTATGTACAACGATTGTTCTTGAACTCATAATTAATTGATTTGAGGAATGTACTTAAAAAACTAGTGTGTCTTGTGGGCTTCCAGATTACATGAAACAAAATGCCAGAAGTAGAAAATCCTTGTTGGATCACATGTGCAACTATGGAGGAAAAAACTATTTGGTCAGTCATCACAATCTCCTTAAAGGAAAAGAATGAATGGCACAACAAACTGCAGTGATAATCTGTTTCCTGTGATGATAAAGAAATAAAAATGTTGGTAGCAATATGTATTTTAGTAAACAACTCCCAGTAAGAATAAAAGTATGCTACATTGCATAGGAAAAGACTAACACAAAAGAATACAGGCAGCTGTTTGAGCTAAAACAGATAAATAAGAAGAGAGAAGTATGGTGAATAAGACTGCTAATTCTGTGAGACACAAAGGGAAAAGAGAAAACAAAAAGCAACAAATATGTAAGCAAAAGATAAAACAACATTTTCCTTCAGCACTGAAATACTACATTCATATAATTACTACTGAAATTTTATGATGCTAAATAATTTCGCCAGTAGTCAGCTTTTAAACAACTATGCATAAAGATAGCACCCATTATGATAACTGGCTAAAATGGATGAGATGAAGTGGAACTATTCTATCCATCGAGACTGACAAATCATGCCTGACTTGTATAGAATTTCTGTGAACAACATCTACCATCCGTGGAGTTTACCAGACAATGGGGGGATGAAGATATATTGCCAGGCCCTTCTTCTACATCACACGCATTCCATACTCATAGCAAGGGAAGGGTTAGAGTGGTCAATCAACCTACTGCATGTCTCAAGGAAACAGAAGAAAAGCCATGTGAACACAGGGAGAACATGCAGAATGAACCCTAGCTCAGAGTCAGGTTGGATAGCCTCTTATTGTGAGATGACACTGCTAACCACTATGCCACCTGACAAGTGGAAGTATTATATAGTCTCAAACCAAAATGAGATGCTAGACATTGACAATTCCAGGTATTAAGCCACTCACCTGAATTATCACAAGCCTAGAGCTGAGAATGACCTCGATTAATAGCTACACTTAAATTATGGTTCTAATGAGGCTTCAGTTAAATTAAAGTTCCACTGAGGCAGCAAGATTCCTGCTGCCAAAATTACAGTAAGTTTATCAAACAGTATAGACCTATCAAGCTTCTAACAATTAGAGCTCACAGTTAATGATGCTGAAGTAAACCTGCTAAGTTAATGCAAGGAACTGATTACTTTGCAGGCAAAAGCAAATCTTGGGAAAAAAAAAAAAAAAAATATATATATATATATATATATATATATATATATATATATATATATATATACATATGTATATATATATATATATATATATATATATATCTGTATGCATATTTTATTTTATTTATTTTATTTCTACATTTGTTAACTGGGTTAGTCTGTCTGGGTTCTTAGAAGCCTTTTTTCAGCAGAGACCCAAGGAGAAAAGCTCCGAAAAAAAAAAGTTTAAGTAAACAAATAGTAAGAACAAAGATAAATACAGATCACATTTTAAGTATACATACTTCTGAAGTAATTACATAACATGACATAAAGGAATATATAGAATGGATAGAAATACATTACAATACATATATGGAAATTTTCACGTAGTATGGCAAGAAACTAAGCAGAAATATGGTAAGACTAAGGTCAATACATATAGATATATAGTATTTATATATATATATATATATATATATGTGTGTGTGTGTGTAGAGAGAGCTAGATAGTTATCTGTATGTATATATATATATATATATATATATATATATATATATATATATATATATATATAGTCATTAATTTTTTATGGAACAGATTTTATAAATATATATATATGTATATATATATATATATATATATATATATATATATATATATATATACACACATATATATATATACATATATATATATATATATATATATATATATATATATATGTATATAAAAATCTGTTCCATAGAAAATTAATGACTAAAGCAGCAACTATGTACTTTACTGGGCAGACCCATGCTTCAGTCACTAAATTGTGCTTCTAATCAGTAAATGGTTGATTTTTCTGGAGCTGTTGCAGTCCATTCGAAAGTCATTAGAAACTAAATGCTTGCATTTGACAAGCATATGATAAATCAAAATATGTTATTGTGAAGCTAAAATGCTAGTTGGATTTTAAATGGGAAACGAAATCTACACAGTGAATACAGATCCTTTGTTAATTAAAAAAAAAATCACGCATGCCACCAAATTGTCAGAAGCTTGAGAGTCTATCTCTCCGGACAAAGTTGCTGCATAAGACTTTTCAGCACTGATTCACTAGCCTTAAGTGAGTGAAGTATTAATATACCCTGCATCTATAAATAAAGTTTTAAGGTTATAAAAACAATTTCAAATGTATTCTAAGGATAGGAACCAAGCCCAACTTTTCAAAATTGTATATTCTGTAGCCATAAAAAAAAAAAAAAAAAAACAGTTGTAGATCAATCCATAGAGCAAGTTAGTGCCCAGGCCACACAGAATGACTGCTTAAACCATCACCAGTATTAGTTTCAATGCACTGGTCACAGAAAAAGATTGACTTAGCTATCCTGAGCATAAACCTCTTCGTTCATTGAGCAGATTACAGAGAATGACTGACAACACCAGCCTAAACCTTTAACAAAACATCACTACACACTGTGGTGAGGTCTGCAGCTCAGGAAATACCCAATTTTTCAGTACTTTGCTTTACATGCAGACCATGATAATTAATGCAGGCATGATAAAACAAATGATAGTAACAACAGACAAACCAAGAAAAACTGGCAGTCATAGGGTATTCACTGACACCGATAGGACACTTATAAAACTTTACTGGTTTATAGCTTTCATTTATAAAAATTACAAACTTTTTCAGAAGAACATCAAATAAAGAAAACAAATTTAAATACACCTAGAAAGAGTCAGGTGATCAAGGAACAACCAGTAAAATTTCCAGAAAATTCAAAAAATGCATATATGAGCATCTTTTAGACATTAAAAACAGGGAAAGGACTAATGCCTTATACAAACCCATAGAGGAATTTCCTACCCACAGTTTTAAGTTTTTTAATACTGCAACAAATCAAGGCAGACCCTCAGGGATGTATTATCAATGACCATCTGGACAGAGTGGAGCTCAGGTGGCAATTAACACTGAATGCTATGAACAGTCCTGATTTAAATGAGGCATGTTCTATAAATTCTTTGCTTAGATTAAAGTATTATGATGCACTCTCAACAAATAAATTATTTTTAATGTATTATTTTTAAAGTATCAATACACAAAAGTTTTTAAGCTTTTTTAAACCTCGTTGCTTTTAATGGATTTATTATATTTGCCATTTTATTGGTTGTTCCTTGATCACCTGACTCTTTCTAAGTGTATTTGAATTTGTTTTCTTTATTTCATGTTATTCTGAAGAAGTTCATAATTTTATGAATGACAGCACTTAACCAATAAAGTTTTTTTTTAAATAATGCAGAAGACCAGCCCTGGGATTCAATAAACACTGTGTAGGTTTTGTGACTCCTACATGGAGTTTACATATTTGCACGATGAGCAGCATAGCTTAATGAATATTCATGCCATGGCTCAGTCTTAAACCATAAGTAAGCAGGGTTTCTTGGCAGCCAGGAAAACATGTAAAGCAACATGGATAGCAGACTTACTTACAGCATCGCAAACTGGGTTAGTGGGATTGCACAGAATGCCACAAGGACCACCAAGGTTTTGCATATACTGTATGCATTATGTTGCAGGGGCAAGACAGGAGATTGTATGTGTACACTCCAGCATACTGGGTAGTGGGATTGCGCTGAATGCCACAAGGACCACTAGGGTTTTTCATATATTAATGCATTATGTTGCAGAAATAGGACAGGAAAGTGTATGCATACAATCCAGCATACTGGTCTAGTGGGATTGCTTGGAATGCCACACAGACCACCAGGGTTTTTCTTATACTAATGTACACTTTGCATGCACAGGATAGGATAGTGTATATAGTGCTGAGTATTGTGGAGCCCGATTCCAGGCAGTCTGTACAAGCTGTGTCAATGATCTGTAAGGGTACATGGACTGCCATTTATAAGTAATAGTCATGGGAAATGTGTTTATTGAATAGGGACACACAGATAAAGTTTAAGGATGAACACCAGGAAGGAGGACAAGTGAAACATTGTAATGTGCCACACATGAGGAAATGTAAAAGGAAGAAAGTAGCAGCAGGAACACTAATCACATCTCCACATGGCATAGTACAGACTGCACAGTGGCAAATGTATATGATGTGACTGTCACACAAGGTGACATAACAGTGGAGGACGTCTGTATGATATAAGCATCCAGGCATGAACAATGGAGAGGTCATGTATCGTGGATGTTAAATTCAGCTGGGATTGGGTGCATATTGTGAAGTTGTGCAAACTGATTTGCCTAGAGGCTTCCAACAAGTAGAACACAGATACAGGCTCATGACCATCAGTAAAACCATCATGCGCAATCATGGATAATGTCAGAATAATACCACCAGTGATAACCATGTATCTGACACAACATATGTGTTTCTGAGTGAGCTTAGCTGGTTCTGCACCAGCACACTTATACAACTATTAGGACATGTCAGCAATCTATGAGTGTAATCAAGCACACTCTCCTGACACTAACATATGCAGGAGGTGTGAGGAGATACACTTGACATCATAATCACTATAGGCTTGTTGACTGGTGTATATGTCAGAGGCACAATCTGCATTGTCACAAATCTAAACCATACCATCAACGTCATTAAACAACTATGTATGTCATGATTGCATCCTCAAAACAGATATCACACATGCATGTGGCATTGCACATTGATGGGTGTCCGTGCCATCAGACAGTAATGTATATGCAACAAAACTAATACCTAGCTATGCACGAAAAGATGCATGATACTCACAGTGACAAAGGTGGTGCACTTCATTTGCACATCATTGGAAGATCTGTATGAAGTGAGATGAGGAAGGCTGCATTGTAGTCAGGTATTGGTGCGGTGAAGGCTGTGAACTATAAAGGTATTATGACCTGTCTTGTGGATGTCCTACATATACTTAGTAGTTGTGTTATATACAAGGGGGTACTTACCACCATGGACACATGCTGGTGGACATTTCACATAGCATATATTCCAGGACATAGACCACATAACAACTGATGTGCTGATAAGGTGTGACATCTATATGATCTTTGGTTTGTGCATTTGTTTGCATAAGGAAACAAATCCCCCTCATGTTTTTTTTTTTTTCATCTCTTGTGTTGTCATGGTTGTGGCAGCAATCTTTGATGTGTATTGATACTGTTTATATTATACCAATATCACAGTTGGCGTCAATGATTGTCCACAATCTGCAGTCCTCTAGACAGCTGTTGGGACACAGGATCTGTATGCCATTCTTAATATCTGTGGTTTCAATCATGGACAGGAAAAGTCCTAGCAGACAGCCCTGATGCACACCCTTGATCACTGGACATGAGATACAGGTCACTTCACACATTTCTACATGTTTAGATGTCATGTATGTGATCCACTGTTCTACACACTTGAAGATATAGGGGTTGATGATCACATCTGTCACTGTGGAGTGAATACCTCAGTGTGGACTTCTGTTGACTACCTTGGCCTTTTCAGATTCCAAAGGATAATGATCTTTGAGGGCATCTGACATATGTAACAGACATAGATGTAGCATCAAAAACACACATGTCTGTTGCACGCAGCTTGGATATTATTAGTGCCCATTTAGAAAAGGTCCATGATGACATGTTGGTCTACCTCACAAATCAGGAGAGTCAGGGCGTGTCTATACATGCATCCATCAGGTGCTGTCCCCAGCCCACTTGGATAGATGTTGATGTACACCCTTCTCTTTGAACATATTCCATATGGAGGGTGTGTTGAAGTGTGTAACACACCATGTCAGGTAGGTGTATGTTCTGAGTCATGTTAGAGGCAATCTATGATGTTGTTATAGCCCATTTTTTCTGTGTGATAGGCCTGCATGAAGGTAACACAGTCAACACTGCTGTCTTGATCTGTCCTAGGGTTTGGACGCTATACCCCTACTCAAGTATAATTGACAAACTCTACCAGCTGAGTATTAACACTTATGTCACTAAGTGGTTAGCCAATGCCCTCACTGACATGCCATATACTGTGAAAGTTGGTGAATCAACCTCTACCATTGCAGCTATAACCCTTGGTGTATGCCAAGGATCTGTGCTCGGCCCTATACTGTTTGGAATCTATTTCTCAACAGTCCATGCTACAAAATACCACCTGTAGTGTACCATGTTTGTTGATTCATGTACATTGGTTAAAATCACTGAGTCCACCAATGATGTGACTATAGTACAAGAGGGGCTAACACACACAAATGACTGGTGCCAAAGCCACATGGTCTACTAATATATACAGAATGTGTCAGGATTTGTGCCTTATGCAAAGTGGAATTTCCTGGTAAATACACCATTGACAACACTCCCCCCTATGCTGAAACCAGTGGTGCAAGAATTGGGAACACACGTAGATAGCAATCTGAACTTTGACCAAGTGTCCACAGTGGTATGGAAAGGCTACGTCATGCATCTCAGAAGTCAGGCCATTGTATCTCGATCTGAGGAGGATATAACAGCACTGTACTCAAACCTCATCTGAACACTAAATACATTATAATGCTTTCTTCTGCATGTAGCTCACCAGACACCTGCAACAGCTGGACAGACCACAGGGGTTTCACAACAAGAAGATACAGGTCCTACAAACCATGCCATGATGTACATGGGTATACTAAAAGCTCTGTTCCTGAAATCTTTATTGAAAAGGATGAGGTGACTTGTGCCTGGACTACAGGACATCCCTGATCCTACCCTGATGTATATACTGCACATCTGCAAATCAGCAGAGTCTGTTGGGAGGAAGATGGTAAAAGCAATGCCCCACATGCTGTTGTAAAATGCTCTCTCTACTGTCAAGCAAGTGCAGAAACACAAACAAACACACAGATGACTGCAGTCAGAAAAGAACCCCTACCTATCTAAGTATATAGACTACAGAACACAGTACTTTATGAAAGCACCGCAACACGTCTGACTTTTACATGGCTGCAGGTCAGCTTATAGTGGATGATATCAGCAGTGCATGTTGGAGAGAAGTTGGGAGGCCTGAATGAAATGGATCTGTAGGTATGTGCAAGCATCAAAATGCTGTCAGTCCATGGGATTGGAGCAGATGCTGCCAATCCATGGGATTGGAGCGGCAACTGTAGGATACATACTTCTGCTGTACTGGTTAGACACAGACACACAAACACATGCACACACACACCCATTGACTGCAGTGAGAATAAAACCCTACCTATCTATACATATATACAGACTACAGAACACAGTACATTACATAATCACCATGGCACAATTCTGACTTTTACAAGATTGCAGGTGAACTTATAGTAGATGACATCAGCAGGCCATGTGGGAGACAAAAATGTTTGGAGACCTGCATAGGCTCATAGCTTCATATGTACATAGGAGGCTAGTATTTCAATGGTCCTACAGTGTTTAGAAGCCAAGCTGTGTACAAACACAAGTACCTTTATTGAGCATAGTTGGATGGTCATTGTTAGCAGAGTGATTTTGTGAGTAGCACCAACTGGCCTTGTCAATGAGGGACACCGGTGCCACCCCAGAGGTGACTTTACAATCACCCAACCAGTAGTCAAGGTTGCGCTTGAAGAGAGTAATTGAAAAGCACTGATTCACATGCAGTGGGAGCCTATTACAGAGGAGTGTGAGTCATTGGGGATATAACTGTACCCCCAGCATGTTCTGTTTGTGTCACAAGTTAGGTTGAGAACCCTGTTCAAGTTATTCTTGATTTGATTCCATTTGATTTGCAGATATGCAACATTTCCAGTAGGGCAGGGTCTGAGACTACTCTGTAGGGCAAGCATAGTTCACCTCTCAGCAGCATGCCTGATACTGAGTACATTGACAGGTCTTTCAATCTTTCCACATATATCAGGCCCTGGAGTCTCCAAGTTACAACCCTGTGTTTACCCAATTGCTCCAGGTGTCTGGTGAAGTACAGACAGAAGGGAGCATCATACTCAATTAGTGGTCTGATAAAGGTAGAGTACAGCAGATGTATGCCCACCCTGTTTTTGAATGTGATGTCAATATGCATGATATGCGCAATGCAGAATGTTTGTGTCGCCACTACGGACACATAGTGATGAGAGTGTAGATTGCTATCAACATGTGTTTCCAAGTCTCACAACACTGTGTTTGAGCTTAGAGGCATACTATGTATATCATAATTAGTAGGGGTACTTCTTTGCCAAAGGGGGGAATGAGCCATTGTACGCTTTATGGTTCAGTCCATGAATTTGGCAACAGTGGCAGCTCCTTCAGTAATATATTACCATCATTGGGGGATTCTATACTAGTGAGTCATCTGCAAACTTGGTAAACCACAGGCCATTTACCATTGCCTGCACTTCAAAAAAGTTAGTTTGCAAACAGTTGAGGGTCCACCACAGATCTTCATGGTAATCAACTGGTAATTCGTTACTGGTGGAGGTGCAGTCCCCAACTTTGAATGTGTGTGCTATGTCAGTGAACTGTTTCCCTTTCCCTGTACTACTGAGAGATCGTCACTATTACACATGAATGGGGGATAGTATTAAAGGCCTTGGATAAGTCAACATAGGTGGTATATTCTGTTTTCCCTTATCTAGGTCTGTGTGGTCAGTATTCAAGAAGTCCACAAGGTGAAATAAGCATGATGTACCCTTGACAAAAACAAAATGGGTAGGGTCAAGAGTGTTGAAGGTCACCTATGTCCCTTTGGATATGTTCCATGCTGATTCCTTCCCTTGCAGATAAGTGTATTTAGGCATATGGGTTAATAGTTGTAGTTCTGCATGTTACCAGATTGATGTCCATTGCATAGCACACAACATTTGATATTACATTTGTACTGTGGTTGATATATGTATGGAAAAAGTACTTAGACATCAGGGTTGCAGTGCTTGGGGGATGGCAACAGATGGATGTATTGTAAATATGTCACATAGTGTTAGATAGAGCCCTCAGTTTGTAATGTCTACACATGTAATTTCATGTCATACACAGGAAATGGACAGTAAACAGCCATAATACAGCATATTATAAACATTTCCATATCACGGTGAGCAACGGGTTTGCACGACGGTTAGAAAAGTGCATACACATGTGAGATTCACATGTTTGTGCATAGGTTAGCAGTGCACATACATGAGCCAAATTGCTAAAGCATGACAGTACTGAGCCTATGAAATACATCTGTTGCTTAACTATGTGTTAATGCATTGTTACATTCCTTTTCTGGCCCAGATTTTACTGGATTCAAATACAGCTGTATCTAATACTCTAAAATACTTGTCATTACAGAGTGATAATGCAATGACATGAATTGTTTATATGAGATGAGTTGCTGCATTTTACCAGCACTCACCGTCACCACACATTGGTGTGCAATGTGTACTTTCTGACAAACATGGAGCTCAAAAAGTGAAGGGATCCATTGCTTTTTCTGCTGCTTATGTGTGTTGTATGTGATTCTATTTTTTGACTAGAGTAAAGGTGTTATAATGGGTTAGATAAGAAAGTGGTGAAATGGGGAGCCAGCAGGGGCAAGAACATAGTCTGACAGTTATTATTGAGTCTCTGGAATACACTTGCTATTTAACTGACTCTGTGGCAACATGTGTTCACACAGTTAATGCAGTGATACATTCCTTTTTGGGGCCAAATTGCAATGGGTTTGAATACAGCTATATGTAATACTTTTAACTACTTTTGTATTACCATTGCTGTGCGCACAATAATGCATTAAAGAAAATAAACTGTGAAAATAGGACAATGGTGAAATGGGGAGCAAGCAAGGAAAGAACAAATGGAAAGCAGGGCAGGAATGTGCAGGAGGGAGGTAGGAAAGAACCATAGCTATCCATTTCTTTAACTGTGTAATGTGAACATATCTGCTAAATATTAACTGAATTTTCACTATCACCTCCAGAGAGAGGGGTGACCACAAAACAATTATGTTGTATAGCCAAAGTGGGTCAAGAAGACACATGTGCAAAATGGATAGCTATGTGTGGGAAGATTTTTTTTTTTTGTGGGACAGGTGTCCATTTTTTTTTTCTTTTTTTTCTGAGAGATGAATGTTGAGGAAGGGATGTAGGAATCTCTGGGTGAGGTAAGTTGGATAGGTGAGAAAGGAATTGCACACAGACAAGACAATCAAGACAAGCGACAGGGATGGTGATGGACACGAAAGGATCTGGGACACCATGATTGGGGTGAGGGTGGGGACATCATAAATTCATGGTTATCAAGCTGGGTGACAGTGAGAGTCGAGTTCTCACCCACTGGACTGTCATCACTGACATCTCACTCTGCTGCTGGCTGGAGTGCCTGACATCTGCATCTCCTCCTCCTGATATTACATAAAATGAGGGACAACAGCCTCTCTAGCCAGTATAGACATGCACCACCAGTGTGGTACCCAACCCTATGCACCATCTCTGGCAATTCAGAGTGGGTTATAAAATCACCATCTCTGTCACTGCCCCCAGAGGGCACCACTGGACCAGCCTCCTGGCAGGACTGCCTAAGTGGGCAGATAGTGCAGGGGCAGCAGAGACAGTGCTGCTAGGCTGGATCCCAGAAGTGCTGGGCAATGATGTTTGAGCCAGTGTAGGGGGACAGGTGGATCCTGTGAGACATGTTTACCCGGCTGTGCTCTGGAGCATTTAGTGATGTAGTACACATGGATGACATGGACACATTTTGATAATACAACAAAAAAATTATAAAAAAAATAAAACAAAAATAAAATAAAAAGAGAGAAGATAAGGGTAAGGGTGAGAGATAAGATTAGCACCTTCGTGTGTGACATACACTGCATTGATACAATTAATTGACTATATTATCTTAACTTTTACTTTTAAGATTTCCACCTCCTAACACATACATTTTACTTTTAAGACTACCAGCACCTAACAGATGCACACTATACTACGTATTGCAGCAAGTACTCCTTGGCATGTGCATATACTGCACATATGTGTGCTCCAATTATACAGTTTACAGTTTATAGCAGACCATGTGTGCTAGGTATAGAGCGTTTACTTTAAACCTTTAAATTACACATAATCGAAGAATTAACAGCATTGCATAGTTGGGGAGTATGGTGTTTGAACCCACAAACTCTGACTAAATTCTAATATTGTACTCTTGGTTTGTGCTACAGGCTAATGCATGCATATTTGCTTTTACATTTGAGATATACATGCTCAATCTGCCATAGCAATATTGGACTCTTGGTTTGTGCTACAGACTAATGCATGTATACTTACTTTTACAGTTGAGATATGCATGCTCAGTTTGATGCAGCTCTATAAAATACCAAAAAGCAATCTTTAACTTTTAATGCTAGAATAACGGGTTATGCTGCATACATACCACATGCTTCCCTCATCCTCGTCAGTCTATCCCCATGGGTTCATACATTGGCCTCATGGTACCTGACAGCTGTGAAAAAACAGCCTTGCCTATATTCAGTTTTTAAGTCTTACAAGTACTCTCTGTAGTTAGCACATACACAGTTGTAGGATGTCCACAGTCCTAAATTCCCAGTTCCAGCAGTAAAGAGTATCTATCTTCCTCATCTGGAGGTTATTGTAGTGATGCCTACATTGTTCACCAGTGCAGGGGTTACCAGTGGCACTCTTTACAGATTATGCTAAAGTATCCCAAGCTTCCAACATATACTGGAAGCCAGAATAGTCCCCTGAAAAAAACTGGCACTGTGGTTCTTAACTATATTGTGTACATATTTTTGTAAGTATTTTTCTGCCATCTGAACTGCCATGGCCTTATCATTTGTCTAGTACAAATACACAACTGCCTGTATATCCAATAACCTTCAATTTCCTTTACTTGCTAATGTTGCACTCCAATTGCCATTGCAAAAACATGGAGCTTGGAGGTGCACACTAAAAATCTTGGACCTGAACACTCCATCTCTGTGCCCTAAACCTGACACCTTCCCCACAAACAATTGCCATGTCTGCCACAGATCTACAGAAATGGAGAATGATGCTTTCCCACCAATTCCAGTCATCGTGTTTACTGGGAGTGCTCATACTGTTTGAAAAAGTTGCACTTCATTTACCATCATGCAAACATGGTGCTCGGCAGTGCGTACCTCTAAGCTCCATGTTTGTGCAGTGGCAAGTGGAGCACAACAATAGCAAGCAAAGGAAATTCAAGTACATTTGATGTACAGGCAGTTGTGTATCTCTGCTAGACAAATGTTAAGACCATGGCAGCTCAGACAGCAGAAAAATACTTACAAAAATATGTATACAATATACCCACAGTCATACATTTGAGAATAAATGTGATGCTACATAGATAAATGAATGTATAACTGACACAATACTAATGCCTCAGCCGTAATACATATAACTAATATAAACTACACCATGTCAAGTATTAGAAGTGAGAGTGACTATAATGGGAAGTGGAACAGCAGGAAAATGAATGGAATATGCTGTATTTGAACCCAGGACCAACACCTATACCTGTTGCTACAAGAAGGTTCTGAGAACTCTTGTCTCTGGTACAGTTTACTGCTATAAACTCCAATGTCACAACAGTAAAACAAAGGCTGCATACCCTGTACTAGGGCCAATGACCATCTGTACTCCAGCCCTACATTCACACCTGCTGCCACATGACTAGTTCCATGACATTCCATATTTTACTAATCAATCTTAAAGTCTCACTGTTAACCACCATGCAATGTCATTTGGCAATGCTCAATAGTATTAACTGAATGCATCCAGTTTCTATTTTTGGTTGTCTGGGTCCTTTCTGGCCAGTTGTCCAGTTTGCGCACTGCCATGCTTTGCACAAATGAGATATGCAATGCCAAACCTGACATTCATTTTTTCCTCTGGTTTTCTGTATTTGTGCTAAGTGGTAGACCATGCAAACAATGCCCCCCCCCAAAAAAAAAAAATGAAAAAAGAAAAAAGGGAGAAATAGTCAAAATGAGGAAAAGCAATCTATGACATACACACTAGAAAATGTTAGTGCACATGAGATATTTCTACATAGGTCTGGATTAGAATTCTCACACCAATGCACCTTCAGAACACAAGATGGGTGCCTTGTCCCTCTTTGCCACACAAACAGCTTTGCAACAAAGAACTTAAATTAATATACACACAACCAACTACAACAGTATCTACACTGATATCAAACTATGCAAGTGTTATTTGTACATGTATTAGTCCTGGATGTAATGCAGTTAGTGATCACACAACCTGTCATGGTTATAGCTTGAAAATATATAGCTCTGCCTTATACTCTTGTGTTTGTTGGCCATTCTTCATTTATCTGAGTGGTAGTCTTAGGCATGCAGTGTGTAAGACATTCTATATCATTGGCTTTAAAATGTGTGATATTAAGTGGAAATAATATCATATGTAGCTGCCAACAAATGAAGGGCAGGTTGGATGTTACAGAACACAACCTGTAACTTGTATGCTGCTTACTTACATTTCCAGCCTTACGTCTAACACTTTGTAGAGCTAACCTGACACACCCAGTGGAAGTAAGGCAGCCTGCAGTGCTGTTGTGTTTTCCTTTTTCCAACTACTAATCATTCAAAGTTGCAATCCATTAAAGACAAACACTAAGGTAGTGCTGGCACTATATTTACATCTCCTACATGGATCCAAGTTTTTGGGATTCAGGAATTATAATGAGTTCACAACTCATTTGCATCTCCACCATGCTAACAGACCTGAATCTCTACCATATAAAAAGGCAACTGTGTAGCTAGGCAAGCTGATGGTGAGGAGAGGTGTATATGTTTGGAAGACTTAAAAAAATTCTTCAGGATATATCTGTACAGAGAAATACTGAACTTCAGAAGGTATGTCTCCATTTTGTCACTTACATACTGCATATGCTGGAATGCATTTAAGAAAAACCTGAAGCAAAGGCTTTTGCAGTTTTATGTGTATGTTTAAGTTAGAAGTGTACTGATGGCATTGTTTGTCAAGCCATTTCAGAGGTATACATGATTGCCAATGCATGAAAATAGAATGCTGTGTGATACGTATGTACAATTGTTTCAGGGGCAGCAGGTCATTTGATAGCACTTTTAGCACTTCAAAGATGATTTGTTAGCAAAATGGGTCATTTGCCTGTTTTGGGTGGGGCGGGGGCAAAGCTGAGTTACTGCTGCTGTGGCACAAACAAGGATGGAGTGTTCTTTTGGGCGAGCAAAGGAGAGTTACTGTTACGGCACAAACAAGGATGGACTGTTGTTTTGGGTGAAGAAAAGCTGAGGTGCTGTTATGGCAAAAACAAGGATGGGTGTTCTTTTGGGGGCGGAGTAAAGGAGAGTTACTGTTATGGCACAAACAAGGAAATGTTGCTCTTTATACTGTCCTTGTTTTGCATCCTACCTGTTGTTTGTGTTTCACACCTCTAGACTCTTTTTATGTTTTTTCAGTGCGTAATACTGACTGGCTACCTTTTCTGTTTTATCTGGAAAGTTATTTTGTAGTTATGTGATACTTATGTGTATTATCCTTCTGTTGTCTTCTCAGACATCAATGAGTACACCACCCAGGTGTGTCAGTCCATGGAAACCCCCTTCACCAATGCTGAGAACCAAGTGACTGTCAATTGTTTTAGGCAACATGGTGCTTTTCTACTGGAAAGAGGATAGGATGATATGGCATGTAGGATGTGAATATGGTGGCAGATAGTAGATTATGTCAGTGCCATGGGTGGCCACAGCAGGATATTTATGAGCAGGTGTGCCACAGGCCCACCGACATGATCACATCTACATGGAGGAGGGCAACTGCAGTGGACTATAACCAGATTGTATGAAAGAAAATAGTAGTCTAACAGCAGTTTATTCAAGTTGAATGTCACAAACACAAACAGAACATAAGTTAACCTAGGTTTCGTCCATAGGACTTCATCAGAACAAGAATACAAGTAACAGCTGGAGTTTAAATACCATTCTCATTCACTTGATACTTCAGTTAATCAATTAATGGATAGACCATTTAAAGAAATATTACTATAAATTCAAAATGAATAATTTCTGTTAAAAGTAACAACCATTATATATATATTAAAAAATAGAAATAAAAACTCTTGTGATATAAATTACCACAACATTGTATATTGAATACATAAAAACCATGAATGTATAAATATATATACTCATATAAATATACAAATATACACATATATATAAATATTCACACACAAACCATAAAAATACATGTTAATCATCACTTTAAAAACCTTTATAAAATTCATTAATTTCTTCCTAAAATATGTTTCAACTTTAATAAGGGAGCAATGCTTACATAGTCATTTATACCAGGATAATTTTGGGCATCCAATCTTAATTCCCATTTTAATTCACATATGTCCAAGTGAACATCTAGTGTCCTACCTTGAACATCATTCTTAATCTGGTGAATCACACAAAATATAAAACTGTATTCATTCTTGGCAGTAATATGCCTAGCTAAGGCATTAGTAGACTTAAAATGCCTAATGTCAAGTATATGCTCTCTAATTCTTTCTCTAAAATACCTAGATGTTTTTCCCACATAAAATACTGGGCACTTCTGACACTTAGCCACATATACTACATTTTGAGCATAGCAATCAAAGTGCCCTGCGATGGGTATAGAATAATTATTAATCTTAATGTAAGTGTCTGTATGTAATGTATATTGACAAATAGAACACCTCCCACATTTAAAATTCCCTAACTTTTTTACCACTTAACAATTGACTTAGCAGGAGGTCCTTTTCCCAAGATTTTTTTCAAATATTGATCTTTTCTAAACACAAATTGCGGGACACCCGCCACTTTCAATCGTACATCTCTATCCAATTTTAGGATGCCCCAATTTTTCTTGACCATCCATACAAGCCAATCCACATCATCATTAAAGGTGGTGATGTATAATAGTGAATTTGATAACACCTTACTGCTACCAGTGTCACAAGTTTGACTATCAATATTCTCATTCATGAAACTCTTATCTGTATCCTTCATTAATATAGATTTATAAACTCCAATCTCCCTTTTATGTTTGATTTTGTGCATGACGTTCATGCACAAGTCCTCTGGGTAGCCTCTACTTCTAAACATGCTGACCATGTAATTAATTTCATCCAAAAATTCCTGATGGTCACTAGCCATATGGGCCGCCCTCACCATTTGCCCTTTCCCAATTGCTCTTTTTTGATGTTGAGGATGCCAACTATCATATTGGAGATAAGAGTTGGAAAAAGTGTTTTTTTTATGAATATTAGTTCTCAAACATTTGTTAATTCCATCCACAGTCAATCTAACATCTAGATATGTTATTGTGTCAGAACTAAATTCATATATAAATTTAAGAAAGTCTACCGTGTTGTTAATATACCTTATAAAGGCTTCCAATTCATCTCTTCCACCTTCCCAAGCAATAAATATGTCATCCAAATACCGGGTATACAATTTTATACAATGACTATAAGCACTAGTAAAAACATATCTCTGCTCCCAATAGGACATAATGTAGTTAGCAAAAATGGGGCACAAGTGGCCCCCATAGCCACTCCCATTATTTGTTTGAAAAAATGTCCCTCAAAGAACAAGAAATTGTTTTTCAAAACTGCTTCCATTAGTGTGATGTAAACATTAATTTGATCCTGATCATATCTTCCTGTTTCAATCAATTGATACTCCAATCATGTTAATCCCGTGTCTTGGGGAATAACAGTAAATAAATTGCAAACGTCGATGGTAAGAAGAATAGTGTAGCTGTTGATGTTTAAAGATTTTACCCTATCCAAAAAATTCCATGAATCCTTTGTAATGTAAGAAAAAGTAGTTAAACCCTGTTTCCTGTAAAAATCCAAATATTGACTGATAAAACATGTTTTACTTCTTTTACCATCGACAATGGGCCTAAATTTGACATTGTTTAGCCCCTTATGCAATTTTGGTATCCCAAAAATACTACTAACTATGGGGTTGGAATTTTGCATAAATTCATATTCTGTTTCAATTAACTGACCTTGAAATAACATGCCATCTAACATGAGGTCTAATTTTTGATGTGAAATGTTAATTTCATTAATACTACTTTCAATATAACTCTCTTCCATCAACATAGCCATCATCATATCAATATAATCATTTTTGTCTGCAATCACCACCCCGTTACCTTTATCAGGTTTCATTACACGTATATGTTCAGAATTAACTAACTCATTTAACAATTGGTGTTCATCATAAGACATCACATTTTTTTACATTCTTTAAAATATTCTCTTATATCTAGTTCACATGTTTTCTCGAATATTGCTATCATATTGTTCATTGGGTGGTTAAATTTACTAGGCTTTAATAATTTCCTTTGTTCATATTGCACCTCTCAATTTGTAAAAAACATCCTCAAGTATATCTTCCGAACAAATAACTTTAAATCAGTTAGTGTGTCTGTTAAATTACCTTTCCTACAAGACACAAAAGTAAACCCCTTGGATAGTAGGTTAGCATGTCTAATATTAAATGTATGACTAGAATAATTATATAATTTGAAGTCCTGTGCATTATTCTCTATTATAATAGGTTGATTTAAAATATTGTCCTGTAAAACTTCACACATTTCTCTACAATTTAAATCAAATACCATACTCAAATCATTGCTTGTCGTTGTATTTTCTAATGTTTTTTCAAAATCTTGACTGTGCATGGCTCGTAATTGACAATTAAATTCGTTACTGTTTATGTTGCTGCTCATTTCAGGAGTTATTTCATCGCAATTATCATAAAACTCCACTTTCTTACCATCAATTAATGTAACACTTTCATTCATAATGTTTGTACTTAAATCCATTGTGTATGACAGAAAACCTGTGCGTTTCTCAACATTTTTATCTGAATCCTCAGGAATCCCATCTATTTCATTAAATGCTGTTTGATTATTATTCCCTCCATTATCACCCTGAAACAAAACAACATTGTGTTCGTCATCGTTTATACTGCAAAAGGTTTCATAATTCAATATTTGATCACACTCACCATGATGTTCTACTGCCGTATTTTTCATTGACCTAACATTATTAGCATTCAAAGTTTCATTTAAAAGATATATACTCAAGTCCATTAAACTACTTTGAGAAACATTAAATTTGTCCACATTATTGTCTAAATAGACTATAATTTTCTTTCATTTCTTCTGGTTGGTTTTCGTGGTCTGGTTCTTAGTTTTAGTGTTTGGTCGATGTCTGTGGAGAATATGGAGTCTACAGCAGTTATCATGGATTTATTGCAACAAATTAATGAACAATTACTTGAGCACACTGCTCAAATTAAATTACTGACAGAAAAGCAACAGCAGCCTGGTTCAAACACATAATTAAATGGTAGTCTGGGTGTGCCTCTTACACAACCCACCCAGAATATGGAGAATTCTACACTACACGCTGGAGGTTCAGAAACTACTAAGGTCAGAAAAAATACAAGATCTGAACAACATGAAGATAATATTTTTGGAATCAACAATGATCATTGGAAGAGTAATATATTCAATTTTCAGACTGGTAACATTTTAAATGAACATGCCACAGATTTGAATAATCAATCTTTGTCTGAACATCTAAAGCAGTTTGAAGTTAAGTTGTTCAAAGTAAAGAAAGTTCAGTTGGAGAACAGTTATTTAGTAAGAAACATAGAACTGGGTTTGGTGCCGAAAGGCTTGCGTTTGTGGAGGTATCCGAATGGAACAGAAAGCAACCCTGAAATGTTGAAAGATTTACACAAGTTGTTTGATAAAACTGGGTTAGCCCTCATGGAAATCATGGTGAAATAAAACAGGCAAAAGATTGAGACATATACAAGCGAATTTGAACGTGTTAATGAAAACATCACAAACGTCCTTTTATTTGACCAGTATTTGACAAACTACACCAATATTCTTGACAGTGTTGATCACACTTGTCAGGAAATCTTTCATAAAAAGCTTCTAAAAATCAAAAGGAACACCTACACCTATGCTGCAGATGCAGTATATCTGCAATCTAGAGGCAACCATCATCGTCACGGGAACCAAGAAGAGTCTGCTAATCAAGTGGCGGATAATAACAATGTTACAACTGAACGGGCCAATAAAAACTACTTTAAGTCAGCCCCGAGTCCTTTAGATGAAGGACCTAGGCATTCTGAAAGAATACGGAACAGGGAGCAAAGTTATGATGACCGAGAATACAGTCAGCAGGGAGCGCATCCAAAAGTGTGGTACAATTCAAAAAAAACGGGTCCAGCGGATACCACAGCAAATGGATATGATGAGTACATTCACTGTTGACAAAAATGATGGAAATGTAAGTACAAATTATTTTTGTTCTTCTTCCCTCAAGAACTGGTGATATATCAGGACAAAATGAATACATGATTTATGAACAGTGTAACACGCATTTGGTTAGTAGAACTAACATGAGGGGGAATGAGCATGAAGTTTGTACCAACAAAACTTGTCCTAAACTTGACGAATTTAACGTTCAACAGGATATAGGCTCTCTCAAGAGCAGCATTGAGTGAAATGGTAAAGAAACGACACCAGAGGAACTTGAGGGGTTATTTGATTATTTAGACAATAATGTGAACAAATTTAATGTTTCTCAAAGTAGTTTATTGGACTTGAGTATATATCTTTTAAATAAAACTTTGAATGCTAATGATGTTAGGTCAATGAATAATACATTATGAATGTGATCAAATATTGAATTATGAAACCTTTTGCAGTATAAACAATGACAAACACAATGTTGTTTTGTTTCAGGGTGATAATGGAGGGAATAATAATCAAACAGCATTTAATGAAATAGATGGGATTCCTGAGGATTCAGATAAAAATGTTGAGAAACGCACAGGTTTTCTGTCATACACAATGGATTTAAGTACATACATTGTGAATGAAAGTGTTACATTAATTGATGGTAAGAAAGTGGAGTTTTATGATAATTGTGATGAAATAATAACTCCTGAAATGAGCGGCAACATAAACAGTAATGAATTTAATTGTCAATTACGAGTCGTGCACAGTCGAGATTTTGAAAAAAAACATTAGAAAATATAACGACAAGCAATGATTTGAGTATGGTATTTGATTCCACTGGGGATGCACAAGCCAGTGCATTTCTTTGTGCTGGTCCCAAGCCCGGATAAATGGGGAGGGTTGCATCAGGAAGGGCATCCGGCATAAAACTTCGCCAAAACATTTCATGCAGACACCAAGAAAAATATTTATACCGGATCCGTTGAGGCTCGGGTTAACAATGACCGCCACCAGTACTGTTAGCCTACAGGGTGCTGGAGGAAATTGGGCTACTGTTGGCCGAAGGAGGAGAAGAGGCAGAAGACATGGCCGAAGGCAGGAAGAGAGGAGAAAGGCTAGGACTGTAGTAGTGAGGGTCGGAACTTTGAATGTTGGCAGTATGACTGGTATAGGGAGAGAGCTAGCTGATATGATGGATAGAAGGAAGGTTGGTATATTGTGTGTGCAAGAGACCAGATGGAAGGGGAGTAAGGCTAGGTGTATCGGAGGTGGGTTCAAATTGTTTTATCATGGTGTGGATGGGAGGAGAAATGGCATAGGAGTTATTCTGAAGGAACAGTATGCTGAGAGTGTTTTGTAGGTGAAAAGAGTGTCGGATAGAGTGATGTTTATGAAGCTGGAAATTGATGGTGTAGTGATGAATGTTGTTAGTGCATATGCTCCACAAGTTGGGAGTGCAATGGATGAGAAAGAAAAATTTTGGAGTGAATTGGATGAAGTGGTGATGACTGTACCCAAGGGTGAGAGAGTGGTGATTGGAGCAGATTTCAATGGGCATGTTGGTGAAGGGAACAGAGGGGATGAGGAAGTGATGGGTAGGTATGGTGTTAAACAAAGGAATGCAGAAGGTCAGATGGTAGTGGATTTTGCAAAAAGGATGGGCATGGCTGTGGTGAATACGTATTTTAACAAGGGGGAGGAGCATAGGGTGACATACAAGAGTGGAGGAAGATGCACATAGGTGGATTATATCTTATGTAGGAGGGCCAGTTTGAAGGAGATTGGAGACTGTAAAGTGGTGACCGGGGAAAGTGTAGTTAGGCAGCATAGGATAGTGGTTTGTAGGATGACGTTGGTTATCAAGAAGAGGAGGAGGAGTGTGAGGGCAGCACCAAGGATCAAGTGGTGGAAATTGAAAAAGGGTAATTTTGAGGTGGAGTTCAGGGATGAGTTAAGGCAGGCACTGGGTGGCAGTGAAGAGTTACCAAATAGCTGGGTAGCTACAGCAAAGCTAGTAAGGGAGACGGCTAGAAAGGTGCTTGGTATCACATCTGGACAGAGGAAGGACGACAAGAAGACATGGTGGTGGAATGAGTAAGTACAGGAGAGTATACAGAGAAAGAGGTTGGCAAAGAAGAAGTGGGATTGTCAGAGAGATGAAGAAAGTAGACAGGAGTATAAGGAGATGAGGTGCATGGCAAAGAGAGAGGTGGCGAAGGCTAAGGATAAGGCATATGAAGAATTGTATGAAAGGTTGGACACTAAGGAGGGAAAAAAGGACCTGTACTGATTGGCTAGACAGAGGAACTGAGCTAGGATAGATGTGCAACAGGTAAAGGTGATAAAGGATAATGAGGGAAAGATACAAGCGAGGAGAGTGTGTTGAGGAGATGGAAAGAGTACTTTGAGGGGTTGATGAATGAAGAGAATGAGAGGGAGAGAAGGTTGGATGATGTAGGGATATTGAATCATGAAGTACAGTGGATTAGCAAGGAGAAAGTAAGGATAGCTATGAAGAGAATGAAGAATGGAAAGGCTGTTGGCCCAGATGACATACCTGTGGAAGCATGGAGGTGTTTAGGTAAAATAGCAGTGGAGTTTTTAACCAGATTGTTTAATGGAATCTTGGAAAGTGAGAGGATGCCTGAGGAATGGGGAAAAAGTGTTTTGGTTCCGATTTTTAAGAATAAGGGTGATGTGCGGAGCTGTAGTAACTACAGAGGGATTAAATTGATCAGTCACAGCATGAAGTTATGGGAAAGCGTAGTGGAAACAAGGTTAAGAAGGGGCATGATGATTAGTGATCAGCAGTATGGTTTCATGCCAGGAAAGAGCACTACAGATGTGATCTTTGCTCTGAGAGTGTTGATGGAGAAGTACAGAGAATGTCGGAAGGAGTTGCATTGTGTTTTTGTAGACTTAGAGAAAGGATATGACAGGGTGCCTAGAGAGGAGTTGTTGTATTGTATGAGGAAGTCAGGAGTGTCAGAAAAGTATGTAAGAGTGGTACAGAATATGTACGAGAGTAGTGTGACAGCGATGAGGTCTGAGGTGGGAGTGACGGATGCGTTTAAGGTGGAGGTGGGGTTACATCAAGGATCAGCTCTGATCCCTTTCTTATTTGCAGTGGTGATGGACAGGTTGACAGACGAGATCAGACAGGAGTCCCTGTGGACTATGATGTTTGCAGATGACATTGTGATGTGTAGTGAGAGTAGGGAACAGGTGGAGGAGACCCTGGAGAGATGGAGATATGCTCTAGAGAGAAGAGGAATGAAGGTCAGCAGGACTAAGACAGAATATATGTGTGTGAATGAGAGGGAGGATAGAGGAATGGTGAGGATGCAAGGAGTAGAGGTGGCAAAGGTGGATGAGTTTAAATACTTGGGGTCAATAGTTCAGAGTAACAGTGAGTGTGGAAGAGAGGTAAAGAAGAGAGTACAGGCAGGATGGAGCAGGTGGAGAAGAGTGTCAGGAATGATTTGTGACAGATGAGTACCTGTAAGAGTGAAAGGGAAGGTCTACAAGAGGGCAGTGAGACCAGCTATGTTATATGGGTTGGAGACAGTGGCATTGACAAAAAGGCAGGAATTTGAGCTGGATGTAGCAGAATTAAAGATGTTAAGATTTGCACTGGGTGTGACGAGGGTGGACAGGATTCAGAATAAGTATATTAGAGGGTCAGCCCAGGTTGGAAGGTTTGGAGACAAAGCCAGAGAGCCTCGATTACATTGGTTTAGACATGTGCTGAGGATGGATGCTGAGTATATTGGGATAAAGATGCTGAGGATGAAGCTTCCAGGTAACAGGAAAAGAGGAAGGCCTAAGATAAGGTTTATGGATGTGGTGAGAGAGGACATGCAGGTGGTTGGTGTGACAGAGCAAGATTCAGAAGACAGGACGAAATGGAAACAGGTGATCTGCTGTGGCGACCCCTAACGGGAACAGCCGAAAGATGATGATTTGATTTAAATTGTAGTGAAATGTGTGAAGTTTTACAGTACAATATTTTAAATCAACCTGTTATAATAGAGAATAATGCACGGGACTTCAAATGATATAATTATTTTAGTCCTACATTTAATATTAGACATGCCAACCTACTCTCCAAGGGGTTTACTTTTGTGCCTTGTAGGAAAGGTAATTTAACAGACACACTAATTGATTTAAAGTTATTTGTTCGGAAGATGAACTTGAGGATGTTTTTTACAAATTCAGAGGTGCAATATGAACAAAGGAAATTATTAAAGCCTAGTAAATTTAACCCCCCCCCAATGAACAATACAATAGCAATATTCGAGAAAACATGTGAACTAGATATAAGAGAATATTTCAAAGAACGAAAAAAACGTGATTACATGATCATGTCTTATGATGAACACCAATTATTAAATGAGTTGGTTAATTCTGAACATATACGTGTAATGAAACCTGATAAAGGTAACGGGGTGGTGATTGTATACAAAAATGATTATATTGATATGATGATGGCTATGTAGATGGAAGAGAGTTATATTGAAAGTAGTATTAATGAAATTAACATTGCACATCAAAAATTAGACCTCATGTTAGATGACATGTTATTTTAAGGTCAGTTAATTGAAACAGAATATGAATTTATGCGAAATTCCAACCCTATGGTTAGTAGTATTTTTGGGATACCCAAACTGCATAAGGGGCTAAACAATGTCAACTTTAGGCCCATTGTCGATGGTAAAAGAAGTAAAACAGGGTTTAACTACTTTTTCTCACATTATAAAGGATTCATGGAATTTTTTAGATAGGGTAAAATCTTTAAACATCAACAGCTACACTATTCTTCTTAACATCAATGTTTGCAATTTATTTACTGTTATCCCCATGACACGGGATTAACATTTGATTGAAACAGGAAGATATGATCAGGATCAAATTAATGTTTACATCACACTAATGGAAGCAGTATTGAAAAACAATTTCTTGTTCTTTCAGGGACATTTTTTCAAACAAGTAACGGGAGTGGCTATGGGGCCGCTTGTGCCCCCATTTATGCTAACTACATTATGTCCTATTGAGAGCAGAGATATGTTTTTACTAGTGCTTATAGTCATTGTATAAAATTGTATACCCGGTATTTGGATGACATATTTATTGCTTGGGAAGGTGGAAGAGATAAATTGGAAGCCTTTATAAGGTATATTAACAACACAGTAGACTTTCTTAAATTTACATATGAATTTAGTTCTGACACAATACATATCTAGATGTTAGATTGACTGTGGGTAGAATTAACAAATGTTTGAGATCTAATATTCATAAAAAAACACTTTTTTCCAACTCATATCTCCAATATGATAATTGGCATCCTCAACATCAAAAAAGAGCAATTGTGAAAGGGCAAATGGTGAGGGCGGTCCATATGGTTAGTGACCATCAGGAATTTTTGGATGAAATTAATTACATAGTCAGCATGTTTAGAAGTAGAGGCTACCCAGAGGACTTGTGCATGAACGTCATGCACGAAATCAAACATAAAAGGGAGATTAGAGTTTATAAATCTATATTAATGAAGGATAAAGATAAGAATTTCATGGATGAGAATATTGATATTCAAACTTGTGACACTGGCAGCAGTAAGGTGTTATCAAATTCACTATTATACATCACCACCTTTAATGATGATGTGGATTGGCTTGTATGGATGGTCAAGAAATATTGGGGCATCCTAAAATTGGATAGAGATGTACGATTGAAAGCGGGGGGGGGGGGGTGTCCCGCAATTTGTGTTTAGAAAAGATCAATCTTTGAAAAAAAAATCTTGGAAAAAGGACCTCCTGCTAAGTCAATTGTAAGTGATAAAAAGTTAGGGAATTTTAAATGTGGGAGGTGTTCTATTTGTCAATATATATTACATGCAGACACTTACATTAAGATTAATATTTATTCTATACCCATCACAGGGCATTTTGATTGCTACGCTCAAAATGTAGTATATCTGGCTAAGTGTCAGAAGTGCCCAGTATTTTATTTGGGAAAAACATCTTGGGTATTTCAGAGAAAGAATTAGAGAGCATATACTTGACATTAGGCATTTTAAGTCTACTAATGCCTTAGCTAGGCATATTACTGCCAACAATGAACACAGTTTTAAATTTTGTGTGATTCAACAGATTAAGAATGATGTTCAAGGTAGGACACTAGATGTCCACTTGGACATATGTGAATTAAAATGGCAATTAAGATTGGATGCCCAAAATTATCCTGGTATAAATGACTATGTAAGCATTGCTCCCTTATTAAAGTTGAAACATATTTTAGGAAGAAATTAATGAATTTTATAAAGGTTTTTAAAGTGATGATTAACATGTACTTTTATGGTTTATGCATGAATATTTATATATATGTGTATATTTATATATTTATATGCATATATATATTTATGCATTCATGGATTTTATGTATTCAATATATAATGTTGTGGTAATTTATATCACAAGAGTTTTTATTTTTATTTTTTATTTCTATAAGTTAATATATATATATATATATATATATATATATATATATATATATATATATATATATCTATATAAAATGGTTGTTGACCCAACCACTGGGGATGCACAAGCCAGTGCATTTCTTTGTGCCGGTCCCAAGTCCTGATAAATGGGGAGGGTTGCGTCAGGAAGGGCATCCGGCGTAAAACTTCTGCCAAAAATTACTGATGCGGAGAACTTTTCATAATTGCATACCGGATCGGTCGAGGCCCGGGTTAACAACGACCACCACCAGTACTGTTAGCCAACAGGGTGCTGGCAGAAATTGGGCTACTGTTGGCCGAAGGAGAAGAGGAGGACGAAGGCATGCCCAAAGGCAGGAAGAGAGTAGGATGGTTAGGAGTGTAGCAGTGAGGGTAGGAACTTTGAATGTTGGCAGTATGACTGGTATAGGAAGAGAGCTAGCTGATATGATGGAGAGAAGGAAGGTTGATGTATTGTGTGTGCAAGAGACCAGATGGAAGGGAAGTAAGGCCAGGTGTTTAGGAAACGGGTTCAAATTGTTTTATCATGGTGTGGATGGCAGGAGAAATGGGGTAGGGGTTATACTAAAGGAACAGTATGTCAAGAGTGTTTTAGACGTGAAGAGAGTGTCTGACAGAGTGATGTTTATGAAGCTCGAAACTGATGGTGTAATGATGAATGTTGTTAGTGCATATGCTCCACAAGTTGGGTGTGCGATGGATGAGAAAGAGAAATTTTGGAGTGAGTTGGATGAAGTTGTGGTGAGTGTACCCAAGGGTCAGAGACTATTGACTGGAGTGGACTTTAATGGGCATGTTGGTGAAGTGAACAGAGGGGATGAGGAAGTGATGGGTAGCTATGGTGTTAAGGAGAGGAATGCAGAAGGTCAGATGATTGTGGATTTTGCGAAAAGGATGGACATGGCTGTGGTGAATACGTATTTTAAGAAGAGGGAGGAGCATAGGGTGATGTACAAGAGTGGAGGAAGATGCACACAGGTGGATTATATCCTATGTAGGAGGGCCAGTCTGAAGGAGATTGGAGACTGTAAAGTGGTGGCAGGGGAAAGTGTAGTTAAGCAGCATAGAATGGTGGTCTGTAGAATGACGTTGGTGATCAGGAAGAGAAGGAGGAGTGTGAAAGCTGTGCCAAGGATTAAATGGTGGAAGTTAAAAAAGGGTGATTGTGAAGTGGAGTTTAGGGAAGAGTTAAGACAGGCACTGGGAGGCAGTGGAGAGTTACCGAATAGCTGGGTAACTACAGCAGAACTAGTAAGGGTGACTGCTAGAAAGGTGCTTGGTGTGACATCTGGACAGAGGAAGGAGGACAAGGAGACCTGGTGGTGGAATGAAGAAGTACAGGAGAGTATACAGAGGAAGAGGCTGGCGAAGAAGAAGTGGGATTGTCAAAGAGATGAAGAAAGTAGACATGAATATAAGGAGATGAGGCGCATGGCAAAGAGAGAGGTGGCGAAAGCTAAGGATAAGGCATATGGAGAGTTGTATGAGAGGTTGGACACTAAAGAGGGAGAAAAGGACCTGTACCAATTAGCTAGACAGAGGGACAGAGCTGGGAAAGATGTGCAGCAAGTAAGGGTGATAAAGGATAGTGAGGGAAAGGTACTCACAAGAGAGGAGAGTGTGTTGAGTAGATGGAAAGAGTATTTTGAGAGGCTGATGAATGAAGGGAATGAGAGAGAGAGAAGGTTGGATGATGTGGGGATAGTGAATCAGGAAGTGAAACAGATTAGCAAGGAGGAAGTAAGGGCAGCTATGAAGAGGATGAAGAATGGATAGGCTGTTGGCCCAGATGACATACCAATGGAAGCATGGAGGTGCTTAGGAGAAATGGCAGTGGAATTTCTAACTAGATTGTTTAATGAAATTTTGGAAAGTCACAGGATGCCTGAGGAGTGGAGAAAAAGTGTTTTGGTACCTATCTTTAAGAATAAGGGTGATGTGCAGAGCTGCAGTAACTACAGAGGGATAAAACTGATCAGTCACAGCTTGAAGTTATGGGAAAGAGTAGTAGAAGCTAGGTTAAGAAGGGAGGTGATGATTAGTGATCAGCAGTATGGTTTCATGCCAGGAAAGAGCACTACAGATGCAATGTTTGCTCTGAGAGTGTTATTGGAGAAATACAAAGAAGGTCAGAAGGAGTTGCATTGTGTCTTTGTAGACTTGGAGAAAGCATATGACAGGGTGCCTAGAGAAGAGTTGTGGTATTGTATGAGAAAGTCGGGAGTGGCAGAGAAGTATGTAAGAGTGGTACAGGATATGTACAAGGGTAGTGTGACAGTGGTGAGAACTGCAGTGGGAGTGACAGATCCATTTAAGGTGGAGGTGGGATTACATCAAGGATCAGCTCTGAGTCCTTTCTTATTTGTAGTGGTGATGGACAGGTTGACAGATGAGATTAGACAGGAGGCCCCGTGGACTATGATGTTTGCAGATGACATTGTGATCTGTAGTGAGAGTAGGAATCAGGTTGAGGAGACTCTGGAGAGGTGGAGATATGCTCTAGAGAGCAGAGGAATGAAGGTCAGCAGGGCTAAGACAGAATATATGTGTGTAAATGAGAGAGAGGGTAGAGGAATGGTGAGGATGCAGGGAGTAGAGTTGGTAAAGATGGACGAGTTTAAGTACTTGGGATCAACAGTTCAGAGTAATGGTGAATGTTAAAGAGAGGTGAAGAAGAGAGTACAGGTAGGGTGGAATGGGTGGAGAAGAGTGTCAGGAGTGATTTGTGACAGACGGGTACCAATAAGAGTGAAAGGGAAGGTCTACAAGAGGGTAGTGAGACCAGCTATGTTATATGGGTTGGAGACAGTGGCATTGACAAAAGGCAGGCGTCCGAGCTGGATGTGGCAGAGTTAAAGATGTTAAGATTTGCATTCGGTGTGACTAGGCTGGATAGGATTAGGAATCAGTATATTAGAGGGTCAGCTCATGTTGGACAGTTTGGAGACAAAGCAAGAGAGATGAGATTGCATTGGTTTGTACATGTGCTGAGGAGGGATGATGGGTATATTGGGAAAAAGATGCTAGGGATGGAGCTGCCAGGTAAGAGGAGAAGAGGAAGACCTAAGATAAGGTTTATGGACATGGTGAGAGAGGACATGCAGGCGGTTGGTGTGACAGAGCAAGATGCAGAGGATAGGAAGAAATAGAAAGAGATGATCCGCTGTGGCGACCCCTAAAACGGGAAAAGCCGAAAGAGGATGATGATGATGATGATGATGATATAAAATGGTTGTTACTTTTAACAGAAATTATTCATTTTGAATTTATAGTAATATTTCTTTAAATGGTCTATCCATTAATTGATTAATTGAAGTATCAAGTGAATGAGAATAATATTTAAACTCCAGCTGTTACTTGTATTCTTGTTCTGATGAAGTCCTATGGTCGAAACCTAGGTTAACTTGTGTTCTGTTTGTGTTTGTGACATTCATCTTGAATAAACTGCTGTTAGACTACAATTTTCTTCCATTTCTTCTGGTTGGTTTTCGTGGTCTGGTTTTTGGTTTTAGTGTTTGGTCCATAAACCAGAATGTTACAAAGGAAATGCCTGCTAGGGAACCACCATTATCCCCCAATGAAGAGTTCCTGGTCAATATCAGTGATCCAGACAGCTCCCAAGAGAGTACAATACAGCATGTCCTGGGTGTCAGAGCAACAGTTTCTGAGAGAGCAAGCATATCCCAGGAGGAGTTTCCAGGTAGGCTTTGCTGTCTGAACAGCTGAATACTGCTGTATAGTAAAACAATTGAAATCAGTAAGTTATTTTTGTGTGACATGTATTTTTTTTTTGGGTGGGGGGTTGAAGATTGCTACAGTTATAAGCTTAGGGTAGAGAGCGTTGTCAGCCACTTTCTTGTTGAAATTATAGCTAATGGACATATAAAGGGGTAAATGTATTACCCCTTATGTTACTGTTACTTGTGATGATGTTGCCCTTACCTCTTGCTTAATTTCTTCCAGGACGGTCTGGACTACAGAGGAGTATCTCATCTGCAGATGGTAAGGCAAACATTGTTATGCCAGTACTGCTGAGCAATTTAAAGAAATTTTGTAGACTTTGATGTCAATCTCAGGCTTGTTGCGTGTATTGCTGTACTGTCTGTAACAGTGGCAGCACTATTAGTTTGTTAACATATATTGCTTTATACTGTAGTAGTGCAGGTATTAATTTATTCCTGTGTTTCTTGCTTTTTATCACAGGTAAGCATGACAGTTGGAGTGTGGGCCCTGTGGCACCTGGTGCCAATGTCTCATCAAACACTGATGATGATGGTGGCCAAACTGAGGCACAGTCGGGGGTACAGAGGTTGAATCTGGCACTGAGGTTGACATAGCCATTCCCTGCATTTCCATTGGACACAGTCAGTAGGCCTTTGCCTACACAGTCCAGTGTGCCCACAGATATTGGACAGGTGGAGTGTGAGTACATTGATCAGGGAAGTGTGGCTACTGTGGCTTCAGTGCTTGTTGAGTCTGGCCATAGCCAAAGTGTTATTAGAATGCTTAATTTGAAAGTGTTCTTTGGCAATAGCAGCAAAGCACCCTTACATGTCCCCAAATGTTCTAGCATGTTTATTTCATGTAACCACAATGTGATACAAGTATTTCAGAGATTAGTTAAAAAAGAGATATATGAAATATATAGCAAACAGAAAGTGGGTGACTTTTATAATGTCACTCCAGGAGAATATGAAGCTATCTCCTCCCTTGTGAACAACTAAGAAATTGTAATTTAAAATGCTGATAAAGGAGGGTGATAGTGGTTTTAGATAGGCCTTATTATATGAGTACAGTGGAGCAAATGTTAAATAATGAGTCCTATGTCAAGATTACTAGGCATGAGTATAATATAATAGTTAATGACGTTTTGAAAATATTATGTGATTTGCATACACAAGCCAATACAGACACTCAACTGTTAAATATTTGGTAACAGAGAACCCCAAAATGCCTTTCATATATGGCATCCCCAAGTTACACAAGTAATTAGATGCTCCACTGTTAAGACCAATTGTGTCAGTTAGGGGGTGGGTCACAGAACCCATTTCTAAATTTCTAGAGACAGAACTGAGAGTTGGCTTTGAGCAGACAAGTACAATATTAAAAGACATGACTGATATTTATTCATAGGTTCATAGGTAGGTACTAGGCTATCGGCCCTGGGGTGTATACAAACCCAGCCAAAAAGGTACCCTGGCTTTTGTCACCCAAGAAAATTATTTTCCTGTGCCACTGTCGAGCAGAGCCACAGAGGTGATCCCTGGGGTGAATTTCCTATTTCCCATCCAATCATCAAGATTTTTCTTGAAAAGTGCTAATGAGGAGCTTTGTTTGATATAGATAGGTAGTTTATTCCAGAGTATGGGAAGTCTCTGGGACAGGAATCTATCCCTCTGGCATGTTCTGTTTATTGTGGTGACATGGTTTAGATCCCTCGAGCGTGTAGCTCGGAGGGATTGGGATTTCTTTAAGTGGAGCATGTCCAACAGCTCTGGGTTTGACATAGCTTTGTATGTTAGGCAGAGATCACCTCTGAGTCGGCAATATGCGACAGAGTAAAGCTGGAGTTTTTTGAGACGGTCTGCATAGGGCATCTGTTTGAGGCCGGTAATCCCCTTTGTGAGATATTTCTGCGGCCTTTCCAGTTGTTGTAGATGTCTTGTGAGGTACATACCAAAAGGGGCGTTGTACTCTATAATGGGTCTAATGAGTGATGAGTAGAGGGGAACAATGACCTCTTTTTTTCTGGATGAGAAACCTTTTGTGATGAGGTGTGCCACATAGAAGGATTTCCTGACTACTGTGGCCATGTGATTATCAAAGGAGAGACTACTGTCCACCTGTGTCCCAAGGTCTCTTATCACACTTTAGGTGTTAAGTATACTACCGCCTATGTTGTAGTTCATGGGTACAGAGTTTTTACCAAACGGGATGACAATGCACTTTTTGGCATTGAGCTTGAGGCCATGGCTTTGACACCAGGCATCTGTCTCAGTGAGGCCCTTTTGTAGGATGTCCACATCGTTAGGAGTTCCGATTATTGCTCCTAGTTTGCAGTCATCTGCAAACTTCATTAGCCAAAGACCTTCTGTGTTAGCCTGTACTTCAGAGAAGTAGATACCAAACAGGAAAGGACCCAGGACTGAACCCTGTGGTACTCCACTTGTCACTGGTCTGAAGTCGGATTTAGAGTCTGCTACTTTCACAGTGTGGGTTCTGTCAGTGAGCCAGTTGGCAACCCATCTTGTGACATAGGGATTTATACCTAGTTTAGTGAATTTATCTATAATTCCAGAGTGGGGGATGGTGTCGAAAGCCTTGGTAAGATCTAGATAGGCTGTGTGAACCACCTTACCCTTGTCTACAGCTTTGGTGACTGCTTCAAAGAAGTCTATCAGGTTTAGGAGACATGATCTGCCTTTTACAAACCCGAACTGGGTGGGATCCAGAGTTTGGAGATTACCAATGTCTTTGTTTATAAGTTTCTTGATGATACGTTCCATGGCCTTGCAGACCAGGCTCATCAGGCTAATGGTGTGGTAGTTCCCAGGGTCTGTGGGGGCTCACCCCTTGTGGAGTGAAATAACCGTGGCTGTGCACCATTAAGCGGGCACAAAGCCTGAGGTGAGGCTATGATTGAACATGGTACTTAGGTGGGGTGCCAGTTCATTCTGTAGTTCATGAAGAACGCAGCGTGGGATGTTGTCTGGTCCCATGGATGCTGTGTTCTTGGCTTTGGAGAGTGTGGTTTTTACCTGTGCAGCCATGATTACAGGAAGTTTGCATTCTTCCGGTATAGAGATGGGCTCATTAGGGGGTGAGAAGGGGGTAAAGTTAGCACTGAACATATCTGCCAGGATGTTGGCAATATCAGTTGGGTCTGTATATTTAGTGCCATTGTGCTGTAACTCAGAGCAGATCTGAGTGTTGCCATTGAAATTCTTGACATAGCTATAGAATGCTTTGTGGTTGTCTTTAGAAACAGTGGCGAGTTTGTTTTCATAACTAGCTTTGGAGGATTTTATCAGGGATCGCAGCTTCTTACTGAGGCTGACCAGGGAACTCCTCCACTCGTGTTATTTTACTCTCTTTTGCAAGAGTTTCTTCCTTCTGTTGTACAGTTTGTTTATGGCAGGGGACCACCAGATTGGCTTCCTTTTTTTGGAGGATAGTGTCTTGGTTCTGTTTGGGATAGCATGATCCATGCACTCATGTAAGTGCTTATAAAGTGCAATTGCATAGAATTCAGTAGTCATAACTGTATTGTCTGTCTGCATGGATGTCATCAAGTTCACCACGTCTGTCTTAAGAAGCATGAAGTTGGCTTTGGAGAAATTTTTTACCCTGGTTTCTTTAATGGGGGGTGGGGGCAGGATGTGGATATCTAGGGTAATTAACTTATGGTCAGATCGGACCAATGAGGCATTGACTTCAGGTGTGGAACACCGGTCACTCATATTGGTAATGACTAGATCTAGGATACTGTTGCCCCTGGTGGGGGTGTGGATAAGATGATCCAGGGCATTGGAGTTTATGAATTCCAGAAAGCGTTGAGCAAAGGAGTTGGTACATGAGTAGTTTTCCCAGTTAATAGTGGGGTAGTTGTAATCGCCCATTATTAGGGTGTTTGGTTGAATCCTAATATTTTCCAGTACATCAAGAAAAGAGGAGTGGGAATCCTGGGGCATGGTGGGTGATCTGTAGCAAGCTACAATTTGGATTGCAGTTTTGCCCAGAGTTAGTTGCACTTGGGTAACCTCGGCTGCATTATGCTGAGCAACTAGCCTGGAGGTGTGGATATCCTTAATGAATATGGGCACACCTCTGCATTTGGTGTTCCAGTCCAGGTTACATGGCCAAAAATTGTGGTATGTGTTATAGCCTGGTAGTTCAGGAGTGCTCTCTGGAGCCTTGAACCAGGTCTCAGTCACTGCACAGATATCGATGTTCTCCATTTTAAGGAGTGCCTCGAGTGAGTGCATTTTGAGATTTAGACTTCTAGCATTGAGTAGCATCACCCTCAGTTTTTGCTTGCCTGTTATAGGTATTCAGTTATATTAGTGTGATTAATGATTTGAGAGTGCCATTTTTCTACACTTGACATCAGTTCGTTATTTACAGTCATGCCAAATGATATCAACATCCAGTTCGTTAAGAAGTACCTACTTGAATTTAGTGAATATATGCAAGCTTATGTTAACACTCTGTTTCATGCTAGAATGTGTATTAACAAATAATATATTCTTGTTTCAACAGCAATTATACAAGCAAGTGGGTGGTGTCACTTATGCGAATATAGGCATGTATATTTGAGAGCAAGAATTTATCTTGCCAGAAGTGAATCCATTCTAAAGCAATGTTGTATTTTATCAAAAGTTTGTGGGTGACTTATTTTTAGTTTGGCAAGGGGATGGACATAGTTTTGAACATTTTTTTTAAGTAGCTCTCTAATACAGTGTCCTTTTTGAAATTTAAGAAATGTTTTGGGAATGATAGGATAGAATTCTTGGATGTTGCTATACTTATAAATGAACATTTTATGACTGACACTATGGTTTATAAAAACCTGCTACAAGGGATGCCTATTTGCATCATAGAAGTATGCACCCACACTATATGTTCAACAATGCTGTCAGAAATCAGATGCTGATGGTTGCTAGGATAAATACATTGGACTCAAATATGGATACCTAAATGGGCACTAGGGCATCCAGTTTTAAAAGTATGGGGTTTAAAATATGTGATGTTGATTCTGATGTTATGGAGACCAAACAGCTATGTCACACATCAGTGAAGCCACTGTTTTCTTGTGAGTATAATGGTGAGAGAAATAAGAATAATAAAAACAAGAACAGTAATGAGCCAAGGTGTCTTTTACATTTTAATAAAAGCGCTAAGGCAGTTAAAGAGACTATAAGCAGGCATTGGCACATCCTTACAGATATTCCAGAGCTGAGGAGCATGATTTCATCACATCCCGACTTTGGACATAAACATAGTGCCAAGTTGAAACAACTCCCATGTAACAGGGAACAACCACAAACTTTTTCACATATGAAGATGGATAAAAATGCACTTATAGATGTGGTCATTGTGTGTTTTGCAAATATATTAATATGGGTAAGACATTGAAACATCACTTACATGAAAAAGAATTTAGAATAAATGTATATGGCAATTGTGAATCTAAAAATTTAGTATGTTTAGCAACCTGTGGCCAATGTAATGCTTATGTTGTCAAAACAAATAATAAACTTACAGCGCATATCAGTAGCCATGTATCTGAAATTAAAAGGAAGATACCCGCAAATGCACTTTATTAGCATCAAGCAGAGAGAGGAGCTAATCATGATTTTAAGTTTTTAGTTTTAAATATTCTACATGTGTCCCTAAGAGGTGGAAGTATAGTATATGCTACAGAAATGAGTGAATATCAGTGGATCTTACATTTGAGAACACACATTCCTCCTGGCTCAAATGGCTCTATATCTTTAAAACCCTATTTAAGAGAATTGCAGAAAGAGGTTTAATTAATTGCTGTGTCATGTGATTTTAAACTGTATAAAAAGGACTGGTTTTACAGTTGCACTGTTATGCCTGAAAAAGCCTTATGGGCGAAATATTTTAACTGTGTTTTAATGTTTTAGTATTTTAAAGTGTCTCATTAAAGCTGAGTTTATTGTATCCTGCCTTAGTTCCAGTGTTTCTGCTATTTTACTCTTGGATTACTTGGAATTCCACCAGATTTATCATTACTGGCTGTTTCTATATTTCTTGCTTTTTATCACAAGTGATCATGACAGTGGGAGTGTGGGCCCTGTGCCACCTGATGTCAATGTATCAGCAGACTCTGATGATGGTGGTGGCCAAACTGAGGCACAGTTGGGAGTGCAGAGGTTGAATCTGACACTGAGGTTGACTTACAGCCATCCCATGAATTTCTATGGAACACAGCCAGTAGGCCTACACCTACCCACTCCAGTGAGTCCACAGATATTGGACAGGTGGAGGGTGAGGACATTAATCAGGGAAGTGTGGCTACTGTTGCTTCGGTGCCTGCTGAGTCTGGCCATAGCCAAAGTGTGGGTGAGGTGCCATGCAGGAGGATTGATAGGGGTGCTTGGAGAGGGCCTGCTGTCTCTCCTCCACCTGTTACAGATGTCTCTTCCCATGCCACTCAATATATCTTTAGGGCCATCATGAAGGCACAGGCACATTATCATAGGTGCTCCAGACAAATGCTCAGGGTTGTGGATGTGGCATAGTCTGACATTTGTGACTGCCTCAACTGTGCTGCTGATTCACTGACTCAGATGAATGACACATTGGAACAAGGGGTGTCTGTGATGTACAGAGTGATGGCTGTCATGGAACAAGCAGTGTCTGTGATGGAACATCTGCTGGGAGGGAAACATCATCCGCGTGGGTATAGGTCAGCCACATCATCTGCTGTCAGCCAACGTGGCCATGCCAAATCACGGTCCCATAGTGGCAGTACTTCCACTGCTCCATCAATGAGTGTACTGTCCACACCCAGACATGGCAGGCTATGGGTTTGTGATTCTGGGTATCCCCATTTAGGGAACTCATCCAGCAGACATCAGTTACATTCAGATAGCAGCACTGCATCTGACCTTGGGTGTGGACATGCCAGTGAAACTCCTGGCAAAGCCAGTTTTGTGGTTGGGAATGACAATGATGAACTGCCACCTGTACAATGCACTTCTTACACTTGTCTGACATACCAAGACATAGAGCCAGCATAGAACTTCGATGTATTCTTGCAGACACTCACACACCAATTTCAACCGGAGGACCCCTACGGACATACACAACAGTTACTTATTTTGTCTCACTGGTCATTTGTTGGTTTATTCACATGTTCACTTGCTCAGACCTAATAGCAAGCACTAATATACCCCAACACTTGACTGCCCAGCAGGGCAAGGCTCTTTTATCCAGCCCTGACCAACCAAGCGACTAAGCAGCTCACCCTACTATTCAGGCATGACCAAAGGGCAGCTTCAGGTGTACTATCCAGTCCAGCTGGTGAATCTGGGCATCCTGAGACAATGTTACCACTGCCTCATGTACACAGAGAGCCCTCTCCTCCTACCACAAAACACTAACATATGCGAGAGATGCAATTATACAGCCAAACTGGAGGCTAAGATCTCTCCACCCAAGACTGGAACAGACAGTCATGAGGAGAAGGTTAACACTTGCACCACACCTCCAGCCTCACATAGACCTACTAAACCAGCACTGGCAAAAAATACACATGAATACACAAAATCATACTCGGAGGCTCTAAATAAAAACCCGCAAAAGCATCAGAGAGCTCCAAAGCAGACACCCACAAAACCTGCACCTCCCGTCACAATCCAGACAACACACAACACAAAATCAATGTGCCGCACAATCACAGCCCTTAAGGCAAAATAGTCAGACACACTGATGCCCCACTCACTAGGCTGGACAAGGAGAAGGTTGCTGTTAGCTGCCTGTCAGGAGCCAAAATCCGCCACATAACACAAGCACACAGGTCACTCCAGAACAAGTACAAATATGACTCTGTCATTGTTCATGTTGGTGTGAATGACCTGAGATGTACCTCCCTGGACTACATTAAAAGAGACATGGAAGAGCTCTCTGATCATGTAGCCCAGGCAGATATGACCCTGACCCTGAGTAGCATCCTGCCCTCACCAAGAATGATACCTCAGTATAAAGAAAAAATGGTCAATTTGAACAATTGGATAAGCTTCTGGTGTCATTCAAAGGGGATCCAGTGTCTGTCAGCCTGGGATGACATGCTCAACAAGCCACATTGCTTTGCAAGAGATGGCTTGCACCTGTCACCCCTTGGCTTTTGAATACTGGCCAAGGCTCTTGCTGCCCCCATAGTGCCCTTTTTAGGCAAGGCTCAAAATTCAAACCCACCTCCGTAAACAGCACAAGTAAAAAAATGAGGGTTATGCTACTCAACGGCAGGAGTTTAAATCTCAAAATGCATGCGCTCAAAGCACTCCTCAGTATGGAGAACATCGACATCTGTACAGTAACTGAAACCTGGTTCAAGGCTCCAGAGAGCACTCCAGCACTACTGGGCTATAACTCATACCATACATTTCGGCCACAGAACACGGACGGAAACACAAAAGGAGGGGGTGTATCAATATTCATCAAGGATACCCACACCTCCAGGATAGTGGCGCAGCATGATACCTCTGAGATCATCCATGTGCAGCTAACATCGGGCAAATCTGCAATACAAATTGTGGCCTGCTACAGATCACCCTCCATGACCCAAGACCACCACTCCACCTTTCTGGAGACGCTGGAAAACATGAAGGTCCTACCGAACACCCTGATATTGGGTGATTTCAATTACCCTACCATTAACTGGAAAAACTACTTAAGTACAATCTCCCAGGCTCAGCACTTCCTGGAATTTATCAACTCAAATGCCCTGGATCAGCTGGTAAACTCCCCTACCAGAGGCTACAACATATTGGACCTGGTCATCACCAACATGGGCGACAGGTGTTCTGTACTGGAGGTCAACCAGTCACTGGTTAGATCAGACCATAAACTAATCACCCGGGATGTCCACACCCCATCACCACCCCCAACCAAGGAAACCACAGTGAAAAACTTTTCTAAAGCAAACTTCACCTTACTTAAAGCAGAAGTGGTAAGTTTCACAGCCCCAATGCTAAAGGATAACACTGCCCAAGATGTAGAAATCTTTACAAATGCACTCTATGAGCACCTACAAGGATGCATGGACCATACCATCCCTAGCAAAACCAAGACTCACTCCTCAAAGAGAAGGAAAGCAGTTTAGTGGACCCCTGCCATAAACAGGCTATACAATAGAAGGAGGAAACTAGTTCAGAAAAAAGCAAATCCCAAGAAGAAAAGACATCCCTGATCAGTATCAGTAAGAAACTAAGGTCCCTCATAAAATCATCCAAGGCTAACATTGAAAGAAAAATAGCCAAGGATTCGAAATATAACCACAAAGCCTTCTTTAGCTATGTCAAGAATCTAAGTGGCAACTCGCAGATATGCTCTGAGCTAGTGCAAAATAGCACAAAATATACTGAACCTACGGATATTGCCAACATCCTGGCAGATAGATTCAGTGCAAACTTCACCTCCCTCTCACCTTCAAAAAGGCCCACAACAATACTGGAAAAGTGTAGTGTCCCAGAAATCACAGACGCACAGGTAAAAACAGCCCTTTCAAAAGCCAAAAACACAGCATCAATGGGGCCAGATGGTGTCCCAGGCTGCGTCTTGCACGAACTACAGAACAAACTAACGCCCCACCTAAACACACTGTTCAACCTCAGCCTCTGCACAGGCTACGTGCCCATAGAATGGTGCACAGCAAAGGTTATTCCGCTCCACAAAGGAGGGGCCACAATTGACCCTGGTAACTATCGCCCCATAAGCCTGACTAGCCTGGTCTGCAAGGCTATGGAGCGCATCATCATGGAACTCATTAACAAAGACATCGGGAACCTCCAAACACATGACCCGACCCAGTTCGGCTTTGTTAAGGGCAGATCATGCCTACTAAACCTGGTTGACTTCTTTGAAACAGTTACCAAGGCCATAGATGAGGGAAAGGTGGTTCACACAGCCTACCTTGATCTCACCAAGGTGTTCAACACGATTCCTCACTCAGGTATTATAGAAAAACTCACCAGCCTGGACATAAACCCATACATCACAAGATGGGTTGCCAGCTGGCTTACAGACAGAACTCACACGGTAAGAATAGCGAGCTCCAGGTCCGACTCTAAACCAGTCACAAGTGGTGTCCCGCAAGGCTCAGTTCTGAGACCCCTACTGTTCGGCATATATTTCTCAGAAGTACAGGCAAACACAGGAGGACTATGGCTAACCAAGTTTGCTGATGACTGCAAACTGGGAGCCATAATTGACTCTCCAGCTGACAGGGACATCATTCAAAAAGGCCTTACTGAGACAGACACCTGGTGTCAAAGTCGTGGCTTCAAGCTAAATGCCAAAAAATGGATAGTCATCCCATTTGGGAAAAACAAAACACCCACAAATTACCATATAGGCGGCAACCCCCTTAATACAGAAGAGGTAATAAAAGATCTGGGGACCCAGGTAGATAGTAATCTCTCCTTTGACAATCATATTGCCAAATTAGTTAGGAAATCCTTCTATGTGGCCCATCTAATTACTAAGGGGTTTGCATCTAGAAATAAAGAGGTTATAGTGCCCCTCTACTCATCACTCATCAGACCCATCATAGAGTACAATGCCCCATTTGGGATGTACCTCACAAGACACTTCCAACAGCTGGAAAGACCACAAAAGCACCTCACCAAGAGGATTACTGGCCTCAAACATATGTCCTATGCAGCCAACTGAAAAAACTCCGGCTGTACTCAGTGACATATCTCTTACTCAGAGGTGATCTTTGCCTGACTGACAAAGCCATGTTCAACTCAGAATTGATGGACATGCTCCACCTAAAAAAATCCAAGTCACTGTGAGCCACGCACTCTAGTGAGCTAAACCTCGCCACAACAATAAATAGAACATGCTGGAGGGATAGATTCCTGTCACAGAGACTCCCCATGCTTTGGAACAAAATTCCTAACTACATTAGGCAGAGCCCCTCACTAACACTCTTCAAGAGAAGCCTTGACGAGTGGATGGATAACAGAAAATACACCCCTGGGATCACTTAATTGGCTCTGGCAAGGCTTATATATGCCCTCGGGCAGATAGCCTAGTACCTACCTATGAATCTATGCACATATGTCTGCATTCTTCTCTTTCATACTCACACACACTCACTGACTTTTTGTGTCAGCTTAGGCTTCCTGTCCCCACACCCAACATCCTGTGCAAGTGGTGATAACTGTGCCACATCCCTGTTTTTTGTCTTTTAGATTCAGGGATACAAAAGCTTTATGTCTGATGCTCAGGGTGCATCTGTGGTGTTGAACTAGCAATTTTATTTTTGACTTCTACTGGCCTTGGAAAGTTATGCAGGTGATAGCATCAAAATTTCACAACTTAATAGTGAATGATCTTCTGAGAGTTGTGAAGTCGGAAACTGCAATGTGTATCATTACTTTCAAACGTCTCTCTTTAATCATTTTTCAGTACAAACATATGGTGCTACACTGATGGCATACAGTGATCATCAGTACTTTTGAGAGGTATGACTGCATGAATCTTTGATGCTTGAGGCATACTACTGACTAACAGATGCAAAAGTCAAATAAGTCTCTGCTGTCACATGTTTAGGTAAGTTCTGTAGAGATCTCCCACCTTTTACTAGTTTACCGAACCAAGTAATGAAATATAAGGATATGCCACGCAGTCATATTAATATACAATACACTCCAGGCTCAGGGCTTACCTTGTAAATGCAGCAGTTGACACAGTTTTAAGTTCAGGGCTGACTCTGTCTGATGCAAGCAGTATACTGCCAATACAAGGGGAGGTAAAGGTCGTGTGAGTTGAATGGCGTCAATGTTACTACATGTGTGTGAGTAGGAGGAAGGTTTTAGGACCCTAGGTGGTAAGTGAGTATGCTGTGCATTGTATTTTAGCTAATGCAAGAGCATACTGAGCACACCTATGTCTGTCTATACCACAGCAGCTGGTGGATCCCCCTGTGACTCCTCATCTGCCTGTGGCTGTAGTGACCTTGGCATTGGTGGTGGGATGTGTGCTCTCCCCCTTGCTGATGCTGCTGAAGTTATTCTCTCAGGATTATGCTGTGTAGCATACTGTGAATATTTCTGTACATGTCTGTGGATTGTACTACCGGGCTTCCCCAGATCTATCAAGGCATTGGACTGTGACTTTAGCAGCCCAAACACAAACTCTATGATATTTCTTGTTTGAGCATGTGCATCATTATGGTGTTCTTCCATGAGTGTGTGTATATTTTGTATAAGTGTCATAAGCCATGGTTCCAGTGTATAGCCTGCATCCCCCAGTAAATGCCTCTGTGGGATATCCCCCGTAGCAAACATTTGGCACAGTTGGGAGGTGTGCCAGATATGTGAGTGGTGGTAACTGCCAGGGATGCCAGCACACATGTTCAAGATGCTTCCCCCTGGCATTACACTCAACTTGGCAGCTGATAGAGTGATAGCCCTTTCTTTTAATGTAGACCCTACCCTTTTCCCTGGGTGGTGCCTTAATTTCTACATGTGTGCAATCTATGGCACCCAGTACTTCAGGGTAGTGTGCTACATGGTAGAACTCCTGCATATTTCTGTCCTTCTCCTCAGAACTATGGGGAAAATATATGTGATCACTGGCATGTTGGAGCATAGCATTCAGGAAATGGTGGAGGATCCTGGATACTGATGCCTTTGACACCCCCAGCATGTCCTCTGTTGATATCTGAAAGGTACCTGTAGCTAAGATTCTAAGGACTACACTTACCTTTGTCTCCACTGGGACTGGTTTCCCTCAGTTGGCTTTGGCTCTGAGTTGAGGATGGCAGAAGTTTCAGAGTTCCTGTTGTGTGTCCCTGTCCATCCTGTAGTGCTCCAAAATTTACACATCATGTTGGCTGTGAGAAATTAAACAGGGCCTAAAAACTCTTCTCCTTCTCAAGCTAGGCCTATTAGCAGCACCAGCAGTATTGGCTTCAGCCTGTAGCACATACAAATGAATTAAATTAGCAGCAGCCCCTAATATGCTGTCTGTGTAGACTCCATTCCATGTCTGTAGGAAAAAACAACACAGCGTCTTCACGGATGCTTTATAGCTTGTTGAATAGCTGTCATGTTGGATTGGTTAATTATCATGCAATGCAGTGGCTTATGTTGTAATTAGCATGCTGTGGTGTTTACCCTGTTTGAGCAGTGCTGTACATCTCTATATAGTTCTTACTGAATCTAAAAGTTTCCATGACCGAGTGTGCATCACGCCATGATGCACACATGGTGAAAAACAACAGTGTACGCTTTATTGAATCCCCTGCAGGTATTTTCCAATTGTTTTTGCAACAGCTTATTTCTCTCCCCGTATTAGTCAAGACAAAAATGTCTTGACTCAAGTCTTCCTCACCACTTGGTGAAGAAAAGGTCCTGCACCTAGTCAGCAGATAGGGAAATTACCTCAGTATCAGTGCAGAATAACCAGACATGTCTTTACTTATTTGTAATTGTAACAGTAATAACGATATAGGTATGTGCTAGGAAAATATTTCAGTACCACATAATTGTGATTTTCAGAAGTTGTCTTTACACTGAAAAATAATCATCTTGTTGCTCAGATGGCCATACTCTAATGGTGTAACTGATGACGCATTCAGCATAACCAGGAAGGTCAGGTCAGAGGCACATCATTAAATGAGTGTGTCCACATAGGATGGTCTCTTTGCAAAGAAAGAAATAATGAGAACCCCAGTTATTTCATGACCTCTCAGCCAAAATAAGGTTTTAGAGCCAGCCATAAAAGTTTTCAGTGATGGACGTTTGACAAACGATCTGTATTTTGTCTGCATCTTTATGTCTCATTTTCTAAAGACACTGATACATTATTATGGATTGATGCTTTGGCGTTACTGCTTCGTAGTAGATTTTTGGATTACATACTGTACAAAAAATGTTACTGATGTATTTATGTTTTCTAATAAAGTATAATCCAAGAACTATACAAAAGATTTTCTTTTGTTTTTACTTATGTACATAGAAAGTTTTTATACAGTCTTCAGCTTTAAAAACATACAATATGTACAACTTATTGTAGATGCTTCTGAATTAGTATAATGGTAGCCTAACATTGCATTTTACCAGTTGTAAGAAACAGAGTTTGGAAGCCTAATCAATTATGCCCAATTTATCAATAATCACTGATCAATTATTCAGAAAATGCCTGTATCATCAGTAATTACCAATTTTGTTATTTTAGTCACATATAAGCTGGAAAGCTTTTCTGTTATTCCCGATATTTCTAAGAAAACGCACACATGCACACAAGAGCACACACTCAGTTCTACACACACACACACACACACACACACACACACACACACACACACACACACACACACACACACATACACACATGATGGCAAGCATGGCAATACATGCAAAGAATGATGCATTTGTTAAAGTCTTACTAGAAATATTTTAATGGATACTTAATAAATACAACAATGCATGCAGTGTGGATATGGCTACCATATTGATGATTACCCGCTCCATTCTTGTTGCATTATTGCTTCTCATTTCCCTGCTGTATATGCCATTGTCCCCATAAAGAGGAGCACTTTCTTACATTCACTTTGTTTCTCACTATCTCAGTCCTATCTGCTAATGATCTTCTTTGATATGTATTTCACCCTTTTTCTTTTCTCTCAGCTGCAGCAACATAGAATTTCTTAGTACCCAATTTTCCCATCTTTAACTATGTTCTTTTATATTTAACATGCAAGTTTATGGCCCCTTTTCTTCTACACTGCACTCAGAGCATGACGGATTACATACAGTGTTCCCTGCATGCTGCATGAATAACTCTGAGCAGGTGAGGTGCATGAAGAAATACTCCTTAAATAGAGTGAAGTACCATAGTTGCACCACTGCTGTTGTAAAAGGCTTAACTTATACAACCAATGGGTCTATATTAGATCATCGAAGTGTTAATACTTCGAATGGTCTAATATCGAACCGAAAACAGTGAACGCTGAAAATAGCAAAGCTGCAGTAACCAAATTTTTTCCTAGGGAAAGAATTTGGTTGTCCGTTTCTGTGGCTATGTTATTTTCAGCACTGTGGTAGAAAGTTACGGGTTGGGTTGAGGTAAGTGTGCGATTGTGTGGATGTTAGGGTTAGGGTGAGATATGTGAGTTAGGGTTAGGGCACGGGTGAGGTGAGTGTATGATAGTGATAGATTTTAGGGTTAGGGTGGGGTATGTGAGTTAGGGTTAAGGCACGGGTGAGGTGAGTGTGCGATAGTGACACACCTTAGGGTTACGGTTAAGGATAGTGGATAGATAGTATTGTATGTACAGTTTAATGTAGGGTTAGATGTAGAATTTTAAGTATATGTGGGTGGATTGCTGTTTTTTTTGGTATGCTTGTGTTGTGTGTGTGTTTCTCGGAACAGTGAATTTTTTTCCAGGGAAAAAATTAGCTGTTCTGAGCTTTTGATGTTTTTAGATTTCGTGGTTAGAAGTTTGAGGTTGTTGTATCGATGATATGCTGTTTCATTGAAGTGATATAGACCCCAACCAACAGCACCCCCACAGTGTTCCTGTCAAGTAATGTCATCGTCAATGACTGATGACTGACCAATGGGTGGATAAAAGGCTGTCAGCAATCATGGAAAGTACAGAATGAAATGTTGAAAGCAAATAAAAAATGCATGGCATGCCTTTCACTTGCTCAGCTTATTGTGCTCTAGTTTTGTGTGTTTATCTCACTAATGGTACTGTATAGTAGGCAAACATTTCTTTCCTAGACTTTCAGATCTGATATGAAAATCACCCAAAGAATTACATTTGTAAATGAAACCACTGTGCAGTTGCAGCAGTGTTAAACTCTGCCTGCCTGACAGAGAAATAAATACCATTACTTTACTGTTGAATCTATTGAAGATTGTAGTTTTTTACACCGTATTATCCCCCTTGACAAGTTATGTCAGTTTGTTCTGTTACCTCACTGTGTTCTTCAGTATCAGTCTGTGATGGACCTTACTTGAAGAATTACAGAAGTTTAAATAGGTTCATAGGTAGGTACTAGGCTATACACAGTCAAGCGTTTTCGTCAATAATAAGACTTCATCAGAATTGTGGGTAAAATGCAAGCATGTGTCTTAATAAAGAGCCCCCCCCCCATCAAAACTTCCAATTGATTAGTCAAACAAGTACCAACACTATAGTCAAAATAATCAGAATAAGGGTATGAATTAAAGGCCAATGCTATAATCAAAGTGAAAGTTAACTTTACAAAAATATTCTCCCTCTGTCTTATTATTGACGAAAGCACTTGACTGTGGATTGTGTTCTGTATTATATATTTTATTCTTCATGCTGTATTTTACCTGCATTATGCTGGATTTTGAATTTTAACCAGTGGATTAAAACTTGGGTGCTTTACCTGGTGAGTCTGGTTCTTGGCTACAGCTGGAGTGTTTTGCGATTTCAACTGATATATTGCTTGATTCACCTTCTTTGCAGTCACCAGGCTAGTAAAGGTGTTCATGTTAGATTGCGAAACACTTTAGTACTGCTAAGACCAAGTACAACTAAACAAATAAGTGATATTAAAAAGATGTGAACAATGAAAATAGATGTATTACCTTATGTGTAACTATAATAAACACACATATAAGTTGGGTTTAATTGACAATCATCATGATAGATAACAATAAGACCTCTCATTTACTCTTTCACATTTTATAAATAAACTGGACTATGACCATGCTACCAGAAAATAAATTATTTGTTTTTCTCCTACTGATTAGTTTTGTAGAATATAATCTTTCTGGCACCACTACATTCCTGCAGTCAGTCATACATGTGGATTTCAACATTTATATAATCTTTTCTGGGTCTATATTAGATCATCGAAAATTCAGTTCAGCGAATGGCATTTTGGGTGCACTTACTGTATATATAGAACATGCCATTCATCGAGCTATTCATACTGAGATCAGTGGTGCATTGAATATAAGAAAATTTGCTCTTTCCTAACTGTAGTGTGATCTCAGAATTGGTATATAGAATTAGCAGGTGGGGGGGTGAGGGGGCACAGCCCCCCCCCCAAGAGTGGAATTCAAGGAACAGCATTTCCGATGAAATGCTGTTCGTTGAAGTGAGTTTTCACTGATTTAATACAGACCTATCTTTTCCATCAGGCATTTTGTTCAGATTTAATTATCTCCATTTGTACATCCTGAATTTCTCAGTGTTCCTTCCAAGCATTTAAATCCCCAGTCCAATGATTTTGAACAGCCATCCTTTGAAATGGAAAAGGATAATTTTGTTGATTTGTAGAGACATTTTTTTCTATGTACTTTTTGTTTTCATGCTTGCTGGATATCAGATTTCTCCTTGCTTTCTTGGGTCCATTTATTCCATAACTGCTGGGGAGTCCTCAGCAAGCAGGTCAGACCTTGACAGAGGAGCTATCTTCCAAAAAAAAAAAAAAAACAAGGTTCTTTTTTGTGAGCTTGCTGTACAATCGCAACAATAAGCGTGTATCAGTTGAGGTTCTATCCCCTTCCATGGTGAATGATATGAGCTCTAAATCACAGTGGAATGGCCATCACTCTTGCTGTGCATGTTTGTATTTCCGCTAACATACTAATGAATGTTACTATCACAATATGGGAATGCCAAGCCCACAGCTGTGTTGCAAACTGAAGCTGGGTAGCTCGGTCAGTAGAGCATTAGACTTGTAATCTGAGGGTCTAGAGTGCAAGCCCTTGTTTGGGCATGTAGATCTTTAAGCAGTGCAGTGGTGCCAGGCCTCTGCTAAAGATGGGCTTTGTCCCAGTCACGTTCTCCTTGTAAACAAATGTTAAATTAATTTCAGTGATGTGCAAGCCTCTGATTGGTTGGTGATGACTGGTTGATCTCAAGTTGCCTCTCTCTCCCCCAGGTCAAATAAGCCTCTTTAGCTCTACTAGAATCTAGACTAATGTTCAAAGTTGGTTTATAGTCAGTGTTTAAGTCATGTTTGCCATAGAGATAGCTGGTCTGGAAACATAAATAAAGCTGACTGCATTATGACTGTAAGCTATACTTAATCACCTGAATTGTGTAAACTAGATGACAAGAGAAAAGGAAAATCCTTTTGAAAAGCAAATTTAGAAATTTATGAGATACCACAAATATTTGCCAACCCCACTGATATAGCAGTATAAAGCCCTCACTACAATACTGGACTACTGAGTTTGATTAGCATCTCATGGGTGCACTAAAGCTAGCAGAGGCAGTGAAAGGAATTAGATGACTAATTCAGCTTGCACCTCTTCAGGGTAGGAATGGCATGAGTTTGTGTCCAGGTTACACTCCCATGTGGGCAGTGCAGTCCTGAGCAGTTGCATCACTTGCAAAAGTGAGTAAGTCACTTTTCCTCTCAGTTCTGGTATAAGGTGAATTTGTAAAACTACTTTATGGGAATGGAACTGATGGCCAGCACATAGCAAGGGAGAGAAAAAAGGAGACACAAAATGTACAAAGCATCTGGAAGAGAAAGTGCTGCTCCTATTATGACCCTTGCTAAAAACAACTATTTAATAATTTGTCCAAAAAAAACCTGTAGAAATTTAATTTGAACAAATGAGACTTTGTGTGGCATCTTTCCGTCTTGCTAAAATGTCACTGGCAAATTTGTAAGAAGACAACTGGAAAGCGGTCACTGAATTAAACCTACTGTAATGATGTACATGGAAAATATTCACAGAATGCATTTACAAGACTAAGTTGAATTAACTACTTGCATCATTTGTGCTACCTGCCCCATACATACCTCTCAGCTATACAGATTTTTGCAGAATGTCCATATTTTTGCCTCATATGTTTGATCTGTTTTTCATAAAATTGTGGTTTTCTGGCAAATTAATAGAAAATCATTAAAGACTGAAGTCAGAAAATAATGTAATGACAGACATTTGAATTTCAGACATTACACCCTTCAGAAAATGCATGCTAATGCAACATCTATTCTATCAACTTTTCAAGCTTGTAAGAGTAATATTTAAAAATTGTCCCTATTTTTGGGCCTTAGTCTCACTTTTATTTATGGCTTTGTGCAGATTTCTTACTCTGAGAGGTTGAGAGGTATGGCCCCATATATGTGCTAGTCATTTTTGTAAATGACTAAGTCCTAAATTATGCAACAGGACTGTCTGTAATTGGTGTGTATACCTTGTGCCAGTGAAGGTATATATCGCCCTTGTTTTACAGCTTGTGTCGCATGTTTAGTTTGTTTTATATCTTTATTTTTCTTTCTTTTCTTCATACCTCCAGAAGTAGACTCTCTATGAGATCTACACAGCTTCAAAATTGTGCAAGCACCTCTGTTGACTGGAACTTTGCTGTCTGTAATTGTTGTTGCGTCCAATTGACATTCTTTTCCTTTAATTTATGTCTTTGTTCCTCTAGTATACATTAGCTTCTGTAGTCATTCACTTCATTACCTTAGACTCTGACAACTTTGTGGCTTACAGTTGCCGATGATCTCCCTCTGTCTACCTCTACCTCTTGTTTGCCTGATAACTGTTCTTGTGTTTTTTGCAACAGTGGGACCTTACTAGTTTTTAATAATATCGCTGCTGAAGTCTTCAATTTGTCTCCTTGGACAACTTTCCCCAGGATTCAAGAAGCTTGACGCAAGGACAGTTTTAGCCTTGTGCTGAGTGTCCTCTTTACAGATGATGCAGCAATGCCATATGAATATGTATGAGGGCATGCCGCCGCACCCTCGACATGCACAGGAAATGTGTGTGAGTGCAGGAGGCATGTACAACTTCTCTTCGGAAGCATAAACATGCCCCGACAGTTGCACAACCTACTATGCTTACTATTAGAGCCTGCCTCTAATAGTAAGTCAGTAATTCAGTGTCCATGGATACTGAAATGCATGCTAAGCATACAAGAGTGTCCATGAACAGTGAAATAAAATCGAAGTAGTAAACACACAAGCACATAGAGGAATGTTGAGCCCAGTCCCTAGAACTTTCACAATTAGATTCCCCCGTGTCCCTATTATACATTTTTATTGCTGCAATATCGAAGGGGCAAGCAAAGTGCAGTGTGTTTGCACGTCGCTGCCCTCTGTCAAGCGTAGCTTACACATCAAAATCATTCAAATAGAGAAAAACATACAGAATCAATGGAAACATCAATAGTGTAGTGTTTAGAGCATCTGCCTAATGAACAGGCATTCACGGTTTGAGCCCAACACTAGCACATATAATTTTCCATGTGAAATGAATGTCGTTTTGCTGTAAAACTGACATATGAGTATCGCATGAGATGTTTAACTAAATGTCATGCAATCAAAATGGTACTGTCATAATGAATAAGGCACTACTAAGCAGGTGTAAGCACAAATAAGCAGCAGTAAACATATATAAGTACCAGTAAGCAAGTCTGAGTGCGCTTGCATGGGTGTAAGCAGTGCCCAGCCTAGAAAATGTATATAAGTATGTACAGATATATAAAATATATATATATATATATATATATATATATATATATATATATATATATATGAAAATTGAATGACATAACAATAAAGCATACAAAAGAAATGAGAAGGAAATCAACGGCAAACCCAGTATTATATAACACTGTCAGCGTATGTCATATCCAGCTGGGCAGGAATGACCAACACACTGCTACTCACACCACAGGCAGGATATTACCAGTAGGAGTAACATTGTTGATCTGCTAAGTCTACTTTACAATTAGAGGGTAGCCCCTGGTGGGACTACCCAAAAATTGATAGGATGCTTGGCCATCCGACCATTACACAAACAAGGGCAGGTATGTTCAAGGACTAAATGGTGGAAGAGCCTGAGAATACATGGGTTGGGACAACATATGTGTAGGGCCCCTAATGCTCAGAAGAGGGCAATGTGTGGAGGTGTGTCATGACTGCAATAACAACTGGACAATGGATGGTATGCGTATGGTATGTTGAACTCGGCTGGGGTGGAGGAACTATGGATATGAATTTATGGATCCAGGTGTGCCAGGGTTGGATGGGCTGGTTCTAATTGGACTGCCTCATGGAGATCAGTGAGTTCGTTATAAGTATATATGCATACACACATGCATACATCTATATGTAGAAGTACATTCTCTGTAACACAGTCATTCCATTTGCAGACATAAATAACATGAATGTGCCCATACAAACCTCGACAGTAGATAGAATAATAGGTTGTGCATAAGAGGGAAGGGACGAAACTGCTAAAATGCAGAAGTGTGTACAATGTCTGAAGTCAGTGCTGTGCTAAAAAAATCAAATGTGAGGACTTTCTCACACATGGAATCATTCCTGTGATTTGCCTGCTACGGCAACGCCAATTACTAAACCGGTCTAGTTGTAAAAGAAATACACTGAACTCGTACATAATTAGGCTCTCATGTGTAATGTGTGTGTTACCACATAGTCATACTTATTAATTTATTGTAGTGTCATTATAACGGGAGTAAGGATGTAATGAAGTATAGAGTCTAATCTTGAAATAAAGACATGAGTGTCCCATGTGGGACAACCCAAAAATTGTGAATAGTGTCCTTTTGGTCGCTCATGTCACCAATGTTTGTGGACTAAAAGTTTGGGAGTTCTGAGGATACGTGGAGTGAGTCAACCGATGGGATGGGTCTACAGGAGTAGGGAGTGGCCAATGTGTAGTGGTATGGATACACCGCGAATCCAACTGGAGAATGGATGACTGCAGTATTAATGAGGCATTGGGGTGGGTGTTTGGGGAACCAGGAGTCACGGGTATATGGGTATATATGCAAATGAAGCAGCACAGCAATAGTGTATTGGTTAGAGCATCCGCCTAATGAACAGGCATTCTATTCTGAATCCCACTGCAGCACATACCATTTTCCATCGGTAATCTGTACATGAACATATTTCGACACTGTCTGCTGTATAACCTGCAAAATAACAATTAAAAGCGAACTGGAGTGAAGTGTCAGTGTCATAATGAATAAGGAACTAGTAAGCAGGTTTAATCATATATAAACACCAGTAAGCGTGTGTAAGTGCGTTTGCGCGGGGTATGCATTGCTTTACAGACACACACACATATATATATAAAAACTATGTATATATATATATATATATATATATATATATATATATATATATATATATATATATATATATATATATATATATATATATATAAAACTATATATATATATAAAACTATATATATATATATAAAACTATATATATATATATATATATATATATATATATATATATATATATATATATATATATATATATATATATATATATATATATATATATATATATATATATATATATATATATATATATGTGTGTGTGTGTGTGTGTGTGTGTGTGTGTGTGTGTGTGTGTGTGTGTGTGTGCACAGATATACACAGATATACAGCTATGACAGGAAACAGCACACAAGAGTGACATATGTTCACAGGCTATGCCAATGGAAGTGAGGGGCCCAAGCAAGAAACATGAAACATGTAGCATGACCTTCCACCCCCCCCCCCCCAGCTGGACACGGGAAACATACACACCAAACCTGCAAACAATGTAAATAATCCACTGCTCCCTAGACCACGGCAGGATACAACCAGGGGGGAGGTACACAGTGCACCTGTAAAATATAATCTTGGAACACAGACAGGAGCGTCCCTTGCGGGACATGCCAAAAATTGAAATAAGACCAAAAGAAGGTGATAAGCCGAACATTCTGGCTGGGGTGTGTACATACCCGGAATACAAGGGTGGGAAAGCTTGATGACCCATGGGTTGAGAGAATGTATGACATAGGTCCCATGAAGTGGACAGTGGGCAGTGTGTAGTGGTGTGTTCAGACCCGGCCAGGACCAGAGTAAGGATGGGTGCTGTAGAGGAGGTGTGGGTGGGGGAACTATGGGTAGCTAGTTATGGGTCTAGGTATGCAGGTGTTGGCTGATGTGGGCCTATATGGACAGCCCAGGGATGTAAGCAAATTTATTCATTGGGCAGAGGCATCACCCAATGAGCCACCACACCCACTACGAGCCCCACTGCAGCAAAGTGTAATCTACATGGCAAGGAACGGAATAACCAGATGTAGATCTATATATGTAGAGGTATGTGTGTGTATATCTACTCATAGCAACATAGAAATATACCTCTCCTTCTTTGTAGTACAAATGTATACATACAGAGACAGAATGCATATACATACCCACATATTGATATATACATATGCAGACACCCATAGATCCATATGTTGTTAGATATATATAGGCAGCAATATATAAATATATAGGTTCATAGGTTCATACTAGGCTATCTGCCCTAGGGCATTTATAAGCCTAGCCAGAATGTGTTTGGCTTTTGCCACCCATTTTAAATTTATTTTGCTATGCCCTTTTTCGAGGTTAGTATACTGTGCCTCTGTCTAACAGTGACACAGAAGTGATACCCGGGGTAAACCTACGATCTCCCATCCACTAATCAAGATTCCTCTTAAAGAGAGTCAATGAGGGACTCTGCCTAACCTGGACTGGGATTTTATTCCAGAGTGAAGGGATCCTCTGGGTTATGAATATGTCCCACCAGCATGTCCTATTTATTTCAGTGCTGAGGTTCAAGTCTCTCGAGCGCGTAGCTCGATGGGATTTGGATTTTCTGAGGTGCAGCATGTCCATTAATTTCGGGTTGGACACGGCTTTATACGTCAGGTGCAGATCGCCTCTGAACAGGCGGTATGCCACTGAGTAGAGCTGGAGTTTCTTTAACCTGGCAGCATATGGTATCTGATTGAGCCCTTTGATCCTCTTGGTGAGGTACTTTTGGGGTCTTTCCAGTTGCTGCAGGTGTCTGGTAAGGTACATCCCAAAAGGGGCATCGTACTCAATTATGGGCCTGATGAGGGATGAGTAAAGAGGCACGATGACCTCCCCTGATCTAGATGTGAATCCCTTCATGATTAGGTGGGCTATATAAAATGTTTTTCTAACCACTTTGGCCACTTGGTTGTCAAATGAGAGATTGCTATCAACTTGGGTCCCCGGGTCCCTAATTACTTCTTCTGTACTTAATGGATTACCACCTATGTGGTAATTTGTGGGCACTTTGTTTTTGCCAAAGGGGATGACTATACACTTTTTGGCATTTAGCTTGAGGCCATGGCTCTGGCACCAGTTGTCTGTTTCTATGAGGCCCTTTTGGAGGATTCTTGTGTCGGCTGAAGAGTCGATTATGGTGCCCAGTTTGCAGTCATCTGCGAACTTGGTCAGCCACAGTCCTTCTGTGTTGGCCTGTACCTCCAAGAAATATATACCGAACAAGAGAGGTCCCAGGACTGAGCCTTGTGGGACACCACTTGTAACTGGTTTGGAGTCTGACATGGCTCCAGCAATTCTAACCATGTGGGTTCTGTCCTTGAGCCAGTTTGCAATCCATCTAGTGACATAGGGGTTTATATTTAAGCTGGTGAGCTTATCTATAATGCCTGAGTGGGGTATTGTATCGAAGGCTTTTGTGAGGTCCAGGTAGGCTGTGTGGACCACCTTCCCCTTGTCAATGGCCTTGGTGACTGTTTCAAAGAAATCAACCAGGTTTAAGAGGCAGGATCTGCCCTTAACAAAGCCGAACTGGGTAGCATCCAGTGTCTGCAGGTCCCCAATATCTTTATTTATGAGGTCCATGATGATCCTTTCCATAGCTTTGCAGACCAAGCTAGTCGGGCTTATGGGGCGATAGTTTCCAGGATCCGTTGAGGCACCACCTTTATGGAGAGGGACCACTGTTGCTGTACGCCACTCTTTGGGCACATATCCTGTAGTAAGGCTGAGATTGAACAGTAGTTTTATGTTTGGGTTTAGCTCTTCTTGGAGTTCATGTAGGATGCAGCCCGGGACACCATCTGGTCCCATTGATGCTGAGTTTTTTGCTTTGGAGAGGGCAGCTCTTACCTGAGCATCTGAGATGTCAGGGGGGCAGCACTCTGCTGGGATAGATATTTGCCCTTTTGGTGGGGGGGGAGTTTGCGCTGAACCTGTCAGCTAGGATGTTGGCAATGTCTGTGGGTTCAGTGTATTTTTTGTCATTTTGGACTAATTCTGAGCATATCTGGGAATTACCACCCAGGTTCCTAACATAACTAAAGAAAGCCTTGTGATTATCCTTAGTGTCCTGTGCAATTTTTCTCTCAAAGCTGGCCTTAGACAATTTTATGAGTGCCCGTAGTTTTTTGCTAATACTGATCAGTGATGCCTTCCCTTTTTGGGATTTTGCTCTATCATTTAGTATCTTCCTCCTTCTATTGTATAGTTTGTTTATAGCTGGGTTCCACCAGACAGGACGTCTGCCTTTGGAGGATAGGGTCTTGGTTTTATATGGGATCGCATGATCCATGCATTCCTGAAGGTGTTCATAGAATGCATTTATAAAGGATTCTGCGGTCTGGGCCGTATTTTCCACAGTCCCGGGGGCTTTGAAGGATTCCACCTCGGTTTTGAGGAGTGTGAAATTTGCTTTAGAAAGGTTTTTCACTGTGGTTTTCTGGGCAGGGGGTGGGGTCGGGATGTGAATATCCACTGAGATTAGTTTATGGTCTGATCTTCCCAGTGAGGGATACACTTCTGGTCTGGAGCATAGAGTCCCCATGTTGGTGATGATCAGGTCCAGTATGTTTTCCCCTCTTGTGGGAGTGGTAACAAGTTGTTCCATAGCATTTGAGTTTATAAATTCTAGGAACCTTTGGGCTAGGGTGTTGGAGCTAGAGTAATGCTCCCAGTCTATGTTTGGGTAGTTGAAGTTGCCCAATATAATGGTGTTTGGAGAGGCTTTCATATTTTCCAGTGTTCTCAGAAAGGCCAAGTGGGGTTCCCTGGTTTGGGAGGGTGGTCTGTAGCAGGCTATAAACTGGAAGGTAGTTTTACCCACTGTTAGTTGCACATGGAGAGTCTCTGATGCTTCGTGCTTTGCCACCAACCTGGAGGTGTGGGTATCTTTGATGAATATCGATACTCCCCCTCCTTTTGTGGTTTGGTCCAAGTTTTGGGGCCGAAAAGCATGGTATGAGGTATAACCTGGTAGTGCTGGGGTGCTCTCGGGAGCCCTGAACCAGGTTTCTGTTACTGCACAGATATCGATGTTCTCCATGCTAAGGAGAGTTTTGAGTGCATGCATCTTGAGGTTTAGACTTCTGGCATTGAGTAGCATTACTCTTAGTTTCTTATCCCTTGTGATACCTATGGAGGTGGGTTTGTCTTTTGAGCCTTGGCTAAAAAAGGCACTATGGGGGTAGCAAGAGCCTTTGCCAATATCCGAAAGCCCAGGGGTGACAGGTGCAAGCCGTCCCTAGCGAAGCATCGTGGCTTGCCGAGCATTTCATCCCAAGCTGACAGGCATTGGATCCCCTTTGAATGACACCAGTACTTAAGCCAATTGTTGAAACTGATCATCTTGTCTTCATATTGTGGCATCATTCTTGGTGAAGGTAAGATGCTACTCAAGGTCAGGGTCATACCGGCCTGGGCTACATGCTCAGAGAGCTCCTTTATGTCTCTTTTCATGTAGTCCAGGGAGGTACATCTCAGGTCATTCACACCAGCATGGACAATGACTGAGTCTTATTTGTATTTGCCTTGGAGTGACCTGAGTGCTTGTGTTATGTGGCGGATCCTAGCGCCCAGCAGGGTGCTCACCATGACCCTCTCCTTGTTCAGCCTGGTGAGCGAGACGTCAGTGTGCCTGATGATAGAGTCACCTATTACAAGTGTATCAGGTGTGTTGTTTAGACTTAAGGGCTGTGACTGTTCGGCACACTGGCTTTGTGAGATATGTGTTGCACGTGTTTTGTTTTGGGGTAGCGGTTGCTTGGGTGTCTGCTTTGGAGGTCTCTGCTGCTTAGGCAGATCTTTATTTAGAGCCTCCGAGTATGTTTTTGTGTGATTATGTGTTTGGTTTGCTGTCGTGGTAGGTCTATGTGACACTGGAATTGTAATGAGTGTGGTTTCCTTCTCCTCCTGACTGGTTATGCCAGTACTGAGTTGAGAGAGCTTAGCCTCCAGTTTGGCTATATGGTTGCATCTCTCACATGTGTTAGAATTTGTTGGGAGGAGGAGAGGGTTGTCTGTGTACATGAGGCAGTTGTAACATTGCCTCAAGATTCCCAGATTCACCAGCTGGACCGGAGAGGAGATTGACAACTGACCTTTGGACATGCTAGAATAATATTGGGAATTCCTTAATAATTGAAAACAAGGGCCAGTGGGGAGTGAGGGTGTAGTGCTTTTAATTTTTAGTGCTGACTTATATAATTGCTTTAGCTAGCAAGTGCCAGGTAACTTAAGTGCAATGTGTTACAGGTAACTTAAATGCAAAAATGACAAACAGTAACTTTCTTTCAAGTGAAACAAGGAAATAAGTACATTAAGCAATGCAGATTTCACTAGTGATCCACAGAAGCGCTGAGAAGCTGCGTATTAGGTGGAATTAGCGTTCCAGGGAAATAACAAGCAAACAAACAACAAACATATAAACAAAGCTAGATTCAGCAGGCCTGGATCTGGTCTATGCTACAGCAAACAAGGTGTACCAATTTCAGTAAGATACAGTTCAAATATTCAGGCACTATAAACCTTTAATCAGAAATTCCCAGCTCAGAAGGGCAGAGTCCAGCCTCTTCTCCCACAAGAGTGCAGACCACGAACCTTCTTAATGTAAAATAACTGGCCTGAAGCCCAAGTGATTAAACCAGAACTAATACACTTTAAGAATAACAGACACTGGGCTCTCAATCAGCAGTTCCCAACTTAGAAGGATGAAAGCTACCTGTCCTGCCACCACAGCGCATGCCACAAGCCTTCCTAATGTAAAACAACTGGTCTGAAGCCCAAGTGCTTAATCCAAAAGACTTAGAATGATAGCTACACTTTAATCAAGTTACTACCAAGCAGTAATAAATGCAATTGAATACTTTAGAGAATGCCTGGATTAGTGCTCAAGTTACACAAACAAAGCTAGATCCAGCAGGCCCGAATCCAGTCTATGCCACAGCAAACAAGGCACCAACTTCAGTAAGAAGCAGTTCAGATATGCATGCACTATAAGCCTTTAACCAGAAATTCCCAGCTCAGAAGGGCAGAGTCCAGCCTCTCCTCCCACAAGAGTGCAGACCACGAACCCTCTTAATGTAAAATAACTGGCCTGAAAGCCCAAGTGCTTAAACCAGAATTAATACACTTTTAGAATAACAGACACTGAGCCCTCAATCAGCAGTTCCCAACCTAGAAGGATGTAAGCTACCTGTTCTGCCACTACAGTGCAGACCACAAACCCTCTCAGTGCAAAACAACTGGTCCGAAGCCCAAGTGTTTAAACCAAAAGGCTTAGAATGAGTTACACCAAGCAGTAATAAATACAATTGAGTACTTTTAAGATGATGCAAAAGTAAAATAAAGTAGGTAGAAAGACAAGTACAGTAAAAGCAGATGAAATTTTTTTTTTCTGAACAAGTGCTGAGATCAAAGAAACAGACTTGAGTGCCGAAACCAGAAAACTGGCCAGTTATAAGAAAAAAAAAACTAAGCTAGAAGGCTTCCCTCCAACACAGAAGGGCTTGGGGGCTCAGAAGCCTACAAATAGTCTATACCACTTAACAGGAAAGGCAAGACAAGCTTAATTTTTTTTTCTGCTTCCCAAATGCTCTCTTTGTACACAGTAGGAGTGCCTGAAATCAGAGTTGCACTGCACTCAGTTGAGTGAGCAAATGAGATGGGCCCAGAAGGAGTATACAAACACAAATTTACAAGAGGGGCGGGCAGTTTCAAGGCCACTAAGAGTAACACCAAAACAAAAACAGGGAGGGTGGGTGTGACTAACTGAAGAGCAGAGTCAAAACTTCCAGTTCAGTTAATATTCCTGCAACACACAGTTAAAATCAATTTAAATACTGTATTTTTTTGAAAAAAGTGCAGATAAAGGTACTTAAATTCTCTTATACATCCAGTTGAATACAGCAAGTTCTTAGCCGGCCAAAGCTGAGGTTTTTAAGCAGAAAATATTTCACACTGTACCACTTAAATAGGCAAGGACAGGAAATCAAAGAATGTGGCTACCCCCACACCTGTAATTACTAGCAAATAACAAAATTCAGCAAACACTGACTAACTTCCAGTTCAGTTAATATTCCTGCAACACACAGTTAAAATCAATTTAAATACTGTATTTTTTTGAAAAAAAAGTGCAGATAAAGGTACTTAAATTCTCTTATACGTCCAGTTGAATACAGCAAGTTCTTAGCCGGCCCAAGCTGAGGTTTTTAAGCAGAAAATATTTCACACTGTACCACTTAAATAGGCAAGGACAGGAAATCAAAGAATTTTGCTACCCCACACCTGTAATTACTAGCAAATAACAAAATTCAGCAAACACTGACTAACTTTCAGTTCAGTTAATATTCCTGCAACACACAGTTAAAATCAATTTAAATGCTGTATTTTTTTGAAAAAAAAAGTGCAGATAAAGGTACTTAAATTCTCTTATACGTCCAGTTGAATACAGCAAGTTCTTAGCCGACCAAAGCTGAGGTTTTTTACATGTATACATACATATACAGATATATATGTATATAGTAATGATATATATATATATATATATATATATATATATATATATATATATATATATATATATATATATATATATATAAAACAGTAAATATACACATGTATTTAGCTAGGATATGATTCAGCAGTTACGAATTACATATGTTCACAAGCCGTGCATATGAGGGTGAGGGGTCGAATCAACAAATGTGTAACACGTAGCATCAACCCTACCCCCAGCTAGGCCAGTGAAACATACAGACACACAATAAAAGTAAACACACCACTGCTTCCCAGACTACCGACAGGATACTACCAGTGGGAGAGACCTGCCAGGTCTAATCTTGAAACAAAGACATCAATGCCCCTTATGGGACACCCCAAAAATTAATGATCATCGGAGTCCGTCCCTGTAATGATTCATCAAACTAGGTTGTAGATGTACACGGACCAGTAGGTTGTGCAAGCCTGATAATCCATGGGTCGACACAACATACATGTGTCCCAACATGCGGAGAGTGGGAAGTGTGTAGTAGTGTGTTTATACCCCACCTGCACTCACATTAAGGATATGTGCTGTAGAGGAGGGGCAGGTGGGGGAACTATGGGTATGCAATTATGTGCCTAGGCGAGCCGGTGTTGGCTGGTGCAGTCGTATTAGGACTGCTTCGGGGATGCAAGTAATATTCCGAAACGGGCATAGCTTACACCCATACCTCTCAACCCCTAAGAGCAAATCCACTGGACAAGACATAAACCATTGGGGAAACAAATAGGGACCATACCTCTCAACTGCCCCTGATTTCCAAGGACATCCCTAATTTTGACTCAAATTCTAACTCTGTCCCACTTAATCTATCCTAAAACTAGTGACTTTTGAAGGAAAGGTGGTGAATTACACGTAATGAATAATGACAACAATTAAGAGTTATAAACTTCATTTACCTCAGAAAATGTGTATTAATTCATATGCTCTGAGTCTGTCAATGTGTCAAGTTAATAGCACTAATATTTTAAATGTGTCCCTGATGTTGTCATGACTTGTCCCTGATTCAGTTGATATTTGTCCCCTATCATTTGAGAGGTCTGATAGGAACAGAAAGCACATATTCCACATACATCCTTAGAAATATAAAGCCAAAAAACACAATGTTCCGTGCTTAAGCCAAAGTCTCACCAATCCAAACAAAAACAAAAACAATGGAAAAAAGACTGGCGAGACACCGCTATGTGGTTATCTTCTTTAATAAAAATGACAACAAATCCAAAATCGTAAGCACTTTCGGGTTCTACAACCCTTCATCAGACAATGATATTCACAAGAAATTTTCAATTTAAAATCAAAATCAACCAATCAGCAGTTAGTACATAACCCGCCTTTTTTGTAAGGCAGGTTTTAAAGGTACCATCTCATTTAAACCTGGATACCTGGGTGATGAAAGTGTGATAATCCACTTAGATTCTAATGTCTCTGTAAGTAACTTAATGTCACCACCTTTAATGCCTAACTTTACATTGATGATAGCCTTGAACAAAAAAGTATGTGTAGGATTGCCCTCCACATGTCTATATAAAGCATTTTGGTCAACCTTATTCCTGATGGATGATAGATGTTGTAGTATCCTGATCTTTAGCATATTAGTGGTCATACCCACATAATAAGCCGAGCATTGCATGCACTCGGCTAAATAGACAACATGAGTTGTTCTGCAAGTGGCTCTGGCTTTAAACTGGAAAACCTGCCCATTCAGTGGATGTACAAAAGTGGGAACCTTATGTATACTTGTGCAGGCCTTACAGTTGCCACATGGTACCATTTCTGCTTTGTCCAATAAAGGTCTCCGACCGGAAATATTTTTCTCTCTACATAACAGGTCCTTCAAATTGGTATTACACCTATAGCCAAAACTGGGTCTGGGACCAACCAAATCACATAGCCTGGCATCACTCCTTAGAATATTCCAATTTCTACTGACTATAGCCTGGATGTCAGTGATGTTACTACTGTAGGTGAAATACATTCTGGCTCTATTGGATTTTTTACATATACTGGAAGGACGTCCCTCCTCTTGGCCTTGTCTCAACCAAGGTTTAAGCCTATTTGTTCTCTCCAGTGAGCTGGAATCAACCATCCTCTTCACCATATTGTCATTATAACCCCTTGTTGCAAAACATGTCCTCAAACCCTCCACTTCCTTTCCATATTGTTCATCTTCCAGACACAATCTAGATGTCCTACATAACTGACTCTGTACTATGTTTGGAAACATGAATCGGGGATGCATACTGTCAAATGACAGTAGATGATTTGTCCAGCAATCCTTTTTATATAAGCTAGAAGAAAAGCCCTTCAAGTCATGTCTAATCCTAGTATCCAGAAAGTCAATCTGTTCTGGAGAATAGGTCATGGTGAATCTAAAGAAAGAGGTGGTGGAATGTAGATACTCCAGAAAACTATGTAACAAACCTACACTACCCTGCCAAAAAATAAATACATCATCCACAAATCGTGCATAGGCTCCTATGTATTGTTCCCAATCCTTGTTGTTAATAATGGTCTCTCTCTCTCCCAAAAATATAAAACCAAATTGGCATATGTGTTAGCACAGGGGGTGCCCATAGCTACCCCCTGTGCCTGCCTATGTGCCTGTTGGCCACCAATGAATACATTGTTCTCTAATACTAATGACAATAAAGCACTAATCAAACACACCCTATTATCATCCTCACCCATGCTTCGTAAAACATATTCTATGGCTTTAATACCATAACTGTTGCCTATCACTGTGAAGAGACTTTGAACATCTAACGTAACCATTATGGTGTTCTCATGTGATTGTTTTAGTTCAAAGTCCCTAACTACTTGCAAAAAACTTTTTGTGTCCTTCAATATGTTGTGTATCCTATCAACATAAGGTCTTAAAGTATGTTCTAATCAAATAGAAATGTTTTCTGTGACCCATCCTCGACCCGAAACAATGGGTCTTAAGGGTGGGTCAACCAATGATTTATGAATTTTGGGCAAGGCCTTGAAAATGGGAGTGGTAGCTTTATTTACCATCAAAAATTTTAGTAAATCATCATCTATCAACATTTCAAAATTCAGCTTCCTTAAGGCATTGTGTACTCCATCTACCACCCTACTGATAACAGTTGGGTTGATGGGAATGTACGTGGTGTGGTCTGACAACAAATCTTGTACTTTGGAATTATATACCTCCGTATCGAGTATTACCACTGCCCCTCCTTTGTCTGCCATCTTAATGACAATATCAGTATTGTCAGACAAACCCCTCAATGCTGCTTGCTGTTTTCTAGTAAGACTGTAAAACCTATTCTGTTCACTATCTCCAAAATAATGCAGCAATTCACTTTCAAAACTATTAATAAACAAATTCATTGCTGGAGTAAAGGGTGGTATATAGGTACTCGGTTGTTTCAATACAGTTCCTGTGCACATACTAGCAGAATCATTATTGGTGTTGTTGTTAAAAACACATTTTAACGTCAAACCCCTGCAAAATAACATGATGTCCATCATGACTTCAGCACCACGTCAAGACGTCAATATGGAGGGCGTGAGAGGAGAGAGCATGGCGAGTCGGCCGATGCAGACGCTGCTCCATTGACTTCTAGGGAATTTTCCATACATCATGTGGATGCTGCTCAGCCGACATCTACTGAGCCATTAAAGCATCATGTTGAGCTTCCAGACAACGGAGAGCAGATACAAAATGGGTCGTTCATGACAGGGTCGGATGCTTTGGACCAAACGGCACCATTGGCAACAAATGCTGCATCTACGGTTCCTCCAACTAACATTTCCATGGGGCCCATAGAGATGAATGAGCAAGGAGCACGCCCGAAGACAGTGCAGGGGCGACAACGTTTTTTCGAGAGACGTCCAGCTCCCGTAAAGAAACGCGGAGCTTGGAAGAGATCTTTGAGCGAGGGGAGGGACCCCAACAAGAGGAGAAGAGTCCTGGAATGACTATTAATTATCACATTGGTATGGTTTTTAATTTATCGTCTTACAGCTTAACTGAGGAAGAGTTGAGCGTTTTAAATAAAGGCTTGACTTTTGTGCCTGGGAGGGCCAGTGTTTTTAACTAAATTGTTATGGACATCATGTTATTTTGCAGGGGTTTGACATTAAAATGTGTTTTTAACAACAGCACCAATAATGATTCTGCTAGTATGTGCACAGGAACTGTATTGAAACAACCGAGTACCTATATACCACCCTTTACTCCAGCAATGAATTTGTTTATTAATAGTTGTGAAAGTGAATTGCTGCGTTATTTTGGAGATAGTGAACAGAATAGGTTTTACAATCTTACTAGAAAACAGCAAGCAGCATTGAGGGGTTTGTCTGACAATACTGATATTGTCATTAAGATGGCAGACAAAGGAGGGGCAGTGGTAATACTCGATACGGAGGTATATAATTCCAAAGTACAAGATTTGTTGTCAGACCACACCACGTACATTCCCATCAACCCAACTGTTATCAGTAGGGTGGTAGATGGAGTACACAATGCCTTAAGGAAGCTGAATTTTGAAATGTTGATAGATGATGATTTACTAAAATTTTTGATGGTAAATAAAGCTACCACTCCCATTTTCAAGGCCTTGCCCAAAATTCATAAATCATTGTTTGACCCACCCTTAAGACCCATTGTTTCGGGTCGAGGATGGGTCACAGAAAACATTTCTATTTGGTTAGAACATACTTTAAGACCTTATGTTGATAGGATACACAACATATTGAAGGACACAAAAAGTTTTTTGCAAGTAGTTAGGGACTTTGAACTAAAACAATCACATCAGAACACCATAATGGTTACGTTAGATGTTCAAAGTCTCTTCACAGTGATAGGCAACAGTTATGGTATCAAAGCCATAGAATATGTTTTATGAAGCATGGGTGAGGATGATAATAGGGTGTGTTTGATTAGCGCTTTATTGTCATTAGTATTAGAGAACAACGTATTCATTGGTGGCCAACAGGCATATAGGCAGGCACAGGGGGTAGCTATGGGCACCCCCTGTGCTAACACATATGACAATTTGGTTTTATATTTTTGGGAGAGAGAGAGACCATTATTAACAACAAGGATTGGGAACAATACATAGGAGCCTATGCACGATTTGTGGATGATGTATTTATTTTTTGGCAGGGTAGTGTAGGTTTGTTACATAGTTTTCTGGAGTATCTACATTCCACCACCTCTTTCTTTAGATTCACCATGACCTATTCTTCAGAACAGATTGACTTTCTGGATACTAGGATTAGACATGACTTGAAGGGCTTTTCTTCTAGCTTATATAAAAAGGATTGCTGTACAAATTGTCTACTGTCATTTGACAGTATGCATCCCCGATTCATGTTTCCAAACATAGTACAGAGTCAGTTATGTAGGACATCTAGATTGTGTCTGGAAGATGAACAATATGGAAAGGAAGTGGAGGGTTTGAGGACATGTTTTGCAACAAGGGGTTATAATGACAATATGGTGAAGAGGATGGTTGATTCCAGCTCACTGGAGAGAACAAATAGGTTTAAACCTTGGTTGAGACAAGGCCAAGAGGAGGGACGTCCTTCCAGTATATGTAAAAAATCCAATAGAGCCAGAATGTATTTCACCTACAGTAGTAACATCACTGACATCCAGGCTATAGTCAGTAGAAATTGGAATATTCTAAGGAGTGATGCCAGGCTATGTGATTTGGTTGGTCCCAGACCCAGTTTTGGCTATAGGCGTAATACCAATTTGAAGGACCTGTTATGTAGAGAGAAAAATATTTCCGGTCGGAGACCTTTATTGGACAAAGCAGAAATGGTACCATGTGGCAACTGTAAGGCCTGCGCAAGTATACATAAGGTTCCCACTTTTGTACATCCACTGAATGGGCAGGTTTTCCAGTTTAAAGCCAGAGCCACTTGCAGAACAACTCATGTTGTCTATTTAGCCGAGTGCATGCAATGCTCGGCTTATTATGTGGGTATGACCACTAATATGCTAAAGGTCAGGATACTACAACATCTATCATCCATCAGGAATAAGGTTGACCAAAATGCTTTATATAGACATGTGGAGGGCAATCCTACACATACTTTTTTGTTCAAGGCTATCATCAATGTAAAGCTAGGCACTAGAGGTGGTGACATTAAATTACTTACAGAGACATTAGAATCCAAGTGGATTATCACACTTTCATCACACAGGTATCCAGGTTTAAATGAGATGGTACCTTTAAAACCTGCCTTACAAAAAAGGCGGGTTATGTACTAACTGCTGATTGGTTGATTTTGATTTTAAATTGAAAATTTCTTGTGAATATCATTGTCTGATGAAGGGTTGTAGAACCCGAAAGGGCTTACGATTTTGGATTTGTTGTCATTTTTATTAAAGAAGATAACCACATAGCGGTGTCTCGCCAGTCTTTTTTCCATCCTTAGAAATATGATAGAATAATAGGTATGCAGTAGCATGACTCGGCTGAAGGATATGGGTTCCAAAACCCAATGACTTGTTTGTGTTGAATGATGTCAGTTCCCATGTATTAGCCAGACAGGTGCAGATTGTAAGAGGAACATACCAATAGTATGAATCAAACTCTGGACAGGCCGCGGATTCCGTGCAGTTGAACGGCATGCTTACGCCTAATGGGCAGCCGTTCCCAATACTGTAGGCATCTAATCCGATGTAATAGGTATCACAAGGTAGTATCATAGTCCTCAATCCCACCCAGGGGTGTAAGTGTCAGATGCAAACACCAAATGCAGTGTATTTCCAAGTGCAGGAGCAAGCGGGTGTAAGAATGTTTGGCCGCCTGTATGCGAGTATCACTCTGGTGAAGCAATGTAGCGGCTAACTGAGTGTAAGAAACTGTAACCAGAGGTTAGCATTGCTTAGCTCCGTGCAAACCATGCACACCCGCTCACAACTGCTTTAAAGTGCCTTAATCACTCCGTATCCAACAGCCTTGTTCTGCCCTGCAACAAAATAAATGCCCTCTGCAAGGCTCGAAACCAGGACCCTGCACACCACAGCCAATGTGATTGTCCACTAAGCCATGGCAGATATGCAGACATTAGATGTTATCACAAACATATCATCCAGCACAGTCATTCCACATTATAGGAAATGTATTCCATCATGTAAATGAATGTGTGTGTGTGTTTATGTCCAGATATGGATACATACATATATATATATATATATATATATATATATATATATATATATATACATATATATATATATATATATATATATATATATTTATATATATATGTATATATATCAAGAACATCCCATGTGACAACAAACAAATGAAAAGGGAAACACCAGTGATGCCTATATTATATAGTGGTGTTGTCCTATGTGATATCAAGAATTCCCGCAAACAGACGTGTCATTAATACATGCAAACATTTGTACATTGGCCAAATACATAACTCTGTGCATTTTATTTACATTAACACAACAGTTCCTGTCCAATCTTTATGTGAGAACAGTATTTTTGCAAGGTGCTGTATGCGACATCATCATCATGAAGATGGTAAATTGGGTAACCATAGAGGGACCGGTAGTGTTGTGCGTACAATGAGGTCATCTGCATCACATGTACCTGGAACCTTTAGGAGTCATGTGCATACCAGGATCGTGTACCTGAGAGACAGGGGTGAGGAAAACTGGAGTATGTTGTGAGGCAAATTAAAAAGGTTACATGTGTCAAGTGAACATGTGTGTGAAATGGACAGTTATGTATGGGGCAAATGTTGTTCTAGGAACAGATTAGCCTTTTGTTTCCGTAGGGTGAGAGTGGGATGTAGGGAAAGGAGAGTAGGTATGCTCATGGAGGATGGGTTGGGTAGGATGACAGACAAGACCGCATAAAGGGTTGGTATATGACACATGGGGGGGATACACCTTGGATGGGGAGGGGTGTTTGGCAGTCACAAGCCCATGAGCCCCCAGATGGAAACAGTGGGATGGAGGTCCCCACCCATGGGCAGCCACCACTGCATCAAAACAGCCGCAAAGGTGGCTGTGCTGGGGGCTGTCTAGGAGGGGCAGGCTCACCCTCCAAATGTGACACTCTGCCCTTGAGCTGGCGTATCTGGCCTCAAAACCCCTTATTGAGTCCTCTACATACCATGTCTGTGGCTGTATGACAACTGACAAGTTCCTGTCTGGACCTGCTCCCAGGGTGACAAGCCCCATCCTCAGGGGTGGTTCCACCAGAAGGTGGTGCAGAGCCAACAGAGGTGGAGGTCCAAGGCTGGGCCCCAGATGTGCTGGTGCCCGGTGCCATGGCCAGCTGAAGTGGGACAGGAGGTTCTGCCAGGACCTCTAATCCCATACAGCTTATGGTGTTTCAGTTTTAACACAGATATGGCTTAGTGATAGTCAACAGCATTCAGGATTACTTATAACAGCATGCATAGATATGGCCATCAACCCAACACAACAGATGGCATACATTTGCAGAGGGAGCATGACACATGCATATATACTGCATGACATCTGTACAAAGTGTAGAAGACTTGTGACTGCAGCTATGAACAGTGGCCCATTATTGGCATGTCACTGTGAGAACCTCAGACAGTGACTGTCATACCACTGTTTCATGTGACATATGTCCAATCAGGGATGCGATGGCAGTAACTCTCATCACTATCACCATGTACTGACTGCAGTCCTCACACTATGCTTCTGCAGTTCACAGATGTGTGTTCAGTGAGTAACACAAGAAAGAAATGGTTCCACACACTTACCAGACCACAGATGGCCCTACAGATGGGGGTTCACTCACAAACAGAGCACTGTCTTGTCAGTTTTAAAACATGCAGAATAGCCATTACCACACAAAACTTGTTAAACTGACAGTAGTCTCAATGAAGCATAGCTACACTTACATGCTGTAGTCATGTCTGGCACACACCCTCCTATCTTTAGGCTATTTTCCACTGTGTATGTTGTTTGAAGAATATCCAGATATCATCTGTGATGCTGTTTACCAAACACCAGATCCAGGTTCCACTCACAGCGACTGTCATGGGCAAACACCAATATGATGTTCCTAGATATTGTACTGTGTTTCCATGCAAATGGCTATGGGATTATCACCACAGCTGTTCCACGTGCAATCAGCTAAATGAGGACTGCAATAGGTGCAGAGGTTATCACCTTATCATGACCATCACTTACAAAACACAAGCTGCTGCTGAGCAGGTGTACAACTCCACATCCACCAGAGAGTGTATGGGAGGGACAGACAGAGGCAAAGTACATCAGAGAAGGGCTTGGGGACTAAAACCTAAGCATCGTCTGTCACACACCTACCAGTACAGGGGTTCAAACTGCTGACTGACTAGCCATTTCTACTATAAGTGCATGCAGTTACTCCATGTGCCATATAGCTGACATGCTGGCATGTTATAAGAACATATATGTGTGCTGGTGAGTGACATCTGCAACAGAGATATAGTAGACATGCATTAGGTGTAGCACACATGGCTGTCCACATGAACGGATGTCATTGTCAACACAGCCACACTCTCTAAGGGACTCAGATACATTGCCACACTTTGCCAGGCTCACAAATGCACTTCCTAACTACTTAGTTTGCCACTTAGTTTGCCACACTGCATTAATGCACAGGTACTGCATGCACTACAGGGGCTATCCTGAGGTTCTATGGGCTAGGGCATGTGAATGTGTCTGACATCAGTCAGTATGCCAATGGGAGTTATACTGAGTGTGATTGTGGTTGGGAGCATCATACCCCACACGCAGACACAAGGTGCCAGTACTGACATGCATGTGTGCATTGCTTCATGGGTGTGTAGTGGTTGACTGTGCAAGATGGCTGTACAAGGCTGGGTGAGGGGTAATACTTGGCATCACTCCACCTGGCAATGGCATGCAGTGTGGTTCAGGGGTGTAGTGTCTGCAATGTCCCACACAGATGGGTATTGTATGAACTGTCCTGTCATCCTGGTTACCATTGTGTATGGCCATTGCTTTGCAATGCATGCCATGTCTGTGTTTGATAGTCCTTGACATGGACATTGCCTGGGATGTGTATGTCCCACAATAATGCACAGTGACATGTACAAGTGCTCCTGGTTTGGCTGGCACATGTGTACACAGACTGTTATCATCAGATATGCCAATACTGTTCTGGTGTGGCAGGACCTGCTAATAGACAACAGGTTGACCCTGCACCTGCATTGATAGCAGGATACAGGTATTCCCTGATGTCAGTGGCATCTGTCCATACAGGGCATGTGTGTAAGGCATTGTATGGCCTTTGTTGCTCACATTTGATGGCACCACATATGTTGCAGGCATTCAGTGGGGAACATAGTGAAGACACATTGTCTGCAATTATGTGCCTATTGTACTGCTGGACAGGGTCCCATGGACTCTGCAGCCCACTGCAATCACACCATGCCTACTATCTGTCATCAATGTGCAGGTTACTAGCAACATAGCGGGATATTCTAGGCAAGTGTGTTTGTGTATGACACATGGGTTCAGAACGTATTCCGGGTAATAGAAGGGTTGCATAATTTGTTCACCAGGCCTTTTGCCAGATGTAGGGCTATGGCTTGCCAAATCAGTCCCTTGGCTGATTGACATCTGTACTCCTCATGAGGTGGACATTGTGACATATAATATGGACACCATATAGGAAAACTACAAAACCTGCACCCCAACATGTCCATTGGTTAGACACTCATCACCACCTCCACACAAGTTTTGTCAAAAACACACACACACACACACACACACACACACACACACACACACACACACACACACACACACACACATCATGTCTTGGAATAGAACCCCTACCTAACTAGTCTATCACACTGCAGAATTATGCAGTTACAGTGTGCTATGGAGATTGCAGGGTTATAGCACTCCCACAGGTGTATTTCTAGGTGGGTGACATCAGCAGGATTGCCAAAGGTGAGTATGTGAATTTTAAAGTGTGCATACTCTAAAAAAGCATTGTTTCTTTCTCAAGCAAAAAGACAGACAGACAGACACACACACACACACACACACACACACACACACACACACACACACACAGAGTTGACCTGTCTTGGACTAGAACTCCTATCTAACTAGTTTATCACACTGCAGCATTACACAGGTACAGCACACGCTACAGAGATTTCTGGGTTAAAGTAGTCCCAGAGGTGTATTTCTAGGTGGTTGACATCAGCAGGATTGCTAAAGGTGAGTATGTCAACTGTAAAGAGTGTGCATACTCTAAAAAGCACAATTTCTTTCTCAGGCAGACAAACACACAGTAGACGTGTCTGGGTTAAAACACCTACCAAACTAGTCTATCACACTACAGCATTAGGCAGTTACAGCACACACCACAGAGATTACTGATCTCCAGCACTCCCAGAGGTGTATTCAGAGGTGGGTGACATCAGCAGGATTGCCAAAGAAGGGCATTTCAAGTGTACTGTGAGTTGTACATGTCTGTTATCTGCATGTACCCACTGCTTAATGTCATGAAAACACATTTACACCCATTTACAACTGCTTACAAATGTCTTATTCAGTCCTAATTGGACAGTATCTACAAGGCTTGTAGGTTTCAAACTCTGGACCATGCACATTGACGTCACTGGACTTACCACTAAGCCATCGGGGTTGTATACATTTCATGGATTTTATAATGCGCATCTTACTACAGGTATTCCACAGTACTGAAAACAAATGGGACAGTCACATTGTGTACATATGTACAGTACCCGTGAATGTACTGCACTCTGTGAAACAACAAAGACAAGCAAGTCTACATCTGTACAACTATCATAACGCTCTCTCTCTCTCTCTCAATATATATATATATATATATATATATATATATATATATATATATATACATATATATATATATATATATATATATATATATATATATATATATATATAGATATATATATAGATATATATATATATATATATAGTGGTTCCCATTCAGAAGCCTGAAACATCATAAGCCTGAAAATCAAAATCCTGAAACCAAAAGCCTGAAAATTCAGAATCCTGAAAACTCAAAATCCTGAAAGCCCAAAATCCTGAAAGACCAAAATCCTGAAACTCAAAATCCTGAAAACACAAAATAGACATACTGATGTCATTGTGGCTTTGCTATTGTTAGCCCTGTGGTGTTAGGTCATGCGTTGGGGTCAGGTAAGTGTGGTTGGTTTTATGTTAGGGTTAGGGGCGGTTTAAGTGAGTTAGGGTTAGGGCAGGTTAGGCATGTATGCAATAGTGACAAATATTGGGGTTAGGGCGGTTTAAGTGAGTTAGGGTTAGGGCGCGGGTCAGGTGAGTGTGCGATAGTGACGGACCTTAGGGTTAGGGTTAGGGTCAGGGTCAGTTGGTAGATATTAGTGTCTTTATAGTGACATATTAGCATTATTTGTGTTTTCAGGATTTTGAGTTTCAGGATTTTGGTCTTTCAGGATTTTGGGCTTTCAGGATTTTGAGTTTTCAGGATTCTGAATTTTCAGGCTTTGGTTTCAGGATTTTGATTTTCAGGCTTATGATGTTTCAGGCTTCTGAATGGGAACCATATATATATATATATATATAGATAGATAGATATATATATGCACCTATGGGATGTGTACACACACACGCACACACACACACACACACACACACACACACACACACACACATATATATATATATATATATATATATATATATATATATATATATATATATATATATATATATACATGTACACAGGCACAGCTATAGCCATATATATATATATATATATATATATATATATATATATATATATATATATATATATATATATATATATATATATATATATATATATATATATATACATACACATATGTCTGAACACCCTTTGTGACACAGAAGGGTTCCAAAGGAACTGATGTGTACATAAAACATTTAAATCTTAATCAGTTCACCAGAGAAGGGATGGTTGTTGTGTATGTGGAGTTTGGGGTGGGGAATGATGGCTAATGTAATCTACCATTGGGATTGTGGATTTGATTTTGGGTGGGGGAATGATGGGTATGGACTTACACCCCGGCGACCATGTCTGTGTCACTGCTTGACAATGGCACAGGAAAATAACATACCCAACTGTAGACGTTCTTGACTGTGTATTCTTTACCATTCCTAACTATGTAATACTTTGTAGACACCAGTCACCACAGATGGCTACTATAGTGTGCAGCATGTTAAAAGACATTACACGTGTGTATGCCTGGCTACAGGGTAGTCACACACACAAACAAGCACACACTTGCCAGTATTGTGCATACATGTCTAGCCTATGTAAAGGTAGCTAGTTCAGTGGTATGCAGTTGGGGTATGTACCACAGAACACATACAATTACACTTACTCTGATTCCACTTCTGAGCTGGGTGACATCACAGGACTGATAACTTGCAGTGGAGAGGGGGAGGGATGTTTAGCAGTTGACAAGGATAAAGGCCAGTGCAAAAGGTGGTATCCCTTTGGAATGCAGCAAAACCCACTGTCATGACAGGATGCAGACACAAATACACAACCACATTCAGCCATTTGCTGACACATACATACACAAACACACTCAGCCATTTGCTGACACACACACACAGTTGCCAGTGGAGCGATCAGAACTCCTGCCTATCTACAGATCACTATTACAGTACTATGCAGTTACGAGATGTGCCACAAAAATTACACATTCCAAGGCAGTCAGCATGCCCTTCTAAGATTGAGGACAACAACACAGATACTGACAGTCATGATGTACTTTGCTGTAAACCTGTGTGTTTAAAGTAGGTGTCCATTACAACCTGTATGCACAAGCAAGACACATAATCTGCAGGTAGTACATAGGTAGGGCTGAGAGGTATAGTTATAACACAACAGGAACTTGAACTGGAGTATGCCCATCTGTGGAATGGACAACTACTATCACTATACTATACAGGGTTACAATGGTCATGCGCATACACATAGAATCACATAACTTATTTGGCTGCATTGACTCCAATTACACAAGGTGACAGTGGGCATGCTCATACACTTAGTAGCACAGGGCCATTTGGGATGCAGTATGACTGCAAATACACAAGGTTATACTGGGCATGCTCATACACTTAGTAACAAAGGGCTTGTTTGGATGCACTGACTCAAACTACACAAGGTGGCAGTGGGTATGCTCATACACTTTGTAGCACAGGGCTGTTTGAGATGCACTCCGATTCTAACCACAGAATGCCACAGTGTGCATGTTCATACACTTACATGTACAGAACACATTGTAATGAACTCCTATTGTAAACACACAGGTTTACAGCTATGTACATCTTACCTGTCAGTATATATGCACATAATACTGGTTTACTACCAGATACCTGTATGTTGCCTGTAAATGATATATCTGTGTCTGTGCTGTGTGATACACATGCATACATGTACATGACGTACTGATATATATATATATATATATATATATATATATATATATATATATATATATATAAAGTATACACAATCATGCATGTGTGGACATGACAGACAATAGGTTAACTGGGGCACACAGGTGGATGCTATCTACAGCATGTGTCATACACCTTGCTGCTCTGAAAGGCATACATTGATAGAAGGTTGTGGACAGTGGCATTATACTTGGAACAGTTCCATGTGCAAGCATAATGTGTGAGCCACATTGTGTAATGGTACTGTGGTGCAGGTGTCAAAATAACCTCTCCCAGCTGTGTTAGCAGTTGCCATTATTAGCAAGACTGCTACACTATGTATATCTCACATTGGTTATATACACAATGTCTGCTGCTGTCCGTCATTTTACATGTGGCATTTGCTAACAAGCACATTACTGCCACTCACAGTGATGTCATGGTATGAGTGGCAACTGCTAGACCAAAACAATGAGCCAATGTCCTGCTGTTATTATGAGGTTGTCCAGTGTCTGTCATTCCCGGCTGTCATGACTGAATGACAAACCTTCGACACAGAGCACATGCATCCATGTTTCAAGTGAGTGTGGTTAATACCTAGGTCACATTTACCTATATAGTCGCATTCCAAGGCAAATGTCCTACACACAGAAGTAACACCCTGACATCTACAAGAAATTGCATTGGATGTTTATGCTAACCAGTGCTAGATGTGTGGCTTTTGTAATCCATTTGCTCAATGTAAAACCTACAATAGGGAATACTGACATCTGTGCAGTAAGGAACACCTGGCTGAAGGCTCTGTAGTACACAATTGCACTACCACCATATACCTCAGATCCAGGCATGTGGGCCATAATACTGGTATGGACCATTCCAGGTGGTGGTGTCCACATATTCATAAAGACCACTCACATGTAAAGACCACTACTCAGACATAACTCACCATAGATGAGTCAGGTACAGGTGACAGTGGCAAATGCTGTATTCTAGATTGTATCCTCATATACATCCACCACCTTGTCCCCAGACTACCAACACACATCCATATGTGGTATGACATAGTATGGTAGACCACCAGATAACCTTCAATTGGTGGACTGTACCTAGGCCTACTTCAGCTGTGCAAAGTACCCATGTACAGACACAGCTGCATAATGTTTTATGCAATGCAATAATACCACTGTTTTTTACCATCTCAGTTGTACACATACCAGGACCCCTTGAATGTTGTCAGTATTAACACAGTTGACTGTTGCTGTACACCAGTAAACAGTACCCTCATGGTTGGATATGACCTAACTGTACCTGCCCTGGATATGTACATCCCACACTCATACAACATAAATGACATTACCATGGCTTTCATTATCCTTTCTACATACAGGTGGCTACAGTCATTACACCCATGCCCATGGCAGATAGCATGCTAACAGTACATAAGGTTTGATAACTATGTCAACAGAGATAATATTCCCTCTCTACTGGTCACTCATGACACCTATCATATCATAAAACAACCCATGTGGAATGTATGTCATTAGACATGCCCACCTAATGCAATGCCTACAAACATACCTAAATAACAGGATCATATGACCTACAGAAGGCCTGTATTGACAGACTCAGGGAAATCCAGCTCTGCTCTGTATGTTCCTGAGTAGTCACAGGTGATATGTTCATGACATGTACAGCCATGTGTGCCCACAGCTCTTACATATACCCCATGTCAACAACTGCAAGCCATGCATGCTTTGTGCTATCTGGACATTAGCCTTAGTGCCACAATAGCCAGTACATGCTGGGGTGAGATGTTTTCAAGCCACAGACCTCACACATGCTTGAATTAGTGCACTGCCTAGCTCTAACAGAGCACATTGCTGGCACTCTTCCAGTAAACATGAGGTGTGTGTGGCAAATATTATGTGCTCACTGTTGACCATTATAGTGCCCTGGCTTCACCATGGCACTGTCAAGTAACAGTTTGTAGGAGCATGACATGGAATAATGCTGTGTGTGTCTTGCTGATATGTGCTGTTGTCATATATGTACAGTTGGCTACTCAGTGAAGGTGGTTGTGTCCTACCAGTACATGAATACAACATCCATTATGGTGTAATGCTCGGCTATGTTTCACACATGGCATGGGGAAGGTGTGAAATGTATCCTCTTGACCTGCTAGTCCACTTACTGATGTAGACCACATATGTGTACACGTATTGATGTGATTCCATGCATGTGCAGTGTCTGATGTTTGAAGGTGACTGTCATCTTAGTACATCATGCTGTTGCAATACAGCCTCAACATTGCCAACTGTATATGGTGATATGCTCAAAGTACAGTAAGCTGTACATGAGGTATGGGCAGATGTTTGGACATGACTACTAAGTGGTGTGGCTACTTTGCAAATGAATGATTACTGAGGACAGCTCACTGGTGTGTTACAACCATTCCTAACAATAACCTATGTAACTGCTAAGGTCTGGTTTTGTTAACTGAAGTGGAAGACAGACAATGTAGAATGCAATAAGGGTGACACTGAAGGCAAACCTCTCGCCACCTGTAACAGTAATTCCTTCTCTGTGCATATATTGTGCATATATCAGCACAGTTGGCAAAGGAAAGAGTCAGTATGCTTTGTAGCAAATGCAATAATGCTGTACTTCTGTAATACCTATCATGAGATAGGCAGGTGTTTGATTCACAGTACTGGCATGTGTGGGTGTGTGTGTGTCCATATATGTCACATATGGTTTGGAATACATCCCACATGTTTTCACTCTCCTGATCACTGTTGTTGACATCAGTACAGAGTGAAGTGTAGAAAGAAAGGCATAGGCAGGTGGTTGAACCTCACACATGTCAAGTGTCTGTATGTGTGTGACATAGGTGTATATCTTTGTGAATGCCACAGTGTGAGGGTATGTGTGTGTGTGTGTGTGTGTGTGTGTGTGTGTGTGTGTGTGTGTGTGTGTGTGTGTGTGTGTGTGTGACTGTCCATGTGTAGTCCCTGGAGTGAGGCTGTATTTTTCCATAGTGAAATGTTAATGCCCCCTCCCCCCATCCACTCAATGTAGTCTAGTATCCCAGTTGATATCATCAATCTTAGATGGGCATTCTAACTGCCTGTTAACATGTACACCCTGGGGTGTGACTTGTTGTTACATAGCCTTCTGATGAACCCCCCTCCCCACATACACACACTGCACTGTAGTATCCCTGTTGATGTCCTTGATCTTAGGCCATTCCGACTACCTGTACATGTGTAATCTCTGCGGTGAGTCTTGTAATTGTATAATACTATAATGATTATTTGCACATAAGCAGGGGTTCGCATCCGAACACTGGCGACTGTGTGAGTGAGTGTTACTGTGTCTGTGAATTCCTGAGTGTGTGGGTGTGTCCATCTTTGCATCCTGTCATAGCAGCGGGTATTACTGCTTCTCAATGAGAAGCCACTATTTCCACTGGCTTTTATCCTTGTCATCTGCTATACCACTATTTTACCTCCTCCCCACTCCAGGTAAGTATACCTGTGATGTCACTCACTATGGATGTGATAGCTCTGAACACAGTAGCTTACTACACAGCTATCTTGCTCTTGGATCATTAGAACAGTAAACAAAATTGAAACATGGGAGATTATAATTGTGATGTGGAAGCTACAAAGTGCATGCATGTATTGTCATACAGACCTCTGAGTAGTCAACATGTACATATGGGACACTAACTGCAAACACTGAATTCCCCTGGCACATGCAACTGCTCCTGAAAGAGGAAGGCAGAACATCAAGATAAACATGTTGCTATTGTTACACATGATACATACCGTCAAATGTACAAAATGCATTCTAAAACTGTAATACATGGTATGTCCGCTGCCTGTCAGCACTACTCAACAATATTAATCAACACTTGTCTACCTAGTATGTTCACCCTGTGCATCAGACCATATGATCATGTCCCTGCACCGATGGTGTGGAAGACAGGGATGCGGCACAGGCATCATCATATGCACAGAATGATAATGTTTGCCAGAGGCCTAGGCTGCGCCATTGGATGACATCATGTGTGTATGTTAGGGACTGTGATATCATTGGGTGTGTGTGGATGTTATGCGTGTGTGTGTTGAGGTGCCCTACATTTGTTTTTGGTGTGTGTGTGTGTGTGTGTGTGTGTGTGTGTGTGTGTGCATGCACACAGGTCTGGCATGTGGCTGGCCTACACAGGGATATTATTGATAGCTGCAGACTGTACAAGGCAGGTTTCACAGTTCATGGTGTCCCGCCATGGCCACGTGACCTGCTCCTGCCAGGGGTTGCATGGGCACTACCAGGCAGAGGTCCAGATTGGGTACTGTCTGATGACACATGTCCACTGGAATCATGTCCCTGTTGGGACCATGCAGGACAATGTGCACATGGCCTGCTGTGGACTGCATAGCACCAACTGCACTGCTGCTGCTACTGCCACTATGAGAGCGGGTATGTGCAGTAGCATGTTCATGTAGACCTTCAACAGGTGATGTAGCTGACCTAAGTCCACGTGCCTGATGCCTCACTCCCACCAGATGTTCCAGCACAGACATTCCACGCTCAAGGATTGACATGTCATGGTCAAGGACTCCCACCATGTCACCCAATCGTCTATCCAAAACATCTGCAAGATGATGGTGAGCATTTGCAATTGCCTGGTTGTTGCCAGTTAATGAATGGACAGCAGCCCTCTGAAGCCTCAATCCTTCTCTGTTGTGCCATTCAGCACGTGCCTGTGCCTCAATTACAGCCCAAAACATGCATCTGGTGACTCCAGCTGATGTGCTTTGTCTTGCAGGGGCATGTTGGCCAGTTTTCCTCCTACCAGCAGTGCTGGGCACATGCCAGTATGGGACATCACCAGTCGGTTGACTGGGATCATTGTGTAGGCATACCTTCCATAATCTCCACACTTCCCTGGTCCATGCTATCACCCACCAACTGTCCTTCCTCTATGGCCAGTGGTGATGGGGTATGTGTAGGCAGGGGAACTGTGTGCGAGGATGAGGGGGATACAGGTGGAATGGCAACCAATAGCACAGATTCAGCCCCTGACAACCCTGCCTGTGCCTCAATCATACTTTCATCATCACTTCTAGAGTCTGTGGGGACACTAAAATCAGCTGGATCTCAGGAGGGCAAGGCACCTACATCAACACCTGTGAGGGGAAGACAAGAACTGTACATTACAAGTTATACCATACAGACACACACAGACACATGCTATGGCACCCAACTGCATGCAACATGCAGGTGATATGGCAGATGGCATTCAGCTTAGACAATTATAATGGTAGCTATCATACATTCCTGAATTACACACAACAGCATGCATTTGTTATAGCAGATGGCATGCACCTTACACAATTATAGTGGTGGTTAGCATACATACCTGTATTGCATCATTTGTGTTAGTAGCTTATGCCCCATACCTGCAACACAATGCATGCACTTTGCACCGTTGCACCGCACTGCCTTGGTGTGTGTAATACACCACATGTTAACAGACCATCGCTGACCTTTGTACATCTGCCACTGATGCTTTGTGTTGGCCACCGCCCCTATGTGTGAGGACATGAGCAGAAGGGCATGTCAACGGAATACTAAGTTTGCCTGAGCCCTAGCTTGCATATCTCCCCCAAAGCAATGCATGTGTGTTCAACATTATTCAACCTACCCCTGAGATGAGTCTACAGACATTGTAAATGTGGCTGTATACACATGTTTGACATGGCTGTCCCTACTTTGCAATGGTGCCACAGACCAGCACAGGTTTACAGTACACCGACCTGATGTGTGGTGTATGACCTTGCCAATCACATGTAGTATGACATGTCTTCTGCTGACTTGTTGAATGACATGCATACATGTGTAACACAATGGTGTCCTTTCCAATCTACAGTACGGTAATGGTGTCCCAATGCAGGGACGTGTTATACTAACATGGGCCTTCAGCTGACGCAATGTTGTCTGTCCACCCTACAAATATGCAGTGACATACTGTACATTGAGATGATGTACATAGCCTTTGCAGGGCATCATGTGGCTTCACTATTGCTATACAGTGTGAGTTACTGACACAGTTCATAGCCATGACTGTCTTCACATACAGTACATATCTAATGTGGAATGTCACCCACGTCACTGAGGTATATATACACTAAACCCTAATGTGGAATCTGTTTAGGTCACAGAAGGGTATACGGATGACACCCCTGGCCATCTGCAACCATATTACCGATGCCTGTCAACTATGCCCACACATGGCTAACTTAGCAGTACTCTATGTCCCACATGCCATCTGTGTACCTCACACACATGAGGAGCAGGCATGACAGTGATGACTGACACCAGTGAGGTGAATGTACTGTATCTGTGGCCTGATGTGGTTGTATTTGTATGTTGTACAACACATGTATGTATTTGGATACTGTATAGGTGAATGCTTTCATGTCGTGACACACTCAAGATTTTCAAGACATGTTATGTGGTGGTTTCATGTTATGCCTACCCAAGCTGTTCACAGGCCTGTATGATGTTTAGTATTTCACATCTGCAATATCACTATTACACAAAGATCATAGTTGTATTGTGTTGAGCCAATGTACAACAGGGTGTACACACATGTACATCACTTCTACTGTGTGTGTTGCTTCATGTCTCTCGCCATCCTCCATGGCCATGTGTACACATGTTCTGTCCAATGGTTGTGATGGCCATCTATTTCACATGTCAGTGTTATCCCATATGAAATATGCCCATAGATGTCATATACTCCACTGAGGATAGGGTTATGCAGACAAAGGGTGTTATGTTTGGGATGAGAGACATCATGTTTTGCAGGATAGTTGAGCAGTGTTGCAGTCAGTCCACTACATGTCATGGGCATGTCAGATAGCACATGCCATTGTGTGACATGCATAGCAAGGGTGCATTCCACAAGGGTGTATCCCGTGGGATGGTCATACTCCAGCTCCAACACATTTAGAGTGTGTGCACACATATGCTCTCTGTACAGTACTATTTGTATTCCCAACATGTGTAATGTTGATATGTAGTACCTGTCCCTACAGTGAAACACACCTCCACCATTGTATTCACAGTTGTCCACACATCTGGCAATGACAGTTTGGAAGGTTTAGTGTAGGTGTTTCATATAGTCTTCAATTGTTTCACATGGGTAACCATTGTGATGCATTACAGGTCTGACCAGTGTCTATTAACAAGACCACCATACATTATGTGTATGTGTGTTATGGTAGATAGCATGCAATTAATATTATCTGTGCATTATCAAGCCTGGTAAATAATAACAATCTCACCTGACACAGGCTGCTGTCACTGCAAAACGCCAGAGGTACCTAAACAGGAGTGTCATAGCATTAAGATCATTATCCACACCTGTGTGATATTACAGGGTGCAATGCCCATGAGCACATAAGCCAGTATAATACACTATACTATGGAGTATGCACATATGTGCATATATAAAGTAGCAGACTATAGTATGTGGCATGTGAGCATATATGCCTTGCATATGATGTTACATTACATATTGTACAGCAACACATGTAACTATGTGAAATATAGTTGTGTTATATGTGCAATACTGACTTACCAGGCAACTCCACGCTCGGTGGTTGAGAGACACCCACCTTCACAATTCCAGCTAAAGCTTGTGGATGGAGGTCTGCAGGTGTCCTCAGGTTGGCCAGTAACTCCTCGGTACATATGAGTGGTGGATGGGTGAGTGCCCCCCCCACCTGTTGCACCTTGTTCCCTGGCGATTGCATTAACATGCTCTTTCGCCCATCTTATGAGGTCAGTGCAGTGTCAGCGCACCTGCTGATAGATGCAATTGTGACCGCCAACATCATTTACCCTGCTGTGGAGTTCCTCCCACAGGGCATCCCACTGCTGTGCATCCTGTGGCACATGGCTGAAGAGTGTTGAATGGTTGTCGAGGAGGTATGGGATGAGGACCTCATCCTCCAAGCGGGTGTATGCTGGCAGCCTGCTATGCAGCATACCTGCAAGACATATGATGGAGACAGGTCACAGTAACTCACAGAGAAGTACAGAAGTACAGCTGAACATACATGTGTATCACATTTATTAAGATTACAAATAAGTCTTTGCAAATCTATATGACACTAACACCACTGACATGTTTAAGTCACACACATTTGACACTTACTGGTGATGTGATGTTATCACCATATATGTGTGTGTCATGTGATGACATTGCTCATACTCCATGTGGATGTTGTCTTGATGTGGGCATGTCTCTTTGCCTGTACTGGTGTCTTTACCTATCAGCACATACCTGGATGTGTTCACATTAATGCAATCAAACTTAATGCTGTGTATATGTCACATATATAGTCATACATAGCCTTTAGGGATGTGACCTGTGACCTGCGACCCTGCAGACTTGCTCACAGAATGTTTTACATGTATGTGTTTTGCCATATACATCTACATGGCATTGTACAGCTGTGTAGCATCCTGCCATATATTGTCTGTGTTGCACATGTGAAACACATTGGACAATAGCTAGCCTGATGGTGTTTTCAGGGTTGGATATCAACTATAGCATGTATGGTCATAGTCAACTAGTAGGCTATATGACCTGTGCCATTTATGAGCCTAGGCAGATAGGTTACCTAGCTGTAGGCAACAGACAGGTAAGTTTCAGTGGCCTGTTCAAGTAGTGCCACAGAACTGATCCACAGGGTTACTGATATATTTGACATGCGGTCATCACACCATGTCACAGAGAGGGGTGATGTGCAGCTTCGCTGGACAGGGATGCATAATATGGCAAGAGTATGTTAAGTGCATGGGACAGAGATCTGTCAGGCATGTTGTGATGCTTGTACTAGAAAGGTGGATGTCCAGGAAGTATGTGTTTATTTGGGATCAAGATGTGTTAACTGTAGCATGTCCAACATCTCTGGGTTGGACATGGCTTTATTCAGGGTAGGCTGCATGCTACGTAATGGAGCTAGGGATTGGGAAGGGCAGTGTAGGCCATATAAACATGGGCAATAACCCTTAAAGGAAATATGTGATCTATTATGGGTCACATGAGTGTTGAGTATGACTGAACAATTATCTCTATATTCATGGACGGCACCCTGTCATGATTAGGGGTGCCACATACCACTACCTGACTGGTGTGGTGAAGTATATATCAAAGAAAAGACTACTGTCCAGCTGCATCCCATAAACACACAGTTGCCATTATGTTGACCACTGCCTAGGTGGTAGTTCATGGGTACAAGGTTTTTAACATAGGGGATGACAATGCAATACTTAGCTGTCAGATTGTGGCCATACATCACACACCACACATCTGACACACAAAGGCCATTCTGTATGTTGAACGCAGCACACATTGAGTCAACTATTGCTCCTAGTTCATAGTCATTTGCAAACATCAATAGGCAGATGCCTTCTGTGTTAGTCTGTGTGGTATAGATAACAAAGAGGGGGAGTACCAGGAATGAACCCTGTATTACTGAGGCTGGCACTGGTTTGATGTGCGTGTATTAGTCAGACACCTTCTGTAGTGTTGGTTCTGCAAGCAGTCCAGTTGCCAACCACTCCTGTTACATAGGAATATACACCGAGTTTACTGAGTGCAGCTGGGACACAGTATGGGTGATGGTGTTCTAAGACCAGGCAAGGTCATGATATGCAGTGTGAATAAACCCTACTGTCATCTACATCTGTACTGAGTACATCAAATGTCCAACCCGGAATTAATGGACATTCTGCACCTCAGAAACTCCAAATCCCATCGAGCTACGCGCTCGAGAGACTTGAACCTCAGCACTGAAATAAATAGGACATGCTGGAGGGACGGATTCATAACCCAGAGGCTCCCTTCACTCTGGAATAAAATCCCAGTCCAGGTTAGGCAGAGTCCCTTATTGACTTTCTTCAAGAGGAATCTTGATGAGTGGATGGGAGGTAGTAGGTTTACCCCAGGTATCACTTCTGTGTCACTGTTAGACAGAGGCACAGTATACTAACCTCGAAAAAGGGCATAGCAAAATTAATTTAAAATGGGTGACGAAGCCAAACACACTCTGGCTAGGCTTATAAATGCCCTAGGGCAGATAACCTAGTACGAACCTATGAACCTATGAAATACGTTGATCACGGTTCATGGCCTTACAGACCAGACTCAGCAGGGTAGTAGTGCACTATTTCCCATTATCAACTGTGTCTCCCCCTTTGTGGGGTGTGATAACTGTTGCTGTGCACCATTCAGTGTGTACATACCCTGACATGGAGCTATGATTGAACATGATGTGTATATGGAAAGCTGATTGTTCTTACATTTGTGTAGGATACACCCTGGTATGTTGACAGGTGCCATGAAAGCTGTATGTATGGCTTTAGAGAGTGCAGCTTGTACCTGCATAGTTGTTATTACAGGAGCTCTGTAGTGTACATGGATATATAACTATGTGTACCTGCTGGGGGGGAGGTGAGAGTGGGTTTAGGTTCTCCAAGACCCTATCTGGATGAACATATACTATTTCTGTAGGTGCAGTACTTCCCATGCCATAGTGTTGTGCAGCACGGCAGGTCTTGTCTTACCATTATGATTAATGTCACAGCTATAGAATGCTTTGTGGTTGGCCTCATAATATGTGGCTGATTAGTTTCACACTAGCTTTGTGTGGTTTTATATGGTGTATCTGCATCTTACTGAGGCTGACCAGGGATCACCTACACTCATGTGTGTTCACTCTTGCAACAGTTACTACCTTCTGTAGTACAGTTTAAAGCATGGTACCATCAGTTTGCCTTCTTGTTTGTGTTCGGTTGAATCTTGGTTCTATTCAATGGCATAGTCACTACATGTATGTGACTGCTTAAGGTTCATTTGTATAGGATTCAGCATTTGCACATGCATTGTCCATCTGCCTGGGTGCCATGACAGTCACCACTTTGCTCTTAGGAAGCATAACATTGGCATTGGAGACTGACTATGTGTAGCATACTGTTAGCCCTGTGTGTGTGACTACTGTGATCCAGGTTATTGGGGTTGATGGAATCCAACATGCATTGAGCACAGGTGTTGGTACATGAGGAGTCCTCCCAGTTCATAATGGAATAGTTGAAAGTAGCCATTATTATGTTTTTCTGTCTCAAACCTAATCTTCCCCATTACAGCACATTATGACAGTTGGGAAATCCGCGGCATGGAAGGTGATCTGTCTCAAGGTGCAATTTGAATTCCACTTTGACAGAAAGGTAGTTGCTCAGCATAATGCTTCTGAACTTATGCAAGTGCAACTAGCGTGGGGGTGTACATATCCTTCAGGAATATGGACACACCAGTGGCCCGTGTGATCCAATAAAGGATAACGGGCAAGAGGTGAGGTATGTGTTATAACATGGTCAAGCAGGTGCGCTTTCCAGAGCATTGAAACATGTCTCAGCCACTGCACAGATATGTTCTCCATGTTAGGGATTAACATATGTGTGTCCATATAGTGTCTCTGACATGTATCATTGTGTAGCGAGACCCGAAGTTTATTGCTTGGCTGTCCCTGTAACAGCAGTGGACCTTCACTTGAACTGTGCATGATGAAGGCACTATAGGGGAAGCATGAGCTCTAGGCAGTATCCAGATTCCCAGGGGTGACAGGTGCAGGCCTTGTCTGGCAAAGCATCATGGCCTGTCAACCATGTTATCCCAGGCAGGCCGATACTGGATACCCTTTGACTTACCCCACTACATTAGACAATTGTGGAATACAGTCCTTTTGTCCCTGTACTGCAGTATCATTCTGGCCAATAGCAGAATGCTACCCAGGCCTTGGGACATACCTGCATGGGCTACAAGACCTGACAGTTCCTACATGTGTTTCCATGCAGTCCAGGCTACTGCATCACAGGTCCTGCACAACAACATGGAATATGCCGGAGTCATGTGTATAGTTCAAAAGGTGGTCTGAGTGTATGGATATGTGGCTAATCATGGCAGACAAGCAGCTGACAGCATGTATGCCCTCATATAGGTTGGTGTGCAACATAGTGCTAGAGTTTACATTCACAAATTAGTACTGTTGGGCATGTTTCCGGCCACGTGTTCTGAGGTGTGGCACAATTATGCAAACTATGTCATACAGTTTGTGTATTTCATTGTCTGTCTCCTCCACTTGGGAGGTCACTTGTTTGCACAGATACTTAGAAGCATATGTGAATGTATGTGATTTCTGCTAGTGTGTGTGGGTGTCCTTACTGTGTTCTGGTAAGGGTATGTGTTGGTTGTGATGATGAGATGCATGTGTTAACCAACACCTCATGACTGTCTAGTCCAGTCATGGCTATAGACTGGACTGCCTTCCAGCTTACCCCTGTAGCTGCATCCCAAACAATTTGTGGGGTGTAGTGTTAGGTGGGTTTGGCTGTCTGCATGGCATAGAGATCACATTCCCCCAGGATGGCCACATACACAAAGCTGACATTATTAAACACCAGTAGTTGACTAGTGGACATGCCTGTATGAGAATTCAGTACTACAAGTACCAATTACTGTATTTCGTTTACTTATTGCTTATGAAGATGTTTTAGACAGTGATGCTCACATGTAAATATTTGTGTTATGGACCTGACAACATTGGCTGTTATGGAAACATTGTAGCTACCTTTAGCAGCAATCCTCCTCTGAGGAGCACATCACATCCTGTTAGTTGATTACAGATGATGCAAGTGTCTACAGGTCTGTTTCCTTCTCTGGGTATATACTCACATATCCACCAGGACCATGAGCTCTGTTGGGCACAGACACCCACTCTCCAAACAGAGTCATGTATCAATAGACTCTGATCCCACTGTCAACATGATCAGAATATAATCAGATAGTGTAAGCCATCACCTTTGAAGTGGCTATTACACATGGGCAGCAGTCTCCTACATCTTACACTTCTACTGCAGATGTTACACTAGAGTTAAAGATGATATTCAACCTGTTTCATTACCAGTACTGTGCACTAACTTACATACAGTATGTGCAAGTGGCTGTTAGGTTGGAAATAAGAGGTTAGGCTACACAAACCTGGTAGTTCAACCTGTGTGTCTCTACTCTCAATATCCACTCTATGTAGGTTTGTACATAGCCATTTGGCCCAGCCCTGTAACAAGGGTCAATACACATTTGCATAACATGTACACATTCACATCTGTTAATGCTTGCAAATGATACCAGAGAGGTCCAGCCCTGTTCATAGGTTCATAGGTTCATAGGTTCATACTAGGCTATCTGCCCAAGGGCATTTATAAGCCTAGCCCATAGTTATGTGGCTTTCACACCCTTTAGTTTGAATAAAAACTATGCCTATCATTTTGCTGTGCCTCTGTCAAGCAGTGACGCTGAAGTAATCCCTGGGGTATATCTGCAATCTCCCATCCATTGGTCAAGATTCCTCTTGAACAAGACCAGAGAGGTGCTCTGCCTCACATGTACCGGGATTTTGTTCCACAGCATAGGGAGTCTCTGGGTGATGAATCTGTCCCTCCAGCACGTTCTATTTATAACCGTGTCAAGGTTTAAGTCTCCGCCCTTGTGGTTCTGAGGATCTAGATTTTTTGAGGTGAAGCATATTCATCAAATCTGGGTTTGACATGGCCTTATATGTCAGGCACAGGTCACCTCTGAGCAAGCGGTATGAGACTGAATAGAGCTGGAGTTCTTTCAGTCGGGCAGCATAAGACATATTTTGAGACCCTTTATCCTTTTGGTGAGGAACTTTGGGGCCTTTCAAGCTGCAGCAGGTGTCTGGTCAGATACATTCGAACGGGCATTGTACTCAATCATAGGTCTAATAAGTGATGAGTACAGGGGACGATGACCTCCTGATCTAGATGTGAATCCCTTCATGATCAGGTGGGTGATATAGAAGGTTTTCCTAACTACTTTAGCAACATGAGTGTCAAGCGAAGGCTACTGTCAACCTGGGTCCCCAGATCTCTGATGACTTTTTCTGTGCTCAGTGGATTGCCACCTATATGGTAGCTAGGGGTAGCCTTGTTTTTCCCAAAGGGTATGACTATGCATTTTTGGCGTTAACTTCAGGCCATGGCTCTGGCACCAGTTATCCATTTCTGTGAGGCCCTTCTGGAGGATATCTGTGTCAGATGTGTTTGACTATGGCCAGTTTGCAGTCATCTGCAAACTTTGTCAGCCATAACCCTCCTGTGTTTGCTTGTACTTCAGAAAAGTAGATGCCGAACAAGAGTGGACCCAGGACTGAGCCCTGTGGGACACCACTTGTGACAGGCTTTGAGTCTGACATGGCTCCAGCAACTCTGACCCTGTGGGTTCTGTCACTTAGCCAGTTTGCAACCCATTTTGTGATGTATGGGTTTACATTCAAGCTGATGAGTTTTTCGATGATACCTGAGTGGGGTATTGTGTCGAAGGCCTTTGCCAGGTCGAGGTAGGCTGTATGGACTGCCTTTCCTCATCAATGGCCTTGGTGACTGTCTCAAAAAGTCAACCAAGTTTAAGAGGCAGGATCTGCCTTTGACAAAGCCAAACTGAGTTGGATCCAAAGTCTGCAAGTTCCCTATGTCTTTATTTATGAGTTCCATTATGATCCTCTCCATGGCTTTGCAGATAAGGCTTGTCAAGCTAATGGGGTAATTTCCAGGGTCTGTGGAGGCACCGCCTTATGAAGTGGGACCACAGTCGCCGTATGCGCCACTCCTTGGCAATATCCTGAGGTGAGGCTAAGATTAAACAGCTGTCCTAACTGTGGGTTTAATTCCTCATTGAGTTCATGAAGCACACAGCCGGGGACACCATCCGGTCCCAAGGATGCTGTGGTTATTGCCTAAGTGAGGGCAGTTCTCACCTGGGCGTTGGAGATGTTTGGGGGCTACAATCCTCTGGAATAGATATCTCTCCTTTGGGGGAGGGGAGAAGTTTGCACTGAACCTGTCAGCCAGTATGTTGGCAATGTGTGTAGGTTCAGTAATTTTCACATCATTTTGAACTAATTCTGAGCATATCTGGGAGTTTCCCTAGGTTTCTAACATAGCTAAAGAAGGCCTTATGATTCTCTTTAGAGTCCTTGGCGATTTTTCTCTCAAAATTTGCCTTGGATGATTTTATGAGAGCTCTTTTTTTACTTATAATGATCAAAGGTGTCTTACCTTTCAAGGATTTTGCTCTATCTTGTAGTAGCTTCCTCCTTTTGTTGTAGAGCTTGTTTATGGCTGGGGTCCACCAGACTGGACGCTTGCCTTTGGTACAGAGAGTCTTAGTTTTGTTTGGGATTGCCTGATCCATGCAGTCCTGTAGGTGCTGGTAGAAGGCATTTGTAAGTGATTCAGCGGTTTGAGTAATGTTTACCACTGGCTCAGGGCCTTAAAGGAGACCACACTAGTTTTAAGTGTGAAATCGGCTTTTGAGAAGTTTTTCACTGTGGTCTTTTTGTTTCAGGTGGGCGGGATGAGGACCTCCAGCGAGATTAGTTTATGATCTGATCTCACCAGTGAGGGGTATACTTCCGGTGTTGAACATTTTGATCCCATGTTCGTGATGATGAGATCAAGTATGTTTTCTCCTCTTGTGGGGATGGTGACTAGTTGTTCCATGGCATTTGAGTTTATGAACTCCAGGAATCTTTGGGTTAGAGTGTTCGGGCTTGAGTAGTGTTCCCAGTCTATATTAGGGTAGTTAAAGTCACCTAGTATGATGGTGTTTGGAGATACATTTATCCCCTCCAATGTTTTCAGGAAGGCCATGTGAGGTTCCTGAGTTTGAGAGGGTGGCCTGTAACATGCTACAAATTGCAGAGCAGTCTTGCCTATGGTTAATTGCACCTGTGCCTATGGTTAATTGCACCTGGAAATAAGAGGTTATTATAACAAGGGTCACTATACATTTGCATAACATGTACACATGCACAGCTGTTATTGCTTGCAAATGATACTAGAGAGGTGGATATTACATGTGTTATGTGCATGGATAGTTACCTAGCTCTTCCAATTATCTTTGCTATCATGCTGCTAATCTGTCAGATGAATACAAGTAATATGTATCCTGTTATTGAGTATTGTAATTGACAATAGAGATAACTACTGTTTGCATAAAATAACAGAAATGCTATGTAGAATGGAATACAGATCTGCCTAAAATACTGTACATTACACAGTTATTGGCACAATATCCCACAATTCTTACAGTACAGATACTACATACACCGACATACTACATGTTATACATACCTTCTTAGTAATTGGAGGTGTTATTGACTAGTATAACACTCATTTTTGGTTTGTCTTTCAATGTTTTGTACTGTCCTACAGGTAGATACAAATGGTTTGAATGTGTGACAAGGCAACCTTTTATAGTTACAGATCAGTAACATGTGCTACCCGGATAACCAATTGGTGTTCCTAAGTAGCTAATTACATGCACATCAGCTGCGCTGCTACTGCCTTAGCAAATACTATGGCAACAGTGGGGTATAATTGAGTACTCCACTTGGGTATTGTCCCTTTGCCTTACTTGTGAGAATAAAGCCTGGAAGTGTTGTTTGGTATCTATTGTAACAACTGTATGGAGACAAACAGTAATATATTGTGTGTAATGCCTAGAGGACTTGGTCTAAATGTGAGTACTGCTGTTATATTTATGAACATTGCTACTTGTGCAGGGCTTGTCTATACCTAATACTTCTGCATATATTTCAGTCTGGCCATGATGTTTGACCAGCTCAAGGCTGCATAGCTATGCATATAATGTTAGGGGGTTAACAGTGTGCTTACCAGACATATTTAGTTTGGTGTTAATGTGTATCATACTGTGCTGATAATCAGTACTCTGTAACACTTCCTGGTGTACAAATCTTTCAACCCTCTGACATGGGATTAGTTCATACAAACCATGTAACATTAGCAACTGTTCAATTGTATAACAGGAACTATTTCACATAGGGCCATGTTAGTGTGTCTGTGTCGAGGTATGTTAAGGTTTCAGCAGATGTTGTACAGTAGTTGAATAATTGGTTATGGTATGCCAGTATGTACTGACGTAATTATTTTGGTTGTGGGGTAAATGTTGGAGGGTGTACATTGCACATGCAGGTGTGTAGGAACCCCTTTTATACAACTTCTATATGTATGTGGGTGTTCTTTCCTTATGTGAACACCTATCCCTTAGTGGACTAATACTATGGTAATTGCAAGCTGATTCATTAAGACACTGTTGAATGCTTCCTGTATAGCTTGCAGGTACTATTAGTCCTTGAATCCTTTTGGCAATGCATTGGAATGTAATAAAGTTTTGCTAAATGAAAGCTGCCTGTGTATTTCTGCCATGGATATTTACAGTCATTGCGGTTGTGTTGGTGACTGTGTCCATTGAACACATTTGTAATAGTGAATTGGCATATACTCTTCATATGTTATGTTCATATTGTTTGGGGGGGGGTGGAATGTGTGATTGCTATGGTCCATGTTATACTCAGATATGAACACTTCAGATGCTGTCTACACACATATATGTATGTGCGTGCGTATATGTGTATATATATATATATATATATATATATATATATATATATATATATATATATATATATAGGTCTACCTGATAATGCCAAAAGCTGGAAATGCAGACAAAGAGAACACCCACACCGGAAGATCGACAATGGAGATGACCGACAGTTGAAAACACCAACATGTGAAATGAGCGCTAGTGTGTAAGTATGCGGTAGTGACGGATGGCAGGGTTAGGGTGCGGGTAAGGTAAGTGTGCGATAGTGACGGACTTTAGGGTTAGGGGCAGATTAAGTGAGTTAGGGTTAGGGCGCAGGTCAGGTGAGTGTGCGATAGTAACAGACTTTAGTATTAGGGGCGGGTTAAGTCAGTTAGGGTTAGGGCACGGGTTAGGTGAGTGTGAGATAGTGACAGACCTTAGGGTTAGGGTTTGGGTTAAGGTTAGTGCATAGATAGTTGTGTCTGTAAGGTTTAGTGTAGGTTTGTAAGGTTTCTGGTGTGCTTGTGTTTTGTGTGTGTTTTTGGACAGGTGATTTGTTTTGTTTGTTGACTGTTGGGATTGTGGTCTGTCGGGCATGTGAAGTTGCGTGTTTTTGAACTTTCGGTTTTGTGGTGTCAGTGATTTCATTGTCGGTGTTTTTGCATGTCAGTGTTTTCAGGTAGACCCATACATATATATATATATATGGGTTCACTTCAATTCACTGAACATTCAATTCACTGACTTTCATTTCACTGACACCATTTCACTGAAATTCATTTCACTGAAACTTCATTTCACTGAAAGTTCATTTCACTGACAAGTATTATTACAAAGTAAATGGAATATGCCCCCTTCCCCACTGTAGTGCGACCCTGGAGTTAGAATATATAGTTAGGGGGTGTGGGGCATAGCCCTTATCGGAGGTGTGGGGGCGCAGCCCCCCCACTTACTTATCTTTTACTAAGCAATATTATATCAAAACGTAAGAATATCATATGAAATGAAGTGGGGGGCTCTGCCCCCCCACACCCCCTAACTATATATTCTAACTCCAGGGTCGCACTACAGTGGGGAAGGGGGAATATTCCATTTTATTGCTAATAATAGTTGTCAGTGAAATGAACTTTCAGTGAAATGAAGTTTCAGTGAAATGAATTTCAGTGAAATGGTGTCAGTGAAATGAAAGTCATATATATATATATATATATATATATATATATATGTGTGTGTGTGTGTGTGTGTGTGTGTGTGTGTGTGTGTGTGTGTGTGTGTGTGTGTGTGTGTGTGTGTGTGTGTGTGTGTGTATATATAGAAATAATATATAATATATATTAATGCATACGTTATCTGTACCTCCATAGATGTGCAGATGTTTTAACCTATCTATATATCTACATATACATGTAGATCTGTATATATCAATATTCCTCTATGTATCTCTCTCTCTATCTATATATATATATATATATATATATATATATATATATATATATGTATATATCTGTATATCTATATATATATATATATATATATATATATATATATATATATATATATATATATATATATATATATATATATATATATATATATATCCGCCGTCACAGTTAGACGTTGCCTGTTCGATTCTCAGCTAGAGCATCTTCCGTGTGGTGACATGCGTGAACGGGTGTTCCTTCGTTGAAGGTTGTGCGTTATGCCCGGCAAGCCAGCATGTAAAACTCTACTGCCAATCATTAGCGGACCAGAGTTCCGCAGTGGCGACCTCTAACTGGGAAAAGCCGAAAGACATAAACTATATATATATATATATATATATATTTATTTATATATATATATACACATATATGAGCATACACCTTTCATCAGGTACATTTCAGCACATTCCTCCCTTTTGTGTTTTGGGAGGGTGGCCTAATGGTTAAGGTTGGCATTTACAAGGTGCAGGGTGGGGGGTTGAGTCTCACAAGGAAGGACAACTGGCTTAAAATGCTCAAAAGGGCAGTTAGCTTAGAACTAATCTATGAACCTATGAACCTGCCTGCATACACAACTGGGATAGGTACATCTCAGGTAGCTTAATGTTAGGTTATTCTGAGGATAGAGTACATGGTTGTGTGCTCTAATCCTGGAAGGTGTTATTATTTTACTTCTTAGAATAGGCACTAGTAGGTAAAGTGTGAATAATGCACATTTACGCGGTTGTAAGTAGCTTTGCCTGTGGTCTGTGTGACATTAAGCAAAGTTTAAACCTTTGAAGCACTTCTCCATTTAACGTGTTTCAGCGCCGCTTACCGTCACGCAAACCGGTGGAAACCCTCTTACAACTGCTTAAGAGTGCTTTAATCTACCTGCATCCAACAGCCCTTATTCTGACCCTCAAAATAACTTAACAGCCCTTGCAGGTCTTGCGCCCAGGACCATGAACACCACAGTCACTGACTTTACCACTAAGACATCTGAGATATATACAAATGTTATGGTGTTTAGAATATACATTTTACTATAGGCGTTCCTCACTACTGTAAACAAATGTGACAGTCAGTTGGTGTACATATGTCTGATACATGTCAATGTTCATATGTTTGTGAAATTAGGTGTTGCAGTGTGACATGACAGGGTGTATTATGAATGAGAAAGGTTCTTGTTTTGTGTTTTTTTATATTGTCCCCATACTCCATGTATACCCCTCCAGTTCACTTATTGAACATCTGATCCAGGCTCTCCTTGATGCATGATTTCATTACCCATCATTCTTCCCCCCACCCCAATCTTCACATACACAACAACCATCCCTTCTATGGTGAATTAGGTTAATATTAATAGTTATAATTCCAGAACTGCATGTGTTTTGTGTATACTTCAATTCCTTTGGAGTGCTTCTGTGTCATGAAATGTGTTCATAGATGTTTATATATATGGCTATTGATGTAACTGTATAATATATATATATATATATATATATATATATATATATATATATATATATATATATATATATGTCTTTATATTTATATCTATGTGCAGACATCACTGACATGTATATATATATATATATATATATATATATATATATATATATATATATAAATATATATACTTCATATTAATTTGTAACAGTAATACATATGTAGACTTGAATGTGCTGGTTCACAAACTGCAGTACATTACAATGTATTGTACATATGCACACAAAGTGACTGTCCCATTTGTGATCATTACAGTGGAATGCATATGGTATAACGTGGAGTCTAAAGACCATGAAACATGTATACACCTCAGATGGCTTAGTAGTAAGTCCCATGCCTATAGTGTGCATGGTCCAGGGTTCAACACCTGCGATGCTTTACAAATGTTTTTTACTCCAGATTAAGGCTCATTTAAGCAGTTGTAAGCATGTTTAAAAGTGTTTGTGTGACATTATAGCAGCGGTTAAACACAGTTAAATAAACTTTGTAACATATAACCTGTGTGCTCAAACATGGCCACATCTGCTAACAGCTCAGGATATGTACATGTCAGTGAAGTAACATCTCACTATGTGCTTACATAGCATTACATTCTCTGTTGACTTTACTCTCCAGCACACGTGGGTTTATATGGGTGTTTTGAATGTTTTTTATACAGACAATTACTACCTATATATGCAAACTGTGGTTAAGGTATACTTTTTAACATGATAAACATCCCTGACTTTATTGGGATTGGGACCTCAAATGCACATATACTTTGCAGATGCTGTAACCATTACGCTATTGACATTAACTTTGCTTCCGCCTATTTCCTATTTAGATGATTTCTATGTGTAAGCTAGGCTAAGCAAAGGGCGGAGGCCCCCAAACCCACCGAGCTTCACTTACTTTTGAAATAACAACATATAACAAATGTAATGTGAGACAATACATTACAGCCCTAACTACATTAGGCATAGCCCCTCACTGACACACTTCAAAGGAAACCTTGTTGTGTGAATGGGTAACAGAATATACACCCCTGGGATCATGTGTCCTAGAACCATACAGCCAGGGGGTGGGGGAGTCTGTCCAGTTTGATAGCTGTGAGACCTGTTGGGGAAATTGAATGGTGTTGAATTGTCACATTAATATACCCTCTTTAGATCAGTAAGTACCCCTATCACCCTCCACCACCCCAGTCTTCAACTGCTTCCAGCATCTCTGCCTGGAATTGCTTCATTGGCCATGCTTGACAGAGGCTCAGTTGCTTCATCAGTGGTGCGAAGAAAGCCAACACACTGTAGCTATGCTTCTAATTACCCTTGGGCAGAGAGATACTAGGCTATCTAGGAACCTCTAAAGTGCAGGCCATCACAGCTATAATATGTGAATAAACAGACTTTCAGATCACAATATACAGTGAGAAATCACCATGTAGTCAGGAAACAGTTAAGTACAGCAAGAACATGCAGAACACTGATACTTAGTCACTCCAAAAGCCTATCTTTGAAGCTAGAAGACTTGTATAAGTTTAAGGCTTTCTATTGCTTACCAGTAGGTTACCTACAGGAGAGATGAGAAACAAGCACAGATGGGAAACATGCATGCAACAATATCATACCAGCTTATGCATCAGCCTTAGGCTTTGGAATACTGGCCAAGGCTATATGCGCCCCCATGGTGCCTTTTTTAGGAGAGTCTCAAAGGTGAATACCAGCTCTGTAAACAGCACAACAGCAGAATCAATGAGGTTTATGCTACTCAACACCAGGAGTTATGATCATAACATGCATGCATTCACAGCACTCCTTAGGATGGACAACGTCAACATCTGTGCAGTAATTGAGACCTGTCTTAAGGCTCCTAAGAGCACACCAGCACTACCAGACTACAACCCATACCACACATTTCAGCCACAGAACATGGACTGACAGACATGGGGGGGGGTGCATCCATATTCATCAGGGTTAACTACACCTCCAGGTTAGTGGGGCAGCATGATACCTCTGAGATCATCCATGTGCAGCTAACATCAGCCACAACTGCAATGTAAACTGTGGCCTGCTACGGATTATCCACAATGACCCCGGACCACCACTTCACCTACCTGGAGACAGTGGGGAACATGATAGTCCTAACGCACACCCTGCCATTGGTCGATGTCAACTACCCTACCATTAACTGGGAAACTTACTCAAGTACTCACTTCCAGGCACAGTGCTTCCTAGAATTTATCACCTCATATTCCCTGTATGAGCTGGTAATCTCCCTAACGAGGGGTGGAAACATACTAGAAGTGGTCATCACCAACATGGGCAACAGGTGTACCACAGCAGAAGTTAACCGGTCACTGGTTAGATCTGATCATGAACTATTCACTGTTTCCACACCCAAACATCTCCCCCACCCATGGATACCACAGTGTATACCTTTCCTACAGCTACATTTACACTACAAGTGACAGGGGTGGGGGGTTTCACAGCCCCCACGCTAAGGGGCAACACTGTTCAAGATACAAACCGATTTACAAATGCAATCTATAAGCACCTACATGGATGTATGGATCATGCCATCACTGGTAAACCAAGACTCACTCCTCCTAGACAAGGACACCAGTCTGGTGGACCTCCACAATAAACAGAATATACTACAGAAGTAGGACAGTGTTCCAGACAAACGGCAAATCCCACGAAAGGCAGACATCTGTGACCACAATTAGTATGATACGTAGGTCCCTCATGACATCATCCAAGGCTAACATCAGCAGGAAAATATGCAAGGATTCAAAAGATAACCACAAAGCCTTATTTGGCTATGTCAAGGATCTAAGTGGTGACACACAGATTTGCACTGTGCCAGTGAAATATAGCACAAAATATTCTGACCCTACTGATATTGCCAACATCCTTGCATATACATTCAGTGCATACTTCACCCCCTAAAGAGCCCACAACACTACCCAAAAGGTACAGTATCCCACACATCAGACACACACAGGTGGAAATAACCCTCTCTAACAGCAGAGCACAGCATCAATTGAGGCAGCTGTTGTCCCAGACTGCATCTTGCAAACTGTACAAGACAACCTGATGCCCCACCTAATTAAGCTTTCCAACCTCGGCTTCTCCACAGGCGACATGCCCATACAATGGCACTTGGCAACGGTTATTCCACTCCATCAAGGTGGAATCACAACTGACCATGGTAACTACCACCCCATAAGCCTGACTAGCCTGGACTGCAAAAGTATGGATCGCATCCTCATGGCACTCATTAACAAAGACATTGGCAACCTCAGAACACGTGACCCAACCCAGGTCATCTTGGTTGAGTACAGTTCATGCCTACTGAACCTGTTTGACATCTTACATACAGTCACCAAGACATTAGATGATGGGAGTTGTGGTTCACACATACTACCTGGACCTCATCAAGGCTTTTGACACCATGCCCACTCAGGTATTATTGATAAACACACCAGCATGTACATACACCCATACATCACAGGTTGGGTTGCCAACGGGCTTACACACAGAATCCACATGGTATGACTAGCAGTCTCCAGGTCCAACTCTTGACTAGTCATGACTGGTGTCCCACAGGACTCAGTCCTGGGAGCCCTACTGTTTGGCATATACTTCTCAGAGGTACAGGCAAACACAGGTGGACTACGGCAGACCATGTTTGGCAATGAATGCAAACTGGGAGCCATGATTGATAGTCTAGCTGACACAGACATCCCTCAAGCGGCCTCACAGAGACCGACACAGGGTGTCAATGTCATGGCCTCCAGCCTAGTGCCACTAACTGCATGGTCATTCCATTGTGGAATATTAAGCACCCACATATTAACACATAAGTGGCAGCCACTTTAACATGGACAAGGTAATGGGGTATCTGGGGACTAAGCTAGATAGTGATCTCCCCTTTGACAATCATATCTCCAAAGTAGTTAGAACATCCTTCTATGTAGGCCATCTGATTACAAAAGGGTTCCCATCTAGACATACTGGGGTTACAGTACCCCTTTACTCATCACTCATCAGTCCCATCATAGGGTATAATGACCCATTTGGGATGTACCTCAGAAGACACTTCCAACAGCTGGAAGGTCCACGAATGTACCATGCCAAGGGGATTACTGGCCCCATACATATGCCCTATGCAGCCAGACTGAATAAACTTCTGCTTTACTCAGTGTCATCTCATTTACCCAAAGATGATCTCTGCTGGCCAACACAGCCATGTCAAACTCAGGCTTAATGGATATGCTCCACCTATGGGAAGCCATGTCACAGTAAGCCACACACTGTAGTGAGCTGAACCTTGCCACAACAATAACTGGAAAATGCTGGAGGGACAGATTCCTGTAACAGACACTCCCCATACTTTGGAACAACATCCCTAACTACATTATATGGAGCCCCTCACTAACAGTCTGCAAGAGAAACCTTGAAGAGTGGATGGGGAATAGTAAATGCACTCCAGGGATCCCACCATTGGCTCTGCTCCACAGAGGGACAGTTAATGAATCAATGGGGTGGCAAAAGCTGACACATTTTGGCTAGGCTTATGAATGGCCTCTGGCAGTTTGCCAAGTACCTACCTATGAACCTATACATACAGTATCAGCACATGCTGTTAGCTTAATTTACTGTTCAGGTGTTGACTTAACTTGTGCCAATGGCAGTTGTGTGTGCAATAGTTGAGGGCTGCCTATGTTGGATGCACACAGTAGACTGCCTATGCATGACAATTTGCAGGTAGTCTTGTTTGTGTGTCATCCATTTTTACTGTGTGTGCAGGTGGAGAAAGGTGTCAGTCCCTAGGTGCCTACACTGTCAGTGTGTGTGTGTGCTATATGTTCCCTCCTTGCCAAGGCATGGGCATACTGAGTACGCCTCCATCTGCCTGCTGGGGCTGGCTCAGGGTGTTCGTGATCTGAGTACCTCTGTGCCTGTGGGGCCTTTGGCATTGGTGGTGGGCTGTAAGGGCCTTCACCAGACTGTCCCTGCTGCAGCTGTTTCTGCAGGATCATATTGTGTAGCATGGCACATACTATGAAGATGTGGGCACATGTGCCTGGAGAGTACTACAAGGCTCCACCAGATATGTCCAAGCAATGGAACCATGATTTCAGCATCCCAAACACACACTCTATGATGATTCTGGTTTGTGCATGTGCCTCATTATGACATTCCTGCATGGGTGTGCATTTCTGATGTGAGTCATCATCCATGGTTCCAGTGCATAGCCAGCATCCCCCACCAGGTGGCCATTTGGGATGTCCTCCCTGGCAAATAACTGATACAACTGTGAGGCATGCCAGATGTGGGAGTCTTGATAGCTTCAAGGGCTGCCAGCACACACAACCATGATAATGCCCAGGGCATTGCACACGACCTGGCAGTTGATGGAGGGGTATCCCTTTCAGTTTATATAGTGCCTACCCTGCTCAACGGGTGGTGACTTGATGTGTATGTGCATGCAGTCAATTGCACCCAGTACCTTGGGGTAGTCTGCCACATGGTGAAAGAGACGCATATTGCTGGCCAACTCCTCCTACGTTCAGAGGAAGTATATGTGCTCATTGGCATGTGGTAACATAGCATCCAGGAACTGGTGTAGTACCCTGGATGCTGATGCCTGTGAGATCCCCATAATATCCCCAATTAGTCTTTGAAAGGTACCTGTAACTAGCATTCCCAGGCTTACACATACCTTCATATCCACTGGGATGGTTTCCCCTCTGTTTGTTCTGGCTCTGAGTTGTGGCCGGCACAGCTCCACAAGTTGCTGTAGAATGTCTCTGTCCACCATGTAAAGCTCTACTATCTCCAGATCATGTAGTCTCTGGTAGGTTACCCTGGGTCTGAACACTCTCCTCCTCCTTTGGTGCCTGAGGTGGTCATGTGCATCATCCTCCACACCACCTTCAGTCTCCAACACATGCTGGTGGATCAAAGCTATGGCAGCCCCTAACATGTACATACTAAAAGTTCCCCGTCTGTATACACCACTGGTGCAGAGTGTATGGGAATACACAAATGTGTGCGAGGTGCTTCCACACTTAATACTATTGTGCGATGGATGCTGCTGATGTCAGTGGATGTGTATGAGCTATTCCAGCTGCAGAGTGTCTTAATTATGGGTTTTACAATGAGTACTGCAAGTGTGGGGCCTTTACTGTGGAGATATGATTGCCTGCCTTGATTAATCTGTTGCCCTTTAATTTACTTTTAAACCTGGATCCCCTCCCATTATCAGGCATGCATCCAACTGCCGATTTCTTGTTTTGTACTTTCCCTGCCCAGTCATGGCAAAATGTGTCTTGTAGCTGATATACTGCAAATCGGCTTTGTTCTGCTTTGACACTATTGTTTTCTTTGCGGTACAGCCCCTCCCCTTTGTTGTTCTGCAGGTAGCTGCTTGCAGCCTTGTTAGCTGTTGTCAATGGCTCACTGTAGGCTCCTAGGTGTTAATTAGTCATTTGTACTCCAATTTCCCTGCTGCAGCATTTCCTTATTTCTTTCCTATATCCTTCCTGTTTCAGCTGCAGTGCGCGCCGCACAAACCCATTTACCGGGTTTACGTGCGTTTTCACCTCCGTTCTCACGCATACTTGGTTACCTTGTGTACTCTCAACTAAGCAAAGCTATTGCCAGTTCAACACACCCCTATCCTGCAGCTTTGCCTAGCTAGGGGCAAACCGGTTTAGCAATGCTCCATTGTGCTTACAGCAACGGCGACACAGCCCTCTCTTAATGTCATCTTTATCTCAAGGGCACACCTCGGTTTTATAACGCTACGCTGTGAGGTGCATCCTCACACCAGCGGTGAATCTGTGATTCACTATTACTCCTCTCATTTGCATGGCATTGCCTACTAATTCCTAGCTACTGCGCATAACACTGTCACAGCCCCTTAGCATGCCTGCCATTGACTATTATGGGGAATCGTGATATGTGTTACATTGCAGTTTTATTCTATATTTTTATATTTTCCTTGCGATCCCCTTGGCGCACCGCTGCCCTGCACTTCTGGTTTGCGATAGTGCGACTATATATTAAATATTAATTTTATATTTTGTAATTTTTTTTTATGCCAATGGCTATATATTTAGCCATTGGCATATATTAACAATATAATACATGTGTTTGGTCGGCTGTCATGGCTCCGATTTTATGTTTGCAAAAATGTAAACCATTTTCTATGGTTTACATTTCTGCATGCTTACACTACGCCTGCACCACTTCCTAGATCGTTACATACCTTCATTTCCATGCTACACTGCTGCACATGGGGTAATTAGCATGCAGGGCCCGGGAGTTGTGCGGGTGTAGCATACATAGGTAGTGCACATGGCAACAGCTCGTACCTGGATCGCTCGGCGGACATATTTGGTGCTAGAACGCCGATGCTACACCTGCACCTGGCGCAATCTTTATGAATCCCAGGGTCTGTCTATTAACTTTTTTTCATTTTATTTTTTGTAATCTTACCTTACACTGACTGCTATGATGACAGTTTATGATTTTCTGCATATACACAGATGGATTGACAACTATTCAGAAATGGAAGGATGTACTACATCACTCAGCTCCCACCACTATCTCCAATTATCCCACCATCCACATGTATACAGGACTTGCCATCACCTCTATAGATATGAAAAAATGTAACATTTCCATTACAACTACTCTGCTGTACACCTTTCAGATTACCAGTGGCTGTGTATACTTCTGTCATCTTGGTTCAGTTAGTGACTTTGTAAGCTAGAGTAATGGTTCAAATATTTTATTAAGAAACAATATGCAAGCAAATGGACTAAAATATATCCTATCAATGTAAATGCTACAAATAACAAATGGGATGAACTATAAACTGAGGTCAAAGACACAGGTATTTCAGAAACCTGGTTAAATGTTATCATTTATAAAAGGACAATTATACTGTATTTTGGTATGATTAGTCACAAAGCAAAAATGGTGGTGGGATTGACTTACTAATTAAAAGCAAGATATTATTTCAAGTGATGTATTGACTCTACAGTAAATTATATAATGACAGAATCCGAGGCCATTTTGCTGTTAATCCACACCTAACACAATATACTGATGAATGTTGCCATGTGAACCTCTCCTTACTCTGTCAGGGTACCATAAAAGAAATCACAGCAGTAAATCCTAACAGCAACCTGCTTTTTACTTAGTATTTTAAAGCTGAATTTCTAGGTCACACTAATTACCATTAGCCGGATTAATGTCTTTGAACAATGTGACATAAATGGTAAACTCAGGAACTAGGTAAAATCCCAGAACAAGAACTTGTACATTACTTGAGATAGTAATTCCAAATAGTTCTTAGATATGTCAGTTCATTCAAACTTTGCCAAACTTATTGTGACCATGTTACTCTACTTTCTATTTTTTTTTCATTTAAAACAGAAAAAATGACTTCTGTACTAACAACTGCTAGAAATATCTCACACTCAAAGATAATTTCATCACAGAACTTTTATTGGACCCCCCCCCCCCCGACATCATTCTTACAGAACTGCTACGCAGTGCTCCATGTCCATACCAGATCTACAAGCTATGTCAGACTCACCAAATGTACTCCATTATTCTGTAGGGGCCATTTATGTAATTTAAGGATGTCCTGGGGCTCTCAACCATCTACATGCATTGTGGGGATTTTTTTTTTTTGCTATACTCTAGCTCTTAACCTCTTAGCACAAAAAAAATAGCCAAAAATAATGGGGGAACAAAGCCCCAAAAATAGGAACAACATTTAAATATCGCTCTTATAAACTTTGAATTGTTGCTAGAATAAAAGGTTTTTTGTTTCCATGTATTGTCTGAAGGATATGAAGTCTGAAACTCAAATGACTGTCATTATTTAGTGAATTCAGTCCTCACTGATTTGCCGCAAAAATCCAGAAAAGTTTTATCAGGAACAGGCCAAAAATATGAGGCAAAAATCTGGACAGTTGAGAGATATACCCTACCTGTTCTCTCCTCCCATGATTCATTGGGGAGATTTTTATGACTATACTCTACCCATTCTCCCCTCCTACATGATACATCTGGAGGATTTGTTTGATTATACCTTATCCATTCTCCCCTACCACAAGATTCATCAGGTGGATTTTTTTGACTATACCCTACCCGTTCTCCCCTCCCATTCACTGGGGGATTTTTTTACTATACCCTTGCCATTCTCCTCTCAGGGATGGTCTACGTATTTCCCCTCTAAGCTTTTGAATACAGACTAAGGCTTTGTCCACTCCCATAGTGCCTTTTTAGGCAATTGCAAATTGACAAACCTACCAGCATAGCAAAATCAATTCAACAGAGCCTCAAGGTGTTACTCTCATTGCCAAGAGCTTAAGTGAAAAAAACACACTCTCCCCAAGCACTCCTCATACTCTAGAATATAGATACCTGTGCAGTTACCAAGACATGCTTTTATGCAGCATAGAGTACCCTGGCAGTACAAGATTTCAGTGCTTTCCACATTTTCTTGACCAGTAGCTGCACAGACAAGGTAGAGGTGTCTCAATATACATCAATAACAAGCATACCTCTAGGTTGGCCAATCAGGAAGGCTCGTTGGAGTTCCTTCATGCGCAGATCACCATAGATAAAATCCTGCACCATATCCTAGCCAGTTATATGTCACCCTCCATTTCTGAAAAAGCTCAATATACATACTGAACCTACTGGAGACACATACTATCCAACTTAACACCCTACTCACAGGAAATTTTCATTACTCTACTATAGATTTGGAATCCTACATGTCCGCAAATCTATATGCACAGAGATTCCTGATTTCATAAATACAAACACACTTGAGCAAATAGGTAATACACCTACTAGAGGCTCCAACATACTGGACCTCATGCCCATAAATATGTGAGAATGCTGCACCCGCTCTCCAATATCTCTGGTAAGGTCTGACCATAAGGCTGTCTCCTTCAAAATCAAAATCAACTTTGTAATCCCATTAACAGCATTAACAGTTATTAACTATTCCACGGCAAACTACGTATTTTTCAGTGATGATTAATCAAAATTGAATGCCCCCCCCCCCCAAATCCCGAGAACACATTAGCCTATGCTGAATTGCTCTCAGAAACTCTGTACAACCATGTCGATGGCTTTATAGAGGCTGCTGTACCTACCAAAAGTAAGGCCAGAACTAGCCCCAGAAACAAACTACCTTGGTGGAATCCCAAATTTGGGTCTATATTAGAAGATCGAATGTTTAAGTGATCAAACACCTAAGCATCGATCTCCTAATATTGAAAGCAAAAAAACGGCAAATGGCCGATTTAACGCAGGGAAAGATTTCCCTTGGCTGTTCGCCGGATTTTGCCATTTTGTGTACTGTAGAGTGATCACAGAGTTGGTACACTTAGTTAGGGGTCTGTGGGGGGCACAGGTCCCCTCATCAGGGGATGTGGGGGGGCGAAGTACCCCACTTACTTTGGATGTAGAGTTCTTTTTTTGTTTTAGTGGCCAACGGACGTGTTGCCCCCGGGATGTTCGATGTTTTTAGGTTTGATATTAGATCAGTGTTTAGGTGTTCGTTTACCTGAACATTCAATCTTCTAATGTAGACCCCCAAATTCAACAGGATATATATCAAAAGGAAAATAAATATGGCAAAAATCAGAAAGGCAATTCTCATAAAGATAAAAACTGTATCATCAAAGTAAATAGGCAACTAAGAGGGATAATTAGGTCAACCAAAGCCAAGTTTGAAGTTAAGATATCCTCCCAGGTAAAAATAACCTTATGTCCTTCTATAGCTGTGTCAGAAACCTCAAGGACAGCACATAGCAATTTACCAAGCTTGGCAATATAGCAAATCTGTTAGCAGACAAATTCAGTTTCTCTCACCTCCAACCCCCCCCCCCCCCCCCCCAGTAATACCATCAAACATAACCCATCCAACTGTAACTAGTGACCATGTACTGGCTGCACTTCCTAAAGACAAGAACTCATCCTCAGTGGGGCCCAATAACATCCCAGGATGCCTTCTGAATAGTCTAAAATAGGATTTAGCAGGACACCTGGAGTCATTTGTTAACTATAATCGTAAAGCAGGCTTTTCACCACTTGAATGGAGGACTGCAACAGTCATCCCCTTTCATAAGAGAGGACCTTCAACAGACCCTGGAACCTACAGACCCATTAGTCTGACTAGTCTATTTTGCAAAGCCATGGAAAAACTTAACATGAAAATTATCAAGGATGTAGGAGACCTCCAGACACTGGAGCTATCCCAGTTTGGCTTTGTCAAAGGAAAGTCATGCTCACTGAATCTGGTGGACTTCTTTGAAAAAGTGGCTAAGGAAATTGATGAGGGGAAAGCTGTTCGTACTGCCTACCTAGATGTAGCTAAGGCATTTGGCACAATATTTTACTTAAGCATTGTCAACAAACTTATGAAACTATCAATCCTTTTGTAACATGCTGGACAGCTAACTGGTTCACTGATAGGAGCCAGGAGGCTAGAATCAGTGAGACCACCTCAACAAAGATGCCAGTTACCAGCAGAGTCCCCAGAGCTGCATGCTAGGCCCAATCCTTTAAGTGAAGAAACTCGCACACTTCACAGAACTTATGGATTTCTATGCATGGTTTTTCCTTTCAGCCATCATAGTTTTTACCATTTATTTTCAAGGTCAACTCATAGATTCATAAGTTCATAGGTAGGTACTAGGCTATTGGCCCTAGGGCCTATATAAGCCTAGCCAAAAAGATACCCTGGCTTTCGCCACCCAAGAAAATTATTTTTCTGTGCCCCTGTCGAGCAGAGCTACAGAGGTGATCCCCGGGGTGAATTTCCTATTTCCCACCCATTCATCAAGATTTTTCTTGAAGAGTGCTAATGAGGAGCTTTGTTTGATATAGAGAGGTAGTTTGTTCCAGAGTATGGGAAGTCTCTGGGACAGGAATCTATCCCTCCAGCATGTTCTGTTTATTGTGGTGACAAGGTTTAGGTCCCTAGAGCATGCAGCTCAGCGGGATTGGGATTTCTTTAAGTGGAGCATGTCCAACAGCTCTGGGTTTGACATAGCTTTGTATGTTAGGCAGAGATTGCCACTGAGTAGGCGATATGTGACAGAGCAAAGCTGGAGTTTTTTGAGACTGTCTGTGTAGGGCATCTGTTTGAGGCCAGTAATCCTCTTTGTGAGGTAGTTCTGCGGCCTTTCCAGTTGTTGTAGACGTCTTGTGAAGTACATACCAAAAGGGGCGTTGTACTCTATAATGGGTCTAATGAGTGATGAATAGAGGTGAGCAATGACCTCTTTTTTCCTGGATAAGAAAGATTTTGTGATGAGGTATGCCACGTAGAAGGATTTCCTGACTACTGTGGTGATGTGATTATCAAAGGAGAGACTACTGTCCACCTGTGTCCCAAAGTCTCTTATCACACTTTTGGTGATAAGTAGACTACCACCTATGTGGTAGCTCATGGGTAGAGAGTTTTTACTAAAGGGGATGACAATGCACTTTTTGTCATTGAGCTTGAGGCTATGGCTTTGACACCAGGCATCTGTCTCAGTGAGGCACTTTTGCAGGATGTCCACATCATTAGGAGTTTCAATTATGGCTCCTAGTTTGCAGTCGTCTGTGAACTTCATTAGCCAAAGACCTTCTGTGTTAGCCTGTACTTCAGAAAAGTAGATACCAAACAGGACAGGACCCAGGACTGAACCCTGTGGTACTCCACTTGTCACTGGTCTGAAGTTTTAATTTGAGTCTGCTACTTTCACAGTGTGGGTTCTGTCAGTGATCCAGATGGCAACCCATCTTGTGACATAAGAATTTATATGTAGTTTAGTGAGTTTATCTATAATTCCAGAGTGGAGGATGATGTCAAAAGCCTTGGCGAGATCTAGATAGGCTGTGTGAACCACCTTTCCCTCATCTACGGCTTTGGTGACTGCTTCAAAGAAGTCTATCAGGTTTAGGAGACATGATCTGCCTTTTACAAACCTGAACTGGGTGCGGTCCAGAGTTTGGAGATTACCAATGTCTTTGTTTATAAGTTCCATGATGATATGTTCCATGGCCTTGCTGACCAGGTTCGTCAGGCTAATGGGGCGGTAGTTACCATGGTCTGTGGTAGCTCCCCCTTTGTGGAGTGGGATAACCATTGCTGTGCACCATTCAGTGGGCAAAAAGCCTGAGGTGAGGCTGTGATTGAACATGGTTCTTAGGTGGCGTGCCAGTTCCTTCTGCAGTTCATGTAGAATTTAGCCTGGGATGTTGTCAGGTCCCATGGATGCTGTGTTCTTGGCTTTGGAAAGTGTGTTTTTTACCAGTGCAGCCATGATTACAGGAACCTTGCATTCTTCCAGTATAGAGATGGGCTCTTTAGGGGGTGAGAGGGGGGTAAAGTTAGCACTGAACCTATTTGCCAGGATGTTGGCAATATCAGTTGGTTCTGTATATTTAGTGCCATTGTGCTGTAACTCGGAGCAGATCTGAGTGTTACCATTGAGATTCTTGACATATCTATAGAATACTTTGTGGTTGTCTTCAGAATCAGTGGTGAGTTTGTTTTTGGAACTAGCTTTGGAGGATTTTATGAGGGATCTCAGTTTCTTACTGAGGCTGACCAGGGAGTTCCTCCAATCATGGGATTTTACTCTTTTTTGCAACAGTTTCTTTCTTCTGTTGTAGAGTTTGTTTATGGCAGGGGACCACCAGACTGGCTTCCTTTTTTTGGAGGATAGCATCTTGGTTCTGTTAGGGATAGCACAATCCATGCACTCGTATAAGTGCTTATAAAGTGTATTTGTGTAGAATTCAGCAGTTGTACCTCTATTGTCCGTCTGCATGGGTGTCGTGTTGTTTGCCACTTCTGTCTTAAGAAGCGTGAAGTTGGCTTTGGAGAAATTTTTTATGGTGGTTTCCCTAATGGGGGCAGGATGTGGATCTGTAGGGTGATTAGCTTGTGGTCGGATCTGACCAACGAGGAATTGATGTCTGGTGTGGAACACTGGTCGCCCATGTTGGTAATAACCAGGTCTAGGATATTGCTGCCCCTGGTGGGGGTGTGGATAAGTTGATCCAAAGCATTGGAATTTATAAATTCCAGAAACTCGTCTTTGGCATCTGCTTCTCAGATGTCAAAACCAATGTCAAAGACCTCTGGCTAACCAAGTTTGCAGAAGACTGCAAACTGGAAGCAGTCAATAAATCCCCAAAGATGAGAACACCCTTCAGGAAGATCTAATTCAAATGCTTGGTGCCAAAGCCATGGCTTAAAACTCAATACCAAGAAATGCATTATAGTACCTTTTGGGAAGTCTGCCACACTGGGTAATTACACCATCAATAAAACACCATTAATAGTTGGTTCACTAGTCAGGGATCAGAAAACTCACATAGATATTAACCTAGCCTTCAACCAGCATGTATCCAAGGACTTAAGAAAATCCTTTTGTGTTGCTCCATGGCATGGAATCTAGGTCCAGAGAGGTCATCATACCACTGTACTTGGCCTTCATCAGGCCCATCCTAGAGTATAATGCACCTTCGGTATGTACCTGATGATACACATGCAACAAATGGAATGTCCACAAAGGTTCCTTACAAAAGGAATACATGGAGTAAACACAGTCAGCCAAATTCAATAAATCGTACATGGTCCTTTTTTTCTGTGTGCATGTCGCAGGATGTCTCATACAATGTATAATGAAGTTTTAGATTCAGTAAGTGTTGTGTAGAGGCACACACCACCATGCAAACAAGGCAAAACATCATTGTATGCTAATTACACCATAAGCAGCTGAATTGCATGCTAATCAACCAATCCAACATGGTGGAGCTATTCAACAAACTATAAAGCAACTGTCTAGACTCAGTGCTGATTTTCCCTTGTGCATTCCAAAACCTACTGGAATACAGCCATGGAATGTATTCTACACAGAAAGAACATTAGCAGGCTGCTGTTGCTTTAATTCATTTGTTATGTGCAACAGGCTAAAGCCTATGCTGCTGTCACCACCAATAGACCTACGCCGAGAAGGAGAACAGTTTTTAGACCCCCTTTTATCTTTTCACAACCTTCATGATGTGGAAATTGTAGAGCACTATAAGGTAGATAGGAACACACTACAGGAACTCTGCAACCTCTGTCATCCTCAACTCAGAGCCAGGACAAACCGAGGAAAACCCATCCCAGTGGAGACAAAGGTATGTGTAGCACTTAGAATCGTAGCTACAGATACCTTTCAGAGAACAACAGAGGACATGCTTGGGGTGTCAGAGGCATCAGAATCCAGGATCCTCCATCAAGTTCCTGAATGCTATGCTCCAACATGCCAGTGGCCACATATATTTTCCCCGTACTCCTGAGGAGAGGGCCAGAAATATGCAGGAGTTCTACCTTGTAGCACACTACCCTAAAGTAGTGGGTGCTATAGACTGCACACATATAGAAATGAAGCAACACCCAGGGATCAGGGTAGGCTCTACATAAACAGAAAGGGCTACCACTCTTTTAACTACCAAGTCATGTGTGTTGCCAAGGGAATCATCTTGAACATGTGTGCTAGCAACCCTGGCAGGTACCACGACTCACATATCTGACAACCACTCAACTGTATCAGATGTTCATAAGAGCGGATATCCCATAGGGAATTTACTGGGTGGTGCAGGTTATGCACTGTAAATGTGGCTGATGACACTCATCAGAAATGCGCACACACACACACACACACACACACACACACACACACACACACACACACACACACACACACACACACACACACACACACACACACACACACACACACCAAAGAACTTCATAATGAGGCACACAAAGATAACATAGCATGTTTTAGGGCTGCAAAAATCATGGTCCCAGTGGCTAGACACATCTGGGGGTGCCCTGCAGTAAAATCCATGGACATGTACTGAAATATTCACAGTATGTGCCATGCTACACAACATCATCCTGAGAAAACAACTTCAGGATCAGCTTGCAGAAGGACTACACATCCCGCCACCAATGCAAGGTCACAGCAGCCACAGGCAGATGAGGGATCAGAAGGGGAACCCCCAGCTGCTGTGCTGTAGGCAGACATAGGTATGCTCAGTATGCACCGGAGACCACATAGTTCAAGCACAAACAGTTTATTAGAAAATCCACACCACGGACATAACACCAAAACACATTAATGCTCCACAATTCCTTATACATTTTCGTCACCAAATAACTTCATCAGATGAGATACCAGGAGTGTCCGGAAATTGCTTTACTTTCTTTCAGTTAAAGGTTGAATTGCTGGTCAACTGAAAAAGGGAGGTCAGGACCAAACAGAGATTCCCACTGTGCAGTTGGCAGGTAACACTAGATCAAATGCAGCTCTGCATAATGCAATTTAAAGTAAAGGGAGCCTTTCATTCTATGACCTAGCAGGGAGTGGGAAGAAGCAGAATACTAGAAAATTGTGCTGTTTTCTAGTCCACACTACCTTATCTGGCCTGTTCGTCCTTGTCAGGTCTGTGAGTGGAGCAGCTATGGTACTATAACTGGGGATGAACTTTCTGTAGTACCCTGTTGTCCCTAAAAATGCCCTCACTCACCTGCTTTTTAGTAAGAAGTGCAGGCCATGCCTGAATGGCTTCCACTTTGGCAGGTTCTGGCCTTATTTTACCACTTCCAACTCTATGTACTAGGTAGAAGACCTCCTCCATACCCACCTGACATTTGCTCAGCGTAATGGTCAACCCTGCCCTCTGTAGTCTGCCCAGCACCTCCCTGCCATGCTGAAGGTTCTCTGGCCAGGAATGGTTGTAGATGGCAATATCATCTAGGTAAGCAAGGGCAAACCCTCCTGCTAGAATACAATCTACCAACCTCTGGAAAGTCACTGGGGCATTCTTCATCCCAAAGGGCATCCTTATGAACTCATACAAGCCAAAAGGAGTCACAAAGGCTGACTTCTCTCTAGCACTGGGAGTCAAGGGCACTTGCCAGTAACCCTTAGTAAGATCAATGGTTGTAAGATACTTAGCCCCACTCAGCTGCTCTAGGGCCTCATCTGTCCTAGGCATGGTGTAAGCATCTGACTCTGTGTGACTATTTAATTTCTTGTAGTCCACACAGAACCTGGTGCTGCCATCCTTCTTTGACACAAGCACCACTGGTGAGGCCCAGGGACTGTTAGACTATTGAATCACCCCTAGTTCCAACATCTCCTGTACCTCCTCCCTCAGGGTCTGTCTGACTCTCTCAGGCACCCTATAAGGGGCCTGCCTAATAGGCCTTTGGCATCCTGTATACAGCTGGTGCTGCACCAGGTGAGTGCACCCTGGTTTCCCAGTGAACATGTCCCCAAATTCCTGCAACACTGCTTGGATTTCTCAAACCTGGGTAGGAGATAGCTGCTGGGACATTGCTACCCCTTCCACTGTAGTGTCAGCCCAAATCCCACTGAGGAGATCAGTCCCCAGATCTCTCTCAGACTCCTCCTGCAATCCACTGCAAATGCTCAGCACAAGGGCCTCCCTATCATGGTAATGTTTCATCATGTTAGCATGGTACAATTTGTGCCTCTGCTGCCTGCCTAGCAGTTCCACCATGTAGTTAACATCACTTAACTTTCTTACCAGCTTGTAGGGACCCTCCCAAGATGCTTGCAGCTTGTTGTGTCTGACAGGAATGAGAACCATTACCCACTGCCCCACAGCATACTCTGTAGCTCCAGCATTCATGTCATACCACACCTTTTTCTGTTGCTGGGCTTCTGCCAGGTTCTCCTGGGCCAAGCCCATGAGTTCTCTCAGCCTTGTCCTGATGTTTAGGAAGTGTGCCACAACAGACTCCTTGTGAGACTCGCACTCACTTTCCCACTCATCTCAAATTAAATCTAGAGGTCCCCTCACTCTATGCCCATACAGCAACTCAAAGGGTGTAAAACCTGTGGATTCTTGGGGAACCTCTCTGTAAGGAAACAACAGATAGGGCAAATATTTTCCCACTCCCTCTTAAACTGATCTGCAAGTGCCCATAGCATGGACTTGATTGTAGACTTTAACCTCTCAAAAAGACCATTACTCTGGGGATGGTAGGGGGTGGTTTTTACGTGCTTCACCCCACAGGACTTCCACAGACAAGCCAGCAGGTCTTACATGAAATTGGCACCTCGGTCAGTCAGTATTTCTTTTAGGAAACCTACCCTGCTGAAAATCTCTAACAAAGCATTTTCTAACTTCTCTGCCTCAATGGAGGACAAAGCCACTGCCTCAGGGTATCATGTAGCATAATCCACTACCACTAGGATATACGTTTTCCCTGAGGAACATGGGGTACTCAAAGGACCCACAATATCCATAGCTACCCTCTGAAATGGCTCCTCAATCACAGGCAAAGGCTTCAAAGGAGCTCTCACCTTGTCTCCTGCCTTGCCTACCTTTTGGCACTGCTCACAGGTCCAGCAGTACCCTGTTACATCTCTGGAAATTCCAGGCCAGTAGAAGTTCTGCATAATATGCTTCTTTGCATGTTTTATTCCCTATAGTGCCTTTTTTAGGGAAAGTTCAAAGGACAAAACCACCACCGTAACAGGTACAAGCATGCAAAATCTGAAGGTAATGCTACTCAATGCTAGAAGTCTAAACCTCAAAATGCACACTCTCAAGGCACTCCTAAAAATGAAGAACATTGATATCCGTGCAGTAACTGAAACCTGGTTCAAGGCTCCAGACAGCACTTCTGCAATACCAGGCTACAACTTTTACTACACTTTTTGGCCACCAAACCAGGATTGAAACACTAAAGGTGGAGGAGTGCCCATGTTCACCAAGCATATTCACACCACCAGGCTAGTTGCCCAACACAATGCATCTGAAATTCTCCAGATGCAACTAACACTAGGTAAGACTGCAGTCCAAATTGTAGCTTGCTACAGATCCCTAACCATGCCCCAAGATTCTCACTACACCTTTCTAAACATGCTGGAAAATATTAAGATACAACCAAACACCCTAATACTGGCTGATTTCAACTACCCTGCCATTAACTGGGAAAACTACTCGTGTACCATTACCTTTGTCCAACGGTTCTTGGAATTCATAAATTCCAATTCCCTGGATCAACTAATCCATAGTCCCACCAGGGGCTCCAATATCCTAGTTCTGGTAATTACCAACATGGTAAATCAATGCTCCACACTTATGGTTACCCACTCATTGGTCAGGTCAGACCATAAGCTAATCACCCTTAACATCCACATCCCATCCCCACTCCCCAGTAAGGAAACCTCCATAAAAAACTTCTCCAAAGCCAACTTCATGCTACTCAAGTCAGACATGACAAACTTCACGACACCCATGCAGACGGGAAATGAAAGTTTGACTGCTAAGTCCTACACTAAGGCACTGTACGAGCACATCCACTCGTGCATGTTCCATCCCAAATAGAACCAAGATGCTCTCCTCCAAAAAAAGGAAGCCAATCTGGTGGTCCTCTGCCATAAACAAACTTTACAACAAAAGGAAAAACTGTTGCAGAAAAGTGGAAAATTCCACAATGCAAAAAATTCCCTTGCCAGCCTCAGTAAGAAGCTGAGATCCCTCGTAAAATCCTCCAAAGCTAGTTACAAAAATAAAATTGCCAAAGACAACCACAAGGCATTCTATTACTATGTCAAGAATCTAAATGACAATGCTCAGATCTGCTCTGTGCTACAACAGAAAGGCATTAAATATACTGATCCCAAGGATACTGCCAATATCCTGGCAGATCGATTCAGTGCCAACTTTGCCACCCTCTCACCCCCTAAACAGCCCACCTCAATACCAGAAGATTGCCAAATTCCAGTAATAACGGCCACACAGGTAAAAAAGGCACTCTCCAAAGCTAAGAATACAGCATCCATGGGGCCAGATGACATCCCGGGCTGTATACTACATGAACTACAAAATGAACTGGCACCTCACCTAAGTGTCATGTTTAATCATATCCTCACCTCAGGCTTCGTGCCCACTGAGTGGTGCACAGCTACAGTTATTCCACTCCACAAAGGGGATCCACCTTGAATCCTGGGAACTACTGCCCCATTAGTCTGATGAGCCTGATCTGTAAGGCCATGGAACGTATTCTCATGGAACTTATAAACAAAGATATTGGCAACCTTCAAACATTGGACCCCACCCAGTTTGGGTTCATGAAGCGCCGATCTTGCCTCCTGAACCTGATTGACTTCTTTGAATCAGTCTCCAGAGCCGTGGATGAGGGTTAGGCAGTCCACACAGCCTATCTGGACCTCGCCAAGGCCTTTGACACCATCCCCCACTCTGGAATCATAGATAAACTTACTAAGGTGGGCATTAATCCCTACGTCACTCGATGGGTTGCCAACTGGCTTACTGAAAGAACCCACATTGTAAAAGTAGCTGACTCCAAATCCAGCTCCAGACAAGTGACAAGTGGAGTACCTCAGGGTTCAGTCCTGGGACCGCTCTTGTTTGGCATCTACTTCTCTGAAGTACAGACCAACACTAAGGGACTCTGGCTAACAAGATTCACAGATGACTGCAAACTGGGAGCCATTATTGAATCCCCAAATGATGTGGATACTCTACAAAAGGGCCTTACAGAAATGGATGCTTGGTGCCAGAGCCATGGGCTCAAGCTGAGTGCCAAGAAATGTATAGTTATCCCCTTTGGGAAAAAAACATGTACCCATGAATTACCACATAGGTGGCAGTACACTAAACACTGAAAGTGTGATAAGAGACTTAGGGACACAAGTGGACAGTGGTCTCACCTTCAATAACCACAGCACCACAACAGTCAGGAAATCCTTCTATGTGGCATACCACATCACTAAGGGCTTTTCAGCCAGAAAAAAGGAGGTCATTGTCCCACTGTACTCATCCCTTATTAGACCCATTATAGAATACAATGCCCCATTTGGTATGCAACTCTCAAGACATCTGCAACAACTGGAAAGGCCACAGAAATACCTCACTAAAAGAATCACAGGCCTAACGCAGATGTCCTATGCTGACCACCTTAAAAAACTCCAGTTATACTCTGTCGCATATCATCTACTCAGAGGCCATCTCTGCTTAACATACAAGGCCATGTCAAACCCAGAGCTGTTGGACATGCTACACTTAAAGAAATCCCAATCCCTCAGAGCCACATGCTCCAGGGAGCTAAACCTTGTCATCACAATAAACAAAACATGCTGGAAGAATAGTTTCCTGACCCAGAGACTCCCCAGACTCTGGAATAGACTGCCCATACATGTCAAGCAGAGCCCCTCCTTGGCCCTCCTCAAAAGGAACCTTGACGATTGGATGGGAGAAAGGAAATTCACCCCAGGGATCATGTCAGTCGCCCTGCTAGACAGGGGTCCAGGGAAGTAAATAGTGTGGGAAGAAATAGCCAGGGAATTGTTATGGCTAGGCTTGTATAGGCCCTAGGGCCAATAGCATAGTACCAACCTATGAACCTATGACCTGCAAAGGGAATATCATGGGCTATGGCTAGAAGCACCAGACGGTAGGCTCTAGGCACTACCAACTGCTGTACTCCATCACCTTCTAGCCCTCCCTCAGGGGTCCACTCTCTGTATAGTAACCCTTTGTCCCAGCATACAGATTCCCCCTTCCCTTAAGAATCAGGTGCCTCCCTAGCTACCTGCCTCACACCTTGCAATGTAGGGTCTGAGAGCTGAGCCTGTCTCAACTCTCTCCTTGTAACCTTTCCCAGCTTCCCTTCCACTGGAAGTCTGGCATCCCCTGGCAGTGGTGTCTCACTGTCAACCTGGGTACTACTACTCACCTCTATCTTTGCAGTCACTCTGTCCAAGGGAACATCAGTACCCACAAGCAGCTGTGGCTCACATTCAGTCTCACTGCTACTGCATAGCTTCCTCCTTGAAGCAACCATCTCACCAGTCCTGGCTGCAAGTATGCAGTCTGTATGGGTCTCCCCCAGGCTACCAGACCCACATGCTTGTCTCCTAGACTCACTGCATGTAGCTGCATAAGCATATGGTACTGCCTCATCCAAATCCTTTCCTCTCAGGACATCTGCAAGATGGTAGTATAGCACCCCTGTTGTCTCAAGACAACCTACTATTGGCATTTTGTCTTTCCCACTTACTGGCTCCCTCAACCTTTGTTCCTTACCTTGCCTCCATGGACACCTGTATGCCATATGGCCCCACTGGTTGCATTCAAAACATTTAACCCTAGCTCCTGGATGTGTACCTAGACTAGTGGCTTCCAGCATAATCTGTTGGGGCAGTCTGTGCTGCCCATTATGGGTTCCTTTAGACCCATGAGCCATACTGGGGGCGCCTTTCTGTGCAGGGCTGCCCTGCTTGGCAGGTATAGGTCTCCTTCCTTCCCCAACTCATCTGAAGTAGCACATTGTCTATCAGCTAACCAGTTCCTCATGTACTCAGGCAAAGTGCTAAGGGCTTGTTCCCTCACCAAAAGGTCTGCCAGCCCTGCAAAAGTGTTGACCTGACATCCACTCACCCACCTATGGAAATAAGTGCTCAATTCAGCAACATATTCACACACACTTTCATCTGCCTTTCATCTATGCTCAAAAAACATTTTCTTGGTTAAAACAATAGAAATAATTTCTTCATCTAGACTTTTCAGCACCACTGTCTACATGAAAGGGTCACCACAGGCTTTACTTTGGTCAGTAGAGTGCACTGTTGTCCCATTTATTTCCAGTTCCACATGTAACAGTATTTCTTTACTTTTAAGACAACAAGCCTGTGATTCACATTCATATTTACAAATGATAGAATTATGTATAAAACTCTATCTGTTTAGGCTGGCAGCCTTCACCCATCTCTACCAGTCTTCACACAGATTATTCATAATTACATGTCAGCACATGCTGTGTGTAGCTGATAAAATGCAGGCATACCTTCCCAAAATCAGCAATCCTCTGTACAGATATATCCCAATGTTAACCTCTCTTCTGTGTTCACTACATAAACAGTTCTGCTCACCTTCATTTTTCCTAGCTACACATTTGCCTTCTGGTGTAGATTCAGGGCTATCAGCATGGTGATTTAAATGTCCTAGCTACACATTTGCCTTCTGGTGTAGATTCAGGGCTGTCAGCATGGTGATTTAAATGATGTGTGAAGTCACTAGAATTGCTGAATCCCAATTCCTTGGCTCTGTGTAGAAGTTGCAAACATAATGAAGGCACTCCCTCAGTGTCTGTTTTTAATGGATTGGAACTGTGAATGATTACCGGTTGGGTGCAGTTAAACATGACAGCACTACAGACTGCCCTACATCCAGTGGGTGTTTCAGGTTAGACTAATAAAGTGTTAGATATACTTTTGTCAAGATTGGAAATGCAAGTAAGCAGCACACAATTTACAGGTTCCTTTCATTAACATCCAACCTCCCCTGCATTTGTTGACAAATTTGTTTTTCTCTGTAATTTGTCATTATTTTTTTATTATGTTTTGGCCAGTGTTTGTGTGATGTGGCGCTTAGTGCAATCACGGGAAAGGAGGAAATGAATAGCAGGTTTAGCTTTGCTTATCTCATTTGCATGATGCATAGCAGTGTGCAAACTAGACAACTGGACCACCCAGGAAGCAAACAGGACTGAGACAGCCGAAAATAAAAAACGGAAACATTCAATTTAAATTTACTGGGCACTGTGCAAACCCGCTAAACGGTGTTGCACAGCAGTTAACAGGGAGACCTTAAGAATGATTAGTAAATTATGGAAAGTCATGTAACTAGTCCTCAGGCAGCAGGTGTAAGTATAGGGCTGGACTACAGATGGTCCTAGGTTGTAGTACAGCAGGTGCAACCTTTTTTTCTACTGTTGTGACATTGCAGCTTATAGAACTGAACTGAAACATGAACAAGTGTTATTTCAACTTTCTTGTGGCAACAGGTGTAGCTGTAGGACTGCCATACATGTGGTCATGGGTTCCAATACACTATATTCCATACACTTTTACTGTTATTCCACTTCCCATTATAGTCACACTCAGTTATAACACTTTAGATAGTGCAGCTGTTATTAATTATATGTATGAGGGATGAGGCACTATTATTGTGTTATTTATTTATTTAGTTATGCATTATCAGATTTATTATCAGATGTATGACTGAGGGTATACTATGTTCTATGTTTCTGTAAGTATAAGTCTGCTATCTGGAGGTCATGGCCTTCACATTTGCCTAAGACACATGCACAGCTGCTTCTATATCTAATAACCTTGTCAGGTCACACATATACATGTGTAACAGCTCATACTGTCAGCTGCATTTATGTATGATGCCTGATGATGTCTGAGCAGCACTTCTTCTGTAGCAAAGATGGAAAATCAGTGCTATGAAAGTAAATGTTTTGTCCCTTATGCCTAGGTATGATTCCCACAGTGTAAAAAGGTAAAAACAAATGTCTCAGGTCATTACATTTATGCCCCCAGTGCATGTCTGCAAACCTACCTCACCTAAAAGTTACCTTCTAATTTCTAATACATGTTTCTAGGCTATATCAGTGGACACCCCTCAAACTAAGGCCGAGTGTCAGATTTACCTTCCAATTGCAATTATTTCATTCCTCACTGCTTGGGGTCTATGTCTAACAATTGACTGGCACATAGCCGACTTTCAAATAACCTAGATGAAAAGAGCGAAAGTGCAGAAATCCGAATGGCAACTTTTTATAAGGGTAAGTAAACACTTGTCCAACATGCCCTGTTCTCCACTGTAGGGCAATCCTGGAGTAATATTTAGTTAGGAGGGTGTGGGGGTGTGTAGGCCCCCAGGTAGGTAGGTTATACTTACCTCGGTATTAGAGTCATTAACAGTCGGCCAAGTGTTTATTACTCTCGTAAAAAGTTGCCGTTCGGGTTTCTGCAGTTTCGCTCTTTTCTTCTCGGTTATTTAAAAGTTGGTTATGGGACAGTCGATCATTAGAAGCTGACCTCACTGCTTGAAACTGCTGCTCTCCACTTACCATTGAGCAAACGTGTTGCACAATTGTGTGCACTCCATTTAATGCAATAACTGGAATTGGCAGGAAAGCATCAGTCTCCATTGTTCTAGCTCATAGATAGATATCACTGGTATTAGTGTGGAAGGTGCCAAGTTTAGGGCACAGAGGTGGGGTATCCAGGAGTCCAAGATATTTATTGGACTCCTAGTAAAGCACCACAACCAAAGGCTTCTGCAGAGGGAGTATTCTGGCTCCCGGTACAAATCTAAGGCATGGGATAGTTTAGCCCAAGCTGTCTCCAGTTCCACTGGTATCCCACGCACTGGAGAGCAATGTAGACATCATTTTAATGATCTACAGAGGAGGAAGAGGGATACTCTTGATAGTTGGATGGAGGACTTTAGGACTGAGAACATCCCACATTTGTGTAAATGTCATCTACAGAGAGTATTTGTAACACTTAGAAAGCTGAATATAGGCAAGACTGATATGCATAATATTCTTCTGTTCTTTTCTGTTTTTTCCCCAGCTGCCAGTGATTGGGAGTTCAATGTCCAGGCTTACAGGGTTATATTGGAGAGACTGAGGGGAGCAATTGGTATGTATGCAGCAGGAGAGAAGTGCTATTTAATCATTAAAAGTTAAAGCTAGCTTTTTTGGTAATTTATAGAGTTGTATCAAATTGAGCATGCATATTCCAACTGTAAATACAAGTATGCATGCATTATCTGTAGCACAAACCAATTCTAAGAGTCCAATATTAGACTTTAGTCGAAGGTTGTGGGTTCAAATACCACAATTCACAACTATACCATACTGTTATTTCTTCACTAATATTTACATTACATTAAAACATCTATGCCAGAGGCACAAAAGCCCTCATGTAAACTGTAATCTGTATAACTAGAACATGCATATATGCGACAGATGCACATTTCAAGGGTTACTTGCAGCAATTTATAGTATAATGTCTATCTGTTAGGAGGCAGACAAATATAAAACTTAAGATAATAGAGTTACATAGTTGTATTAATACATTGTATTTCAAATATGATGGTACTAATCTTATCTCATTTTTTCTCTCACACCAATCCTTATTTCTGTTTTTTTTTTCATTTTCTTTAATTTTTTTTTATTTTATTTTTAAAAATATATTTTTTATTTTATTATTGTGTTTTATTTTATTTTTAATATTTTTATTTTATTATTTTACTTTATATTTTTTATTTTATTTTTATTTTATTGTTGAAATATTTTATTTTATTTCATTTTATTTATTTTTTCTTTACTTTTTTATTTTTCTTATGTGTCACCAAATGTGTCCATGTCATCCAAGAGTACCTCATCACTAAATGCTCCACAGCACAGCGAGAGAGGCCAACCTCACTGGATCAGCCTGCCTCTGCTACACTGGCCACAGGTCAATGCCCAGCATGTCTGGAAACCAACATGGCAGCACTTCTGCTACTGCCCTTTCACTACCTGCACTCTCAAGTACTCCTGCACCAGAGGGTGATCCAGAGGTACCCTCCGGGAGCAATGGGAGAGGTGGTGATTTCATCACCTAGAATGAGTTACCAGTGATGGTGAGTAGGATGATGCACTGCACCATTGATGCACATTTATGCTAGATGGAGAAGCTGCTCCCCCTCATGTTGCATACTAAGAGAAGGAGGAGGAAACACCAAGCACTCCAGTCACCTGCAAAGTAAAGTGACAGTGATGACAATCCAGTGGGTGAGGACTTGATTTTCACCATCTTCAAGCTTGATGGCCATGGACTTGGGTTGTCCTCACACTCACCTCAATCATGGTGTCTCCCAAACTTTTGTGTCAATCACCATCCCTGTCTCTTGTCTTGTTTGTCTTGTCTGTCTGCAATTGCTTCCTCATCTAACCAACTTGCCTGACCCAGACACACCTATGTCCCTTCCCCAACATTCCTCTCAATCTCAAATAAAAAATAAATGGGCACATGTCCCACAAAAGAAAATATCCCATACATAGCTCTCCATTTTGTACGTGTGCCTTCTTGACACACTTGATTTCATCCAGTTGGCTATACAACATGATTGTGTTGTGGCCACATCTTTCTCTGGAGGTTACAGTCCAAATTCAGTTAATATTCTCCACATATTTTCAGTTTATACTGTTAAAGAAATGAATAGCTATGGTTCTTTCCTACATCCCTCCTGCACATCTCTGTCCTGCCATCCCTTTGTTCTTCTCCCAGCTTGCTTCCCATTTCACCACTTTCCTATCTACCCCATTTTAACCACTTTAATCTGGTCAAAAAATAGAATCACACACAACACATGTAAGTTGCTGCAAAAGCAATGGATCCCTTCACTTTTTGGGCTCCTTGTTTGTGTGGAGGTGCGCATCACACACCAATGAGCAGCAACGGTGAGCTGTGGCAAAATACTGCAGTTACCAACTCGCAATGCCACTTAACCTCACTTTGCTATGCCAAAACACAGCTACACTTGTACTATAAAGAATTCATGTTATTGCTTTATCAATGTTTAAATAAAACTATTTCAAAGTATTAGACCTGGATTCAAACCCAGTACCATCTGGGTCCAAAACGCACTGCATCAATGCATTGGCATTAACACATGCTGCCACAGAGTCAGTTAAGCAGCCGTGGTATTGCATAGACTCAATACTAACTGCCAGACTTTAGGAATGCAGCTCATGTTTGCGCATTGCTTAGCTATGCACAAGCATGTCACATAACTATACATTTTGCCAACTGTCGTTCCAACGCAATGCTCGATGCTCTATGGAAAAGTAAATATTATTATGTATTACTGCCATTTATTGTCCATTTCCTGTCTATGACATGAAATTACATGTGGAAACATTACAAACTTAAAGTCCTATCTAACAATATGTCACATATTTACAATACAGCCATGTGCTGACACCCCCTAAGTACTTCAACCCTGGTGTTTCAGTACGTTTCCCACACATATATCACTTACACTGCAGAAAGTAATATCAAATATTGTGTTATATGCAATGCAAACCAATATGGTAACATGCAGAACTACAACTATTGACCCATAAGCCTAAAAAAGCCTTATCTGCAAGGCTAGGGAAGGAATAAGCATGGACTTTATCCACAGGGACATACATGACCTTTAACACACTTGACCTAACCCATTGTGTTTTTGTCAAGGATAGGTCTTGCTTATTGAACCTTGTTGACTTCTTTGATACTGACCCCAATGGCATGGATGAGGGATAACAAGACATACTGCCTATGTTGAGTTATCCAAGGCCTTTGACACTATCCACCATTCATGTCTCATAGTGAAGATCTCCCATCTGGGAATTAGGCCATACAGTACTAGATGGATAGCCAACTGGCTCACCGACAGAACACACATTCTCAAAGCTTGGGACTGTACCTCCACCACTAAACCACGTTTCAGTGGAATAACACAAGGATATGTGCTGATCAGTCAACTGTTTGGAAACTACTTCCCTGAAGCACAGGCAATAGTAGATGGCCTGCTGATTACCAAGTTTGCAGATAACTGTTAACTGAATGCACTCATGTAGAGTCCCCTAGTGATGGTAGCATATTACAGAAGGGGCTGAAACAGACAAATGATTGGTGACAAACCCATGGATTGAACCTTAAAGCAAACAATGCCTAATTGTCCTCTTTGGCAATGAAGTACTCCTGCTAATTATGATACACATAGCACCCGTCTAAATTCAACACATTCTTGTGAGACTTGGGAACACCTGTTGATAGCAATCTGCACTTTCATCAGTATGTGTTCATAGTGGTGAGACACATATTCTACATTGTGTACCTCATTAATATAGGGATCGCATCCAAGACCAGTGAGGTCATAGGTCTGCTGTAGCCTACCGTATCAGACCACTAACTGAGTACAATGCTCCATTTTGTCTGTACCTCACAAGACATCTGAAGCAATTAGAGGAAACATAGAGATTTGTGACTTGGAGAATCCAGAGCCTCCAAACATGTCATATATATAAAGACTGAAAGACCTGTCAGTGTACTCAGTATCATGCAGGCTGCTGAGAGTTGACCTATGCCTGGCCTACAGGGCAGCCTCAGACCCTGTCCTGCTGGAGATGTTGGACATCATGCAAATCAAATGGGACAAGACTCCAGAGTTCTGAACTTAGCTTGTGACATAAACAGAACATGTTGGGTGCACAGATATATCCTCCAATGATTGACACTACTCTGTAATAGGCTCCTACTGTGTGTGAAGCAGTGCTACTCAATGACCCTGTTCAAGCACAACCTTGACAACTAGTTGGGTGATTGCAAAGTCACCTCTGGTGTGACACCTATGTCTCTCATGAACAGGGCCAGTTGGTGCTGCTCATAAAATTGCTCTGCTAACAACGACCATCTAACTAATCTCAATAAGGGTACTTGTGTTTTACACATTTAGGCTTGTAGCACCCTAGGGCCATTATGCTAGTAGCCTCCTATGAACCTATGAAATTATAACCTATGCAGGCCTTCCATCATCTTTTCTCTTACATGGCCTTCTGATGTCATCTACTATAAGTTAACCAGCACTCTTGTAAAAAACAGACTTGTTCCACAGCACTTGTGTAAAGTACAGTGTTCTGTAGTGTGTGTACTTAGGTAGGGGTTCTGTTCTCACTGCAGTCAACTTGATGTATGTGTGTGTGTGTGTGTGTGTGTGTGTGTGTGTGTGTGTGTGTGTGTGTGTGTGTGTGGGTGTGTGTGGGTGTGTGTGGGTGTGCGTGTGTGTGTGTGTGTGTCTAGACAGAAGAGCAGAACTGTGTATCCTACAGTTACTGCTCCAAAGCCATGGATTGACAGAATTTTGATATGTGCACATGCCTACACATACATTTCATGCTTGCCTCCCAACCTCTTGCCTCCCACATGGCCTGCTGATGTCATCTACTACAAGTTGACCTACACTCTTGTAAAAATCAGACTTGTGCCATGATGTTTCCATAAAATATTGCACTCTGTAGTGTACATACTTAGGTAGGGGTTTTATTCTCACTGCAGTCAAGTGTGTGTGTGTGTGTGTGTGTGTGTGTGTGTGTGTGTGTGTGTGTGTGTGTGTGTGTGTGTGTGTGTGTATGTGTGAGAAAGTGCACTTTTGCTTCACATTACAGAGAGCATTTTACACCAACATGTGGGAGACGGTCAATACCATATTGTCCACAACAAACACTGCTAATGTCATCGGCTATAAAGTGTTGTCTGAGACAGTCAGAGTTGCACTTTTGCAATGGCACTTGCATAAAGTATTGATTTCTGTAGTCTGTGTACTTAGATAAGTAGGGGTTCTATTCTCACTGCAGTCAAATGGCAGAGTGTGTGTGTGTGTGTGTGTGTGTGTGTGTGTGTGTGTGTGTGTGTGTGTGTGTGTGTGTGTGTGTGTGTGTGTGTGCACTCTTGTTTCACATTACAGAGGGCATTTTACACCAGCATGTGGGAGACGGTCAATACCATATTGTCCTCAACAGACACTGCTAATGTCATTGGCTATAAAGTGTTGTCTGAGACACTCAGAGTTGCACTTTTGCCATGGCGCTTGCATAAATTATTGATTTCTGTAGTCTGTGTACTTAGATAAGTAGGGGTTCTATTCTCACTGCAGTCAACTGGGAGTATGTGTGTGTGTGTGTGTGTGTGTGTGTGTGTGTGTGTGTGTGTGTGTGTGTGTGTGAGTGTGTGTGCATGTGTGTGCATGTGTGCGTGTGCACTCTTGCTTGACATTACAGAGACCATTTTACACCAGCATATGGGACACTGTTATTAACATATTGTCCTCAACAGACACTGCTGATGTCATCAGCTATAAAATGTTGTCTGAGACACTCCAAGTCAGTCTTGTGCTGTATCACTTGCATAAGGTACTGAGTTCTGTAGTCTGTGTACTTAGATAGGTACGGGTTATATTCTTACTGCAGTCAGTGTGTGTGTGTGTGTGTGTGTGTGTGTGTGTGTGTGTGTGTGTGTGTGTGTGTGTGTGTGTGGGTGTGTGTGGGTGTGTGTGTGTGTGTGTGTGTGTGTGTGTGTGTGTGTGTGTGTGTGTGTCTGTGCGTGCACACTCTTGCTTGACATTACAGAAAGCATTTTACACCAGCATGTATGACATTGTGATTAGCATTGTCTTCTCAACAGACACTGCTGATGTCATCAGCTATATCAGATTTGTAGTCTTGAACCCATGACCCTGTGCACTAGAGTCAAAGCTATGCACCACTAAGCCAAATCAGCTGTAGATGTGCAGTACTCGCACCAGGGCAGGGTCAGAGACTGGCCTGGAAGCCAGCCAGATTTCATCTCATCCTATGTAAGACAGATTCCAGTGACATGACATTTAATTTATCCACATACATCATGGCATGGTTTATAGGTCCTGTGTTTTCTTGATGAAAAAGCCTTGTGGTCTCTCCAGCTGCTGCACATGTCTGGGTTGGTACATGGAAAACAGAGCATTATACTCTATTAGTGTTCGGAAGAGGTTTGAGTATGATGCTGTCATACAGTCCTAAGATGTGAATATTATAGCATGACTTATGATGTGCACAACATAGGCTTTCAATGCTAGTGTGGGCACTTGGTGGTCAAAGTTCAGATTGCTATCTATATGGGTTCCCAGTGCTTGCATCACTGGGTTTCAGTTCAGCAGGACTGTTGTCAATGCCGTGATTAATATGGAGTTCCACTTTTCAGATGGACAACATAAAAAAGACAATATTTCTGCATTTATTTGTACATTGTGTGCCTTTGTCACCAATCATTTGTATGTGTTACCTCCACCTGTATTATGTTATCATCATTTGTAGACTCAATAATTGTATCCAATATGAAAGAATTAGCAAACCTGGCAAGCCAAATACCATATACTTTAGCCTGAACTGTCGAGAAATAGAGTCCAAACAGTGAAGGGCCAAGCACAGATACCTGGGGCTTGCCAATGGTAAAAGCTCTGCTAGTACAGGTTGATTCATCAACTTGCACAGTATGTGCTCTGTTCATGAGCCAATTGGTTAGCTATCTAGTGATGTAAGCATTAATCCCCAGCTGGGAAGGTTTCTCAATAATACCTGCATGAGGAATTGTGTCAAAACCCTAGGTCAGATCATGATAAGCAGTACGCACTGTCCTACTTTCATCCAAACATATCACACAGAATCACTGGGTGTGACATCAAAGATCATCTATGGTGTGACTCAGGACATACACCTTGCTGATACAGCTGAATCTGCATTTCAATGCACCCTTCACATAGGCTATGCTCCAGTAAAAGGGTGTACATCAACAAGCACCCAACTGAGTTGCGAGGACGGCACTCACTGCATGCATATATAGAGACATCCTGATTCTCCTCAACTGTGAGGTAAACCAGCATGTCACCATGGACCTCTTCTAAATAAACACTAGTAATATTCCAGCTGTGTGCAACTGACCTGTGTGAGTCGCTAATGCTAAATCATGTCTGTTACATCTGATATATGTTATTAGGGAGGTCATCAAGGGTATGCATGATGACAACAGTATCATCCTGTGGAACTTGGCCAGGTCAAAGCATGTGACACAAATCCACATGGAGGTATTCAATCAACACTGTCATATGTGGCCATAAACAGGTATATCACCAACTGGGTAGACCAGTGTATCACATATGTGGCATCTCACCATGTTTAAATTTGTGAAGTGACCTATATTTCAGTTCCAGTGATCAGGCCCATACATCAGAGATGTCTGTTAGGTCCTTTCCTATGCATTATTTAAGTGTGGGCATCACAGATGACATACACATCCTGGGTCCAAACAGCTGCCTCAAGGCCCACAGATCATGGGCAATCATTGACTCTAACTGTGATATTAGTATAATACAGACATTATCAACACATAGAAAATACTGCTGCCACAGCCACAACAACACCTGTAAGGACAAGAAAACATGGGGATTTTTTTTAAATCAGGTACACAAACACACAACCCAAGTGTAATGTAGACATCACGCCCTATATTCAGACCAATAGGTATGTGACCCATTTCATGGGATACATGTTAAGTGGAATGTCCAACAGCATGTGGTCACAATGATGACTTCTCCCTTGAATGTAACACAAGTACTGGGTATGCGAAGGACACCCACATTACAGGCCATAATACCTTCATAGTTCCCAGACTTCATCATAGCAATAACTGAGTACAGTGCACCCTTCCTCATGTCATGTCATGTACCTCCATACACATCTTCCAGTGATGTGTAACTGAAGTGTAGCACTTTGTCACAGTGAGCTGTCACACAGCTTATTGGCCATACTTAGGTATTCTTTTTGTGGAATATACATGACTGCCTGATGATACAGAACACCAATCATGCTGTTACACCAGATGCATGTTTGCTACCTGTTCTGCTGATGCACACACTATATACATAGGTGTTTGTCAACATTAATGGCATATACATATGCCATGCACACCAGTCAACTAGCCTGTATTGCTAATGCTATCACATACAGGTATATCAGTGTCCCTCTTAACACCTCCAGCAGATAGTACAGTGCCAGGACAGTGTGTGGTTATCCTCACAGACTGTAGATGTGAATAATAGTTGTTTGAGTGTGTGTGTGTGTGTGTGTGTGTGTGTGTGTGTGTGTGTGTGTGTGTGTGTGTGTGTGTGTGTGTGTGTGTGCGTTTGTGCAGCCTCATCTCTTATCACTGTAAATCACATATGTTATGTCAGAGGCATGAGATTACTGGTGGTATTACTCTGATATTGTCCATGATTGTGGTTGGTTCTTTTAATATTTAACATGAGCCTTTACCTGTGCCTACCTTGCTGAAGACCTCTGCTGACAGTACACTCATATACAGGCATATCAGTTTGCACAGCTTCAAAATAGGCACCCTATCCCAATTGTATGTCATATCTTTAATAGATGTCTTCTGCATTATTCATGTAAAGATGCTTAGCACACACAGACATCCTCTTGTCACCTTGTGTGACAGTCACATAAAGCACATTTTCACTGTACAGTCCCTACCATATACCATACAGTTATGTGACTGGAGCTGCTGTAGCCGTCTTCAATTGACATGCTCTCATCTGCTGCACGTTAGGTTGTTTCACCTGTTCTCTTTCCCTGTATTCATTCCTGCACTTCATATGTGTGTCTCTATTCAATACACATATGTCCCAAGTGTTCATTTTACATAGTAGTTAGTCCATGTCCCATTACAGATCATTTACAAAGCTTCAGTACAGAATGCCAGGAATGAGATATCACAATACTCTGCACTGTAGATACACTGCTTTGTACTATGTTTGCACCATATACTTTGCATTCATACCTCTCAACTGTACAGATATCCTCAGGATGTCCAGATGTGTTCCTTATTAAATTTGAGGTTTTCTACCATATCATTTGGATGATCTCAGGACTGATATGACTCAGTGTTGTACACATTTCAGTTCATACCTCTCAACTGTCCTGATTTGCAGAATGTCCAGTTTTTGTCTCATTTTTTATCTTTTCCTCATAAAATTTTGGTTGTCTGGCAAATCACTTATATGTCATTGCATAGTGAAGTCAGAAAATAATGAGAGACATTTGAATTTCAAACTTCATGCAATTTAGAATATTCATGCTACTGTAAAACCTATTATTCTTTCAACTTTCTAGGTATGTAAGAGCAATATTAGAATCTATCCTTATTTTTGGCCCTTTGTCCCCCCATTATTTATGGCTTTGTCCATATTTCTTGCTCTAAAAGGTTGAGCGGTATGTCTGAGTTTCATTCTACCACATTTGTATGAGACATCTATGTCAAATATGTCCCTATTTCTGGTTAATTGAACCCGCATTATGTTGTCCTTTGTGCAGATGTGTTGAACTAACAGATTGAGAGCTGTCTGGGAAGCCCTGGTGATTATTGTGGACTTTTGCACAAAACTGAAGCATAGATGCTCTTCTTTACAACTGAGTGCACCTCCAGGCATTTCTGCAGTTACCTCCTACTGCACCTCTAGGTGTCAAATATTGCTTAGTCATATTCGCATTAATAATTCCAAAACCATGTTATATAAGAGGAATTGGAATTTTTTATCTTAAAGCTCACATGATGGCAAACACAATTGTATTGATATTTGACCCCTGTTAATGAGTATTTGTTAGAACTGTAAGGTGATGACTTATTTTTTTAAGGCACAAGCCACACCCACTGAGAGTTAAAGGTGCGCACTCAAAAGAGCTGTACTGAAGGGAATGAGTTAAACAGAATTGCTATCTGCATTCGCTTATACGGTTTTCCTGGTCATCAACACTGTTGCCTGCCATAAAACCTCGTTTAGATGTGGCCTGTGGCATGAATATGCATTTCACAGTGGTGCACGCTGCTTCTGTCCGGACACCACCTTGCACACATATAAACTTCATTTTGGCTTTGTGCAGAGCCTACTCAGAGTTTATTAAATCCCAGAGAATGTCCTATGTTGATAGTTTCAAAGCCTTGTCTCATTAGTTAGTATCAGATAAACTTTTGAAAGGTGATCTTTGCCTGGCATACAAGGCATCCCTGGACCCTGTTTTGTTTAATCTTTTGCACATCTGCTAACTAGACAGAATCAGACCTACTAGATTAAAAGACAACAGGCTCCCCATCCACATGAAGTAGAGTTCCTTCCTACCCCTATTTAAGTACAACTTGGACCAATGAATGAGTAATCAGAAATTCACTCCTGGTCTGGCTCCTATGACTCCGATAGACACAGACAGTCAGTAAATCGTCCACTATACTGTAAATCAAATATAAATCAAATGTGTGGCTGATATTTGGGTTACATGGTTATGCTTTTAAGGGTCCTAGTAGTCATTAGCCTAGTATACAGCTTTGAATCTATGATTCCTGTGGTTGTGTCTGTGGGAAGAGCAAGTAATGAGGGATACTACAGTATCTCACCCCTCTTCTGCAGCAGCTCAGCCAAGTCCACCCCTTCTTCCTCATTGGAGTACACCTCCCATCATAGGATTTGCCCAGCCTCCACCAAATATCATCATAAAAGACTCCCACATCACTGCCCACCCCCCAAGTTGGTAATCACCATCCCTACCTGCCACTTCTCCAGTCACTCAAACCACAAATCAAACCTGGGTTGCTTGATCAGAGATGTATCCCTCTACTCAAAAATAAAAAAAAAAACAGTGACCAGCCAGGCAAAACAATAACTTTTAATAACCAGATTAAGAGCTTTCATCTTGAATATAACAAAAAGACTTCTTTAGAATCTAGAATGACTAAAACAATTAGCATTTGAATACCCTCTCAGTTAATCAGATCTTCTACTAGAACCAATGAAAACATTCATACAAAATTAACCCTATTATGTAAAACCTTCCTTGTTTTTCCCTGGTTGATCGCTGTTTTTTATTTTTGAGTTAGTCATTTTCATTTTGGTTCTCAGATTTATCCCTGCGTGTCACTTTAGTGGCTACACAATTTCCTTACAGAATATAATTTAGTTGACTGGTTATTATTCTAGCTACAGCAAGACCTGTTAAAGGCTCTAGATGTTTTTTGTACCACATTTAACCATGTAACCCCATAAATAGTTCTGTCTCACAAGAAGAAGAAGAAGAAGAAGCAGAATTAACAGCTACCCCTGGATCACCACTGAAATAAATAGGTAAATTAAACTTAGGGATAACATTTCACATAAATGGAAGGTGACAGACAGTATACCTGAATATCATATCATCTTTGCCCTATGCAAATTCTGCTGTTTAAAGATAAATCCTGCACTTACTAATTAAGTAACAAACAGTCTCACGTGGCACCACAACTAAAATCATTCCGAACAGTAATAAAAGACACTGCATATGTTGACACAACTTTTCATTCAAGTGGTAAGGTCATAGACCCAATTAAATATAAAAGCTGTGTCTATAATAACATGTCAAATATCTTAGCAGACATCTCTACTCTAAATACACCACAGATGAATTAATACAAACTCCTCTTCTTAAGATTTCTGTGCTACATTCTACTTTGATATAATTCTTATCTAGGACATTTCAGATCATCTAGAAAATCTGAATTGATTGACAGCCATAACATACACTCACTTCTACCTACTATTCTACAGAACACTGCCTTAAAAATCTCAAAGCCACATAAATACTTAGTTTCCTTTGTCCAGAGGTCTTCTACCCACTCAGTGTAAACATGCTGCCATAATACATTTACCTAAAGTCCTAACTCTTCAGCCCTAATGCCATTCCATAGCTTTGTTTTCTTATAAAACTATTCAAAAACTTATCTGTTAACAGATACAACAGCATTTTGACAAATATGGACTTTAATCTGTCACTCAGCATGATTTCAGGAAAGTCAGCTACAATATTATTGCAGTTTTTACTGCAGTAAATACTCCCTGGGATTCATGAAGCTTGCGCCAGGTGCAGGCATAGCGTCGGCATTCTAACACCAAATATAACCAGCTGAGTGATCCAGGTACAAGCTGCTCCCACATGCACTACCCGCATACACTACGCCCACACAACTCCTGGGCCCTGTATGCTAATTACCCCATGTGCAGCAGTGTAGCATGCAAATGAAGGTATGTAGCAATCCAGGAAGTGGTGCAGACATAGTTTAAGCATGCAGAAATGTAAACTGTAAAAGAACAGTTTACATTTTTGCAAACATAAAATCGGAGCCATGACAGCCAACCAAACACATGTATTATATTGTTAATATATGCCAATGGCTAAATATATAGCCATTGTCATAAAAAAATGTACAAAATATAAAATTAACATTTAATATAGTCGCACTATAGTGACATGGAAGCGCAGGGCAGTGGTGCGCAAAGGGGATCGCAAGGAAAATCTAAAAATATAGAATACTGCAATGTAACACATTTCATGATTTCCCCATAATAGTCGATGGCAGACATGCTACACCATACAATGGTGCAAGGGTTGCTAAGGGGCTGTGACAGTGTTATGCGCAGTAGCTAGGAATTAGTAGGCAATGCCATGCAAATGAGAGGCGTAATAGTGAATCACAGATTCCCCACTGGTGTAATGATGCGCCTCACCGAGGTGTGCCCTTGAGATAAAGATGACATCAAGAGAGGGGTGTATCGCCATTGCTGCAAGCACATTGGAGCATTGCTAAACCAGTTTTCCCCTAGCTAGGCAAAGCTGCAGGATAGGGGTTTGTTGAACTGGCCATAGCTTTGCTTAGCTGAGAGTACACAAGGTAACCGAGTATGCATGTGAATGGAGATGAAAACATGCATAAACCCGGTAAATGGGTTTGCGCGGTGCGCACTGCAGCTGAAACAGGAAGGCTATAGGAAAGAAATAAGGAAGTGCTACAGCAGGGAAATTGGAGTACAAATGACTAATTAACACCTAGGACCCTACAGTGGGTCAATGACAACAGCTAACAAGGCTGCAAGCAGCTACCTGCAGAACAGGAAAGGGGAGGGGCTGTACTGCAAAGAAAACAGTAAAGTTTCAAAGCAGAACAAAGGCGATTTGCAGTATATCAGCTACAAGACACATTTTGCTATGACTGGGTAAGGAAAGTACAAAACAAGAAAGCCGGCAGGTGGATGCATGCCTGATATTGGGAGGGGATCCAGGTTTAAAAGTGAATTAAAGGGCAACAGATTAATCAAGGCAGGCAAGTATATCTCCACAGTAAAGGCCACACACTTACAGTACACATTGTAAAACCCATAATTAAGAAATGCTGCAGCTGGAATAGCTCATAGACACCCCCTGACATCAGCAGCAAACTTAGCACAATAGTATAAAGTGTGAAACAACTTCACACACATTTGTGTATTCCCATACACTCTGTGCCAGTGGTGTATACAGATGGGGAACTTTTACTATGTACTTGTTAGGGGCTGCCATAGCTTTGATCCACCAGCATGTGTTGGAGACTGAAGGTGGTGTGGAGGATGATGCACACAACCACCTCAGGCAACAGAGGAGGAGGAGGAGGAGGAGAATGTTCAGACCCAGGGTATCCTACCAGGGGCTATATGATTACATGATCTGGAGATAGTAGAGCATTACAGAGTGGACAGGGACATCCTATAGCAACTAGTGGAGCTCTGACGGCCACGTTTCAGAGCCAGAACAAACAGAGGCAAACCCATCCCAGTGGATATGAAGGTATGTGTAAGCCTGAGAATACTAGCTACAGATACCTTTCAAAGACCAACTGGGGATATCATGGGGATCTCACAGGCATCAGCATCCAGGGTACTACACCAGTTCCTGGATGCCATGTTACCACATGCCAATGAGCACATATACTTCTCCCAAACACAGGAGGAGTTGGCCAGCAATACGTGTCTCTTCCACCATGTGGCATACTACCCGGAGGTACTGGGTGCAACCACCTCAGGCAACAGAGGAGGAGGAGGAGAATGCACATACACATCAGGTCACCACCTGGTGAGCAGGGTAGGTGCTACATAAACCACAAGGGATACCCCTTCATCAACTTCCAGGTCATGTGCAATGCCCAGGGCATTATCATGGATGTGTGTGCTGGTAGCCCTGGAATGCATAGAACGTTAGGTGTTTTGAACTGTGCTCACCTGACATCTTTGGTATACTGTACATGTGTATCATACTGTGCTGTTAATCAGTAATTGGTAACACTTCCTGGTGTACACACAGCCATCTGATATGGGATTATTGCAACCAAACCCAGTAACATCAGCGTCTGTTCCATTGTACAACAGCAACGATTTCACATCGGGCCATTATAGTGTGTCTCTGACAAGGTATGTTAAGGCTTATGCTGATGTCATAGAGTGAGTGGATGTTTGTGATGTTATTACAGTCTGTATTGCAATTGTTTCAGGTGTGGGGAAGATGTAGGTGGGTGTACATAGCAGATGCAGGTGTGAAGGAACAGCATTTATACATATTCGATATGTGTGTGAGGGCACCTTCCTTATTTGAAGACCTATCCTTTAGTGGACTAATACTATGGTAATTGCAGGCTGATTCACTAAGCCATTGTTAATTGGTTCCTGTATAGCATGCAGGTGATGTTGGTCCTTCAATCCCTTCGGAAACACATCGGTATGTAATGAAATGTTGCCACATGAAAACTGTCTTGTGTATTTCTGTCACAGATATTTGCACTCATTGGAGTTGTGCTGGTGACTGAACCTCTTTGGCTTGGGTTGCCACATTTTCAGATGGGACATTTGCAGGATATACATCAGATTTTAGAAGCCGACACTTACCCACGGTCAGTACAAAGTATAGAACTTTACATATATGCCTATATAAAAGCTTATATTCTTGTAGCAGTTTACTTGCTTATCCTGTTTCTTGTTACATGTATGTATTTTAGATACAGATGACTATTTTATGCAACAATTACATTAAATATGGAACATGCCAAATGTCTCGAGATTGTAGGACATTAGTATTTGTACTCATTTTGTTCAGGACACTACCGCACATAGAGGGACTGCTCCTCGCAAGGTGTGACAGGTGGTAACCCTATCTTTGGCTCATGTCCATAGCACATATTTGTAATAGTGTATAGACATATATACTCTCCATATCCTTTGTTCATAAAGTTCGGTCGTGGCAAAATGTGTGATTGCTATGGTCCATGTTATGCACATATTTGAAGACTTCAACCACTGTATACGGCATACTCATGGATTCAGGAACGCACACACTTCCAATGACCACGTTACTGTTCCCAGACTCCCAAACCCCACAATACCGAACACTCAAACTCGCGACAGTCAAACTCCCAGAACTAACACACAGAACACATACATGCTCACACAGACACACTGCTACTCATCACATCCAAACAAACCATCCTACACTACTTATGGCCAGGTGGCCATGCTCCCATACACCCCCATGTGGGTGGCTGCACCCCCCACACCACACCTACTTTAATAATCTACCTCCGAGATAGCACAAATAGACACACGAAGCAAACCCACACACACATATTACAGTCCCCAGGAAACACAAACCACACTCAGAACACACACTTACACACACTACAGCAATCAGAAACACACTTACACACAGTACCTACCTAAACTGTAGCACCAGAAGCACTGACTAAATGTCCCTTAACATTGTGGTAATAGTACTCGCGGTTCTGGTGTTCCGGTACTGTGGTATTTCGGTCTTTAAGCCTCGTGATTACCCACGGCAGTATGTAAAGTATTTGGTATTTGGTAGTATCCTATTTATATGTACCTCCATGGTTGTGTAGATGTTGTTAACCTATCTATATATTTGCATATATATGAATATCCATATCTATCGACATATATCTCTCTATCACCCTTTCTCTCTCTATATTTTATATATATATATATATATATATATATATATATAGAGAGAGAGAGAGAGAGAGAGAGAATGCACCTTTCATTGGGTACATGGCAGTGTAAATTATTTCACAAACTCCACCCTTTTGTGTTTTAACCTGTCACAATACACACCTGCCATTGGTACATCTCAGGTAGCTTAGTGGTAGGTTATTGCGAAGATTGTGTACATGGGTGCGTGTTCTACTCCGGGCAGTGGTCGTTTTACCTCTCAGAGCAGGCACTATTAGTACAAGGGTAAATAATGCACATTTCAGCAGTTCTGGGCAGCTTTGCCTGTGATCTGCGCAATATTCAGCAAAGGTTAGACCTGTGTTGCACATATCCGTGTAGTCATGTTTAAACACCGCTTAATGGCACTTACAGGTGCAGAAACCTGCTAACATGTACTTAAACATGCTCTAATGACCTGCATCCAACATCCATTATTGGGGACATCAGAATTACGTAACAGCCCTTGCAGGTCAGGGAACCAAGACCATGAACGACACAGTCAGTGGCTTTACCACTGAGGCATCTGGGATATGTACAAGTGTTGTGGTGTTTAGTATGTAGAGTGTACTACAGCTGTTTCTCCATACTGCAAACAAATGTGTAACTCAGTTGGTGTACATATGGATGATACCTGTTAATGGTATGTCCAAGTGATGCTTAATGGATATGCTCCAGCTATGGGAATCCATGTCACAGTGAGCCACACACTGTAATGAGCTACACCTTGCCACAACCATAACTGGAGAATGCTGGGGTGACAGATACCTGTTATGGGTTCTCCCCATGCTTTGGAACTACATCCCTGATTATATTATATGGAGCCCCTCATTAACACACCAGGGAATTCTTGCAGAGTGGGTGGGGAACAGTGGTTACACCCCAGGGATCCCACAATTGGCTCTGCTCCACAGAGGGACAGTTAGTTAATCAATGGGGTGGTGACAGTAGACACATTTTGGCTTATGAATGGCATCTGACAGTTAGGCATGTACCTACTGATATACCTATGAACCTATACATACAGTATCAACACATGCTGCTAGCTTAATTTACTGTTCAGGTATTGACTTACCTTGTGCCAATAGCAGTTGTGTGTGCAATAGTTGAGGGCTGCCTATGTAGGATGCACACAGTAGACCACCTATATATGAAAATTTACAGGTGGTCATGTGTGTGTGCCATCCCTGTTTACTGTGTGTACAGGTGGAGAAGTGTGTCAGTCCGTAGGGGCCTACACTGTCAGTGTATGTGCTATATATTTCCTCTTTGCCAAGGCATGGGCATACTGGGCATGCCTCCGTCTGCCTACTGAGGCTGGCACAGGGTGTTCGTGGTCTGAATCCCTCTGTGCCTGTGGTGCCCTTGGCAATTGCAGTGGGCTGTAAGAGCCTTCACCATTATGACCCTGCTGCAGCTGTTTCTGCAGGGTCATATTATGTAGCATAGCACATACTATGAAGATGTGGGCACACATGTCTGGAGAGTACTGCAAGGCTCCACCAGATATGTCCAAGCAAAAGAACCATGATTTCAGCATACCAAACACATGCTCTGTGATGATTCTGGTTTGTGAGTGTGCCTCATTATGGCATTCTTGCATGGGTGTGTGTGTGTGCATTTCTAATGGGAGTCATCATCCATGGCTCCAGTGCATAGCCAGCATCTCCCACAAGGTCCCCCCTGACAAATACCTGGTACAGCTGTGAGGCATGCCAGATGTGGGAGTCGTGGTAGCTTTCAGGGCTGCCAGCACACACATCCATGATAATGCCCTGGGCATTGCACATGACCTGGCAGTTGATCGAGTGGAATCCCTTGCGGTTTATGTAGCGCCTACCATGCTCACCGGGTGGTGACTTCATGTGTATGTGGTGCAGTCTATTGCACCCAGTACCTCTGGATAGTCTGCCACATGGTGGAAGAGGTGCATATTGCTGGCCAACTCCTCCTGAGTTTGGGGGAAGTATATATGCTCATTGGCATGTGGTAACATGGCATCCAGGAAATGGTGGAGTACTCTGGATGCTGATGCCTGTGAGATCCCCATGATATCTCCAGTTGGCCTTTGAAAGGTACCTGTGGCTAGTATTCTCAAACTTACACATACCTTCATGTCCACTGGGATGGGTTCCCCTCTGTTGTTACTGACTCTGAGGCATGGCCGGCACAGCTCAACAATTTTCTGCACAATGTCCCTGTCCACCCTGTAATGCTCTACTATCTCCAGATCATCTAGCCCCTGGTAGGTTACCCTTGGTCTGAACACTCTTCTCCTCCGGTGCCTGAGGTGGTTGTCAGCATCATCTTCCACACCACCTTCAGTCTCCAACACATGCTGATGAATCAAAGCTACGGCAGCTCCCAACATGTACATTTTAAAAGTTCCCTGTCTGTTTACACCAATGGTGCAGTGTTTGGGAATACTCAAGTGTGTATGAGGTGCCTTCACACTTTATACTATTGTGCTTTGGAAGCTGATGATGTCATAGGGTGTGTATATACAATCCGGGCTGCAGGGTATCTTACTTATGGGTTTTACCACAGGTACTGCTATTGTGGGACCTTTGATGTTGAATTACACTGGGCTGCCATGGATCACCTCTTGCCCTTGCCTTCATTTATTCAAACCGATTCCCCTCCCATTATCAGGCATGCATCCAGCAGCCTGCTTTCTTGTTTTGTACTTTCCCAACCCAGGATTGTTTTGCAAAATGTGTTCTATAGCTGATCTACTGCAGGCTTGCTTTGCTCTGCTGTGACAGTTCTCTTTTCTTTGCAATCTGGTACCTCCCCTTTCTTGTTCTGCAGGTTGCTGCTAGCAGCCTTGTTAGCTACCATCAATGGCCCACTATGAGTTAATAGGTGTTAATTGCTCAGTTGTACTCCAATTACCTGCTGCGGCATTTTCTTATTGTCTTCCCGTAACCTTCCTGTTTCAGCTGTGGTGCACGCCACACGCAGCCATTTACCGGGTTTCGAGCACATTGTGATCCACGTACACATGTGTTTTCAGTCACCTTGTGTGCTCTCACCTAAGCAAAGCTATGGCTACATCCACACCCCTGTCTTGTGGCTTTGCTTAGCAATGGGCAACCCGGATTAGCAATGCTCCAATGTGCTTACAGCTACGTTGGCACACCCCTCTCCTGATGTCATGTATACTTCAAGGCCACTCCTCGGTGTTATACTGCAACACCGTGTGGTACAGCCTTACGCTGGCAAGGTGTTTGCGATTCAGTATTACTTGCCTCATTTGCATGGCATTGACTACTAATTCATAGTTACCGTGCTGAACACTGTCACAGACACTTAGCAACATTTGCGCCTTGGTTGTGGTGTAGCATGCATACCATTGACTATTATGGCGAAATCATGATTTGTCTTACATTGCAGTTTTATGACATCTATATATATTTTCCTTGTGTTCCCATTTGCGCACACATGCCCTGCAGTTGTATTTTGCGTTGTTGTGGCCATGACATTAAATGTTATTTTTTATGTGTTGTGCGTGTTTTTTTATGCCATTGGCTGTATATTTAGCCATTGGCATATATTAACTTTGTAATACGTAAGTTTGGTCCACTTTCATGGCTCCGATGTTCTGTTTGAAAAAATGTAAACCGTTTTTTTTGGTTTACATTTCTGTATGCTTACGCTATGCCTGCACCACTTCATGAATCGCTATGTACCTTCATTTGCATGCTGCACTTCTGTGCATGGGGTGATTAGCATACATGTGCCAAGAGCTGTGCAGCTCTGGCGTATGCTGGTAGTGCACGTGGAATTGGATCGTACCTGAATCGCTCGGCGGCCATATTTGGCATTAGAACGCCTATGCTACGCCTGTGTCTGGTGCAAGCTTCATGAATACTGGGGATAGTCTGTCTATAAAGACTTTAGGTTTACCTTCTTTGTTCTGGAAAGTGTTCCTAGGAATGATAGAGGGGGGTCTATGGGAGGAAAGAATTAAATACTGGGGCACTTACTAGCAAATTTACTTGCAGGCATATGAGGTACCTTATTTGAATGACAACATATCCATAGTACCCCTATTAAAAATAAGAGCAACTAGGTTATAACATAAACATCTTATTGTAGGAAAGGTATATTACTTCAGGTAGTGTGTATTTTTTTAATGGAATACTAGCACTTGCTACTCTGTTTTGTGATTAACATTCTAGGCATAGATATATATAACATACATTTTTAAGGATTTGTTTTTCCAACATTTTGTATATCAATACATTCTTACCTTAAGCTATATATTTTTTTGTTGTTGTTTTGTTTTTTTACTATGATATTTTAGCTTTGACCACCAGAGTGCAGCAGCACTATGTATATTTTATTTTACCATGTTCCCTGTGGAGTTTCTCTGTTCAGTGTGTACTTATACAATTAAAATTTGTATTTTCTGATGGCCTTTCATTTGTTGAATTGGGGTATAATAGATATTTCATACATTATTTTTATAAATGCAGTCTACTTTGATGTATTTTAAACAGTTTAACTCACTGATTTTAGACAAAAACTTTTTTGTAATATAATCCTGTATTTTAATTAACTCATTTATAAGCATTAATTTATTATTTGATTGTTGACTTCCTTGTTATAAAATGAGGGATTTTATGTGGGTAAGCATTTCTGATGAAGTCGCAGTGCTACAGTGATGAAAAATGCGGGTGATAAAGTTGAAGTGTTTAAAACTTATATTTTTATTTATTTTTTAAAGGGCTGTGGAATTCAGAGCCATTTGCCTGCCTTCGGTACCTCTCCAGTGCTTGTATCAATTGAGATTTTTAGTTTGTTATTTGCAATAGTGAATGATAGATCCTGATCTGTTCTAATATTGCACTTGCTTTTATCATGTCTATCTTTCTAAGTATTTTTGTTAATCTGTTCCCTTTTCTATACTCTTCTAACAGTGACTCTTCTTGTCTTGATTGCGTTATACTTTTCTCTGTTTGATACTTTCATGATGGTATTCAATCCCTCCCCTTCCTTTCCCTCCCTACCCTATGTTCTTGTGGTAAAACGTTATCAGTTATTAATTTAGCTGCACAGTAGTATATCCTGTTTCCTTCTGTTATATCACATGGATCTCTATGGACAGTCCTATTTAATGTGTTCATTTGTTTTATCAGTCTTCTGGGTTTTGGGGGTTATTGATCTTCTGCAGTCTATCATTGATCTTAATATGGTTATCTATCTCTATTAAATTAAGCAACTCTTCTGTTATCTCATTTTCTTCTAAATTGAGGACACATTTTTTTGTTTTAAATTTCCTGCGGCCATTCTATAGAAAGTTCTATAGCATCTTTCTGTGGCACATTCTCTTCAGTATCATCCTGTGCCATTCGTTGCTCTGTCATATGGGAACTTACTGACCTATCACTTCTCAACATTAACTGCGTCAGAGTTTCCACAGTTTCCAGTTCCTTCTCTTGTTGTCCAGCTTCAAGTGAACATTTATACTGGTTTCCTGTGGAAGGCTCCAAAACATCTTCATATGGCACCTGATCAATTGCTTACCATTCCACTGTTTTCCTCTTAATTTGAATGTCTATAGCTCTATCCTGTTGTGATGTTTTCTGAATCAGATTTTCTGTACCGAATCCTCCACTTTGCAGGTACTCTATAACATAGGTTTCTATTTCTTTAACTTCTGCATTACTAATCTTCTTTTCTGCTTTTCCTCTTTGTCTTATTTTTTGTATTGTAAAGTTTTCCATGTCTGTATTCCTTTGCCTGTATTTGTCTTCAAATATCTTTGGTGCTGCTGTTTTTTGTATTGATTGGTTTTGTTTTCTCCATTGCATATATATTGCATCATATTAAATCTCTTTTTCTTTCACGTGTCCATATTTCTTCTTTAGATGTCTCCTGATCTTTCTGTTTCACCTTACTTTGGGGACCCGTTCCATAGTGCTGTGATGTAACCTGTATTGGATCTTCTGCACCAAATCCTTCACTTTGCAGGCACTCCATAACTTCAACTTCTATTTTTTTCAACTTCTACTTTACTAATCTTCTTTTCTACATTCCCTCTTTCTGATATTTTTTTTTATTGTGAAATTTTCCATATTTGGAAGCTTTTGCCTGTATTTATCTTTGAATATCTTTGGAGATGCCTTCTTTATATTGATTAATTTGGCTTTTGCCTTTGCATAAATATTGCACCATATCAAATCTCTCTTTCCTTCCCATGTCGATATTTTTTTTTATACTTTTTAAAAATCTCTAGGTTTTTTTTGTTTATATTTTTGTACTTTCTTGGATGCTTCTTTTTCAAACATATCAGAGATTCTTGATCTATATACTGTTTTTCACAAATCTATTGTGTTAATGAACACAATGTTTTATTGGAAGCCACTGACAGTTTTTTTTTTTGTGGAAGTATTTTTCTTTCCTTTAATTTCTCTCTTAATCTTTTTGTATATATTGAGTCTGGAAAGTATGGGCTTTTTGCATAATAGTAACAATACTTACTTTCTTTCTTATCCTCAATAGCCAGTCTATCATCTTTATGGCTCTTCTTTGGCCTATCAGCTTTTGTGATTTTTGTGGACTGCTACTTCCTTCTACAATGGAGGTGGGGTGCTCCCCTATGGCCTGGTCTGGACCCATTGTTGGAATGTTTCCATATTTTGAGGATTCTACTCTGTCATTCTTTCCAGTCCTGGCACCAGTATACCTATCAGGATTGGGAACTTTTTTATCCTGAGTCTATTGTACCCAGCTATCTTTTTTTAATTTTTGACCTACTTCTGTCAAAGATATAATGCTATATAAATACAGTCTGTATATCAGTGTCGTCTTGGTGAGATTTTGTGAAAAACAGGGTCCACCTCATGAACTTACTCATTAAGACTTGAGGACGAATTCAATTTCAGCAATACTACTCTCCTTTGTTTGCTGCCTTATCGTGTCTACATTTGGAAAGGTTTCCAGTAAGGACAGTGAGTTGGGCAGAAAGGAAATGAGTCATGAGTTAGATGGATATAAGGTTATAGATGGGATGCAATCTGTAAAATCACATACTAATGCAGTTGGAAGAACAAAAAGTGCTACTTGATTGTTTGGATAAGAAGGAAGAAAGAAAAAAATAATAAATATTTTGTGTAGGATAGTTTAGCGCTACCTTTGTGCTTTGAAGCAAAAGACATTCCCCCAGATTCAGTAAACTTCTTTGCAGGAATAGCTTATTCCTGCATGGAAGTGAGCGTTTAGGAGCAGCATGGCAGCGCGCCATGCATAATAATGAAGGCACGCTGCCTGAGCTCCTAAATGGACACTGAGCATGGACGAGTGCAGGGGGTACATTTGAGAGCAGATCTCTCACAATATACACGCCCCTGCAGTCAAGAACTGCCGTTTAGCTATTACAATGAGCGAGACTGCTCATAGGGGGTTGCATACCCCCAGCAACACCACCCCAAGTTTATAAGAGCAATATTTAAAATATAATAATATAAACAATTTATTTATTTTTTTATCAGATTAAATTTAATCATAGGTGCGTGGGTTTGCCCATTGCATAGCTATGTATACTGTAGCTTAAATGGAAAAAGAAGATAAATATACATACAAATGCAGCAGTACTGCAATAGTGTAGTGGTCAGAGTGTTTGCTCTACGATCTATCATTCCTGGTTCAAGTCTCACTCCAGTCCCTTCCATTTTCCATGTCAAATCCCTTTATGAACAATATTTTTGTTGTACGACCTAATAAATAACATATATTTGTGAAGTGGAGTACTGCATTAAATGCAGATGTGAGGTGTCATTGTAATAATGTTGGAAAACCCACAGATAAACACAAGTGCCCCATACAGTATATGTACACATGAATCAGGGATACAAATCAAAGGTATAATGTCTAATGAATGATAAATCCATACAGTGTCCAAATCCAGCAGTTTCCCAAGAACCATGTTACATTTCTGTCTAAATTTGTGCGGGGGTAAGTGGGAGTAAGCACTATTAAAAAGTAGTAAGCAGGAGTAAGAATATTTAAGCAGTAGTAAGTGGGTTTAAGTCAGTTTACGTGGGGGTAAGCAATGTGCACACAGGCTAAGCAATACTGAAGCTAACTCTCTGTAAGCATATTTAACTGGACGTTAGCCTTGCTTACCATTGCACAAACCCACATAAATCTGCTTACAACTGATAAAAAGTGTCTCAATCACTCTATATCCAACAGTCCTTGTTCTGCCCAGCAACAAAATAAACAGCCTTTTCAAGGCTCAAACCCAGGACCCTGCACACCATAGCCAAATTGATTTACCACTACGCCATTTCAGATATGCATAACCCTGATGTTTTCACAAACATATCATCCAGCACAGTCATTCAACAGTACAGGAATGTATTTATACATGTAGCTATATATGTGTGTGTGTGTGTGTGTGTGTGTGTGTGTGTGTGTGTAGATATATATAATGTATATATATATATATATATATATATATATATATATATATATATACATTATATATATTTGTATATATTTATATATATATATATATATATATATATATATATATATATATATATATATATATATATATATATATATATATATATATATATATATATATATATATATATATATATATATATATATATATATATATATATATATATATATATATATATATATATATATATATATATATATATATATGTATGTATACAGATACATATCTATAGATATAAAAGAGAACATAAATTTATATGACCAAAGGCACTGTTAATGGGGGTGAAGGGGCCCAAGCTAAATACCTCTTGTAAGTATTGATAACACCCCCCCACAGTCAAACAGATCTGCCCAGCAACACAATAACAACTGTTGCAAGTCCCATGCCCAGCACCCTACACAACATGGCCACAAGACATTAACAGTAATCTATCCCACCTGTATGATGTCAGGATGGTATCAATAACATATGATGCAGTACAGTCTAGCTACCATAGGGAATGTACGATGTGGAAGCAATAAACATACCAAAGATACATATGCACAAACACATATATGCAGATACACACACACACACATATATATATATATATATATATATATATATATATATATATATATATATATATATATATATATATATATATATATATATATATATATATATATATATATATATATATATATATATTTATATATATATATATATATATATATATATTTATCTATATATATATATATATATATATATATATATATATATATATATATATATATATATATATATATATATATATATATATATATATATAGATATATGTAACTACACATACACACATAGATATATATATAGGAAGATACATATTTAGAGGGTGCACAGCATATTGAACAGCCAGCATTCCTACAGTTGCCACCTTTTCAAATGGACAGAGTATGACTCACTCATACCAAAGACAATTGTTGCCTGAAACATATACCCACAGAGAAGTCAAAGGATATGACACCACACACAGGTTTGCATACATAAGAACTTTTTATTTGTGTACTATTACAGTTGTATATGCCATGTCATTTAGCTGTTAAGACTTTGAAATACATCCTAACTGAGTAATGCAACTCTCAAGCAGATCATTTTATACAGTAATACGAAATCATAACGTATGTTGCTGTCCAGGCCAAGACCTTCAAGTAGTACAACAGTAAAGAAAGACTGGGTGAGACGATAACAATCAATCAACAGTAAGTAATGCAGATTTATAGTTCAGCAGCCTTTAATTACACTTTGTATTCAACCCCTAGGGGAACAGACTTAAGTTGACACAATGGGATCTATCTGTTACATAACAATGCTTAACTGAAAACATCGCAATCACACTGACATACAGAACAGTCTGTATGACAGTAAGCACTAGGCCACCAATGTTCCCAAGGTGAAATGTATCATAATGTACAGCCATAAACCTTAAGGCAGCTTACTACCGATATCCCTCACATGTTGTAACAGCCTAGGTTATATATGGTGCATACCCCTCCCCATAGACTGACTTACAAGGGCATATAACACTGTTACATACACTGACCTCTGGGCTGCAGAAGGGCACACATGCTTTATGCAGCTGAAGCTCACATATATATGGACCCTACCCCACAATATGTGTGGGGGCCACAATGGCATGGAATGATGGAAGGAATGGCAGCATGACATAATCACAGGCCACTACATAACAACCCCTTACTGCATGTCATATGGACAAAGCCTGGTATATAGGTGGAGGACAGAGACTGGTGTGAGAAAAATATGTATTGTTGTATTTGTTTAGTGCTTATTAGAAGCTAAAAGGGTTAACACATTTCATTCTATTTTATGTATAGCTTAATTCTGCATGAAATTATAAGATGCTTTTTCAAACTGCAGTATGCTTTCTGAAATTGCAAGATGCTCTCTGACCTAGTATTTGCTAGCACAGCAAAATTCATATTTATGCCTTTTGGAAATGTACTGAGAAGCAGGTGATTATCTGCTAGGTCAGGAAAATGAATGAATAGTGAATGAATAGAACAATACTGTTTTCTATAATGTGATAGAATATGAACAATCAGCCCTGTTCGTGTTATGAGAACATGCACAGCTGTGGAAAAGAAGAGATACATCAAACAAAGACTGCTTGAAGAAATTAACTGCAATCTGTACTTGCTTTATGCTTGAATTAGCCATAGTACCTTGAATGGTAACATTGCATAGTGAGAAGTTGTATCTGACCGGTGGTCATCAAGGCCACGTTGTTTTTCTTAGGAAGTTTTTTTGTAAACTTGATATGCCAGCAGAAAATCATGTACAAACAGTTGCTGTGAAATAATATTGAAAGAACTTGTGATTTATTACATCAGCTTAGTAGGCAATACCTTGTAAGAAATGTATAAGAATAGCTTCACTTCCTGATTCTAGTTAGACAAACTCTGTATTAGCACGTTCTTGTCTTCTTGCTGCAAGAATAAAGTGCCTTAACCTGAACCTGCCATGTGTTGATCATTTTGAAGTTATTTTTCCTTTGACAGATTGGTCCACCGGACCGGAAACTCTCACTTCGCCTCAGGTCAGATGGACCAGGTGGCATGAAACCATACAGGGAAGAAACCACATTGGTTCTTCTGCTTTGAAAGACCTCTGACTGAATTGTCGTTCAAAAGAGGCCAGACACTTTTCTGATCTGCGACTGGAGGACGAGTTGGTATACGAACCAGAGAAGGTCAATCACGGAGGCTCAGGTAAGGTGAGATTTACCTTTTTTCTGTTTTAGATCAGGGACTTGATTGGAAATATCTGTCAGGAGATTTGTTTTGTACAAGTCAGGGACAGAAATATTGCAGTCTTGTCATAGATCAGGGAAACAGAATAGGTAAGACAGTTATTCTAGATAAACTGTGAAACAGAAAATCGTGGTACCACGTGAGAATAAAAAAGGGTTACATAACATTTTTTTAACAATCAGAACAATATGGGTAATAAGTGCACAAAAAGTTCCCAAGACCCACCGCTAACCGAAGATGCAAAATATATGCAATTACAGCGTGTCGACAATGTTAGATACTATACAAAATGGGTTAATAAATATGAATTTAATGGCAAATTAGAAAAATTCTCGCTTATTAAACTTGTCAAACAGCTTAAAGCTGACGCAAAAGGTCAGGTAAAAAAGCAACATCAATTGGGTGTTCCTCAGGCACACAGGTGGATTGAGGAAGCAAACCGTAGGGAACAAAAAAGTAATAATTCAAAAGCTATGTTTCTAGATAAAGAAGACAATAATTTGGTAATAGCATCAGCCTCTCCACCCCCTCCACTTCCTGCACCAGAATATGAAGCGAGTGGACAAGCTGGTCCACCTCCGCTATACCCGGCTGTTACCGCAAAGCCAAGACCGTATGTTAGAGATCACATCGAGACTAGGTCTCAAACACGTAACTTGAGATACTGAGTTATATGAAATAAACAAAAATTCACAAGCTATGAGTGAAGAAGAGATATGTCCGCTCATAGAAGTACCAAATCCTCAGGCAGGACAGGCAGGACAGGACCCGACTCTCCTAGTATATAGACCATGGACACCGGAAGACATCCAGAAAGCTACAGAGGGAATTCCCCATCCAAAAGTTAATTTTAAAAAAATCTTAGAAGACTTACAGGGCATGAGGTTAAGTTATCAATTAAATGGAGAAGAAGTAGAAAAAGTAGTCAGGCAAATCGTAGGTCCAGATTGGCACATGATCAGTGGCAACTGGAATCCCCGTGATGCAGAACACAAACCACTCCCACATGGAAAACGCAGAACTGGATAACAGAGTGAAAGGTCTAACAGACCGAATCTCTGAGAAGTGGAAGCCTAGGGCAGACTGGACTTGCATTAATCAATGCATCCAACAGGAAGGTGAAACTGTTGACAGATATTATGCTAGATTATTAGAGTGTTTTAATAACCATTGTGGAATGCAGGTACCTGAAGACCAAACACATGATTCCCCATATGAGCAGCAATTAAAGAATGCATTTTTGAAAGGCAGTATTTTGCATATAAGCAGCTTTATTACAAAGCACATGGTAGACCATCGTACAAGTAGATTACAGTCACTACTTGAATATGCTAGGCATGAGAAAGGCATTTTAACAGTAAAAAGAAAAAGAAAGCTCAAGTATTTGCTGTAGAAGAGAGAGCAGAAGTTTATGTAGTACAGTCTGGAAAAAAGGGCAAGAAAAATGCCCAGGGAAACAAACAATCTGATAAACGATCAAAAGAGTTTGAAGAGAGAAAGAAAAGGGGTGAATGTTTTAAATGCAGAAAAAGGGACATTTAGCAGGGGATTGCAAGCAAAACAAAAAGGTAGCCATGGAAGATAAGGAGGGTGAGGACTGACTATATGATAGTCAAGAATCACTAAAAGGAAATAACCAAGAAAAGACAAACGCAAATGTGATAGAGGGAATAGAGGATGTGATAGAAGAAATAGAGAAAGAACAAGAAATCACCGATGGTGAAGAAAGTGAAATTTTGGACTTAGCATTATTGAGCCTAGAGCTCTATTTAGCAGACACAAAAGCGTAAGTTACACTTCTGGTAGATGGGAGGGAAGTTAAATTCCTGTGTGACTCAGGGGCTTCCCGAACCCTGATACATCCTTCCAAACTACCAGAAAATTCAGAATCACTTGATTACATATTAGTGAAAGCAGCTAATGGACAGCTGTATCAGGAGCCACTCTCCCATAACATAGCAATAACTGTCCCTGTTTCAGGGATGACCCAGAAAAGCAAAATTGTTGTTTCTGCAAAATGCCCAGTAAACCTTTTGGGCAGAGATCTTATGCAGATATTTGGCATAGCAGTAGTACCGACTATGCAGGGTATGGAAGCACAGCGACAAATGGATACTTTTGTGGTGCGACCAGAGAGTGAAACATTTTATTGGTACAGCCTGGACTTAGTTACAACTGGTCCAGGGGCAGTAACTGAAGAACTGATGAACGTAGCCATCAGTAAGTCCCTCTCCCTTGACACTGATAAACAGCATTTATTGCACTGTACTCTGTATTATTGTAGCACACCAGGACCTGATAAGGAATATGAGCAAGAACTGTTTAAAAACCATGCAAACAGATTAGTATTACATAATCTGTACTGGGACATGGAAGGAAACAGTGTAGTTAGCTGTTCATTGCCCCAGGAATTCTTTGCATCTATAAATCTAATCGATTACCACATGTTAGTTTAACTAAAGACAAGAATGTGAAATGGGCAGATCTTGGAAAAAAGTCACCAAGTGGAAAAAACAAACAGAGTTAGAATTGTCAGAACAGGGAGTACAAAAGCAGAAGTTAAATTGAATAACGCAGACACACCCAGCTGTACACTTGCAGTCTAGCGAGGACAGCTGATGAGCACTCTTACTAGAAGAGGAAGAAAAAGCTTTACGGAGCATACCAGAAACTCTCTGGTCAACAGGGAAATCAGATGTAGGACTAATTCGGACAGCAGGACCAGTTACTATTATGCCAAAATCAGCATTTAGACCTCAAAAGAGACAGTATCCCTTAAGAAAGGATGCAGAAATAGGAATCGAACCTATAATAGCAGCTTTACTTAAGGAAGGAGTACTAATAGAATCTCCCGATTCATCATGTAACACACCCTTATTTCCTGTTAGGAAAGCAAACGGAGAATGGCGTATGGTCCAAGTCTTACAAGCTGTAAATGATGCAGTAATACCTAGAGCACCTACGGTGCCAGATCCATACACCCTATTGAATGATTTAAAGCCTCAACAGAAGTATTTTTCTGTGGTAGATATTAGCAATGCATTCATTTCGATACCAATACACCCTGACAGCCAACATTGGTTTGCATTCACATTTCAGGGGAAAAGATATACATACACGCGACTACCACAGGGGTATTGTGAAAGCCCAACAATATTTGCACAGGAGATGGCAAGCAACTTGGCAGGATTTAGCCCACCAAGAGGCAGCCAAATTTTACTTTATGTCGACAACATCCTGCTGGCAGCCCCCACCCAGCAAGAATGCAGAGAAGATACAATAGTATTACTACAATTTCTAGCCACTCAAGGACATAAAGTAAACAAAAACAAATTACAGCTTTGGAGAAATCAGGTTAAATACCTGGGATATGTAATATCCAAAGAAGGCAGAACATTAGATGAAGATAGGAAAATAGCAATTTTACAAGCACCCAAACCGACTACTAAAAAGGAAATGATGTCCTTCCTGGGCACGACTAATTTCTATCGGAGTTGGATTCCAAACTATGCCTTGGAGTCTACTCCATTGACCAACTTAATATACAAAAAGCCTATGGCAGCACAAGATTTATTGCAATGGACACCAAAAGCAAAATCAGCTTTCTGCAAACTGAAACAACTGATAGCGTCCTCATTAGTTTTAGGATTACCAAACTATCATAAACATTTTTTCCAAACTGTAGATTGTAAGCAAGGTTACATGACATCAGTGTTAACACAGCAACATGGGGATAAGCAATGCCCCATAGCTTACTATTCATCACAGCTGGACCCAGTGGCGCGATCCCTGCCCCACTGTGTACAAGCAGTAGTTGCAGCTGCAGTGGCAGTACAGGCTTCGACCTCAGTAGTGTTGTTCCACCCTCTCACATTGAGAGTACCTCATGCAGTCGCAATTATTTTACTACAAGAAAAAGTAGCATATCTTTCTCCTGCTAGACATCTTTCCTGTATGACTATACTCTTGAGCCAACCTCATATGACAATTGAATGATGTACAACTTTAAACCTGTCTACCTTGCTCCCGACCCCTGCAGATGGCACACCACACAGCTGCCTGCAGGAGATTGAGCAAGAGACACTGCCTAGAAAAGCTCTAATGGATGTTCCCTTGAATGATGCTGAGGAGACATATTACATGGATGGATCATGCAAAAGGGGTCCTTCAGGACAGAATCTAGTGGGGTATGCAATAGTTTCTGATACTGAGATTTTAGAAGCAAAGTCTTTACCACACAACTTATCTGCACAAGCAGCAGAATTGATTGCTTTGACAAGGGCATGTACCTTGGCAAAGGGTAAATGTGTGAACATTTTTACTGACAGCCAGTACGCTTTTTCTATTGTACATGTTTTTGCACAACAGTGGAAAAATATGGAATGATAACATCTACTGGTAAACCGATTAATCATGCGCAATTTATTTTAGATTTGTTAGACTCTATTCAGTTATCTCAGAAAGTAGCTATTTGTAAATGTGTAGCTCATATCAAGCAACAGGATATGATTTCAAAAGGTAATGCGAGAGCTGATACAGCTGCAAAGCAGACAGCTTCAGCTTTAGAAGTATTTCTTTTGAGTGAGAAATTACAACCTTCTGAGATTTTAGATTTAGAAATGTTAAAAACAATGCAGACACTTACTACAAATATAGAAAAACAGAAATGGATAAAACAAGGAGCAATTCTTGAGAAAGGGCTGTACATCTCCAAAGAAGGAAAACCAATGTTGCCGTCTAAATGCCCTCGGGCAGATAGCCTAGTATGAACCTATGAACCTATGAACCTATGAACTTGTTTAGATATGCAGCTTTGTTGAGCCATGGGCAGTGCCATGTCCCAACAGGGGGGATGGTACAGTTAGTGAACCAAGTGTTCACTGCATATGGATTTACAAACTACACAAAAGATTTTTGTGCAGCATGCCATGTTTGTAACAGGCATCATGCCCAAGGGGCAATGAAGCCTAAGCAAGGGAGTTTCCCAACACCACCGTACCCATTCCATACTATTTGTATGGATTTCATCGAACTAAACAAATGTGAAAATAACAAATATCATCTTGTCATTATAGATATGTTTTCCAAATGGGTGGAAGCTTTTCCGACTAAAAGTCCAGATGCAGCTACTGTTGCAAAAGTCCTTGTTAAAGAAATTATTCCTAGATTTGGCATACCGGAAAAGATCTACAGTGACAATGGCACATACTTTGTAAATCAAACCATACAACAGTTGAGCCAATATTTCGGAATTTCTTTAAAGAACCATTGTGCATACCACCCCCAATCTGCAGGATTAGTAAAGAGGCATAATGGGGTTTTGAAAAACAAACTTAGGAAATTGATTAGTGAGACACAGAAGAACTGGGTGCACTGCCTGCCTCTGGCACTGTTGAGCATGAGAACTGTTCCAAATGCAAAGGGGTTAACTCCTTTTGAAATACTGTTTGGGAGGGCATATTATATACCTCAGTGGAAACCTCTCATGCCTGCAGACCAGGAGGCTGACAGTTCACTTGCAGAATATATGAGACGACATTTAAGTTATAAACAACTTTTGCAGTTAAATTCTGTTTCAGATAAAGAACAAACCAGACCATTGGAAGCAGCAGTAGTCCCAGGCACGTGGGTCTGGGTGAAAGTTATCAAGAAAAAAAACTGGACCACACCGAAGTGGGAAGGGCCATACCAAGTGCTACTGTCAACACCCACTGCAGTCAAGATCGCAGAGCGAGCGTCCTGGATTCATCTGACACACTGTAAATCGATTAAAAACTTTGAACTGGACAAAAAACTTACTACTGTTATACAAGAACAAAATGACCAGATATGGAGCAAATAGAAATGCTGAACAACCTCATAAGTATTGTATGATCATTCTGTTGGCCATGCTGATAACATTAATCTTTTTGTTGTGGCCTTTCCTTTTTCCAGCCACATGAGCTGAACTGAATAAACGTGAATCATTCATAGAATGGCATCCGAACTTTAACACATACTAAGCAATTAAATATGTGTATGCTGAAACTTTTAATGTTTCGAATTGCTGGATCTGCACAGCTATGCCAGCAGCATACGGGGGATTATTAATGACTGCTGTCCCCCTAGGGGTCAATGAGACCTGGGAAAATTTGCTTTTTAATACTACGACTGTAAAATCACAAGACAAAGTAGCATTGTACCTGCCTGTTACACAAAAGGGAATTGTATGTTTTTACAAAAATGATACTGTTCAGGTAGGTTGGAGTAATTGTAATGTGACTGTTCCTTACAAATGTTAGACCAGGGCCAATAATGCAGGTTATATCTGTGATGCAAACTATGACTCATATCTTGAGTCGATCCATAAAACTATTGATGAGATACAACGTAATCCTGTTCTTTTAAAACAACTATCTATTATTGATAAGAAAATGTTTCATGCAGGGCAAGTGTATATTAATACAAAAGTAGAGAATTGTTATTTTGTTTGTGGGAAAAAGGCATAGAAATGGTTACCTGAGAACTGGTCCGGCAGTTGTTTTTTGGGTTACCTGGTTCCGGCCATATGACACACTGCAGTCTTGCCTTAGGGAAAAATTTGAAATGTCAGAGAGATCACCAAGAAAACCAGAAATCCAATCAGAAGGCCTGAAAATCCAGTGGGACGAATCGAAGCAGGCTGGAGAAACCATAATTCTGTGAAAAACAAAGATAAACTGACACACATGGACTTGAATGACACTATTATATCGTGGGCATGTATAGCCCCTGCATATGGTGCAGCAAAATCGATTTTGGAGCTGAGAAAACTGTCCAAACTTCTCAAAGTAATGAGTAATGCAACTTTTTCTGCTCTCGAATTAATGATTGATGAACTGAACGCTATGAGAACTGTGGTGCTTCAAAACCGCATGGCTCTTGACTTCACCCTAGTGGCGAAAGGTGGTACGTGTGCTTTAATAAAAGAGGAGTGCTGTTTGTATATTCCTGACAACCAGCATGAGATAAATGACCATCTTGATGTGATTTAGCAAGTGTCGGCCATGACCAAACCAGGCCCAAACCCACTGACGGACTTTTTCCAGAATTTGTTTGGGGGGTGGGGTAGCATCCTAATGAACATCCTTATTGTCATTTGTGTGGGATTACTCCTATTAGGAGTGTGTGTTTGTTGTGGTATTCCCTGCATGAAAAAATTGATCAAAGATTTTACAGACATGTCAGTTTCTGAGACTTTATATCAAAGTACTGAAATTGAAGAACTGTTGAAAAATGAAACACTTTCATAAGTTTAAACTGAATGACTATCTTGACTGCAAATTCTGAACAGAAAGAGGTTAGGAGAAGAAGCAACTGTTTATGCTTTTGAAAATAGAATAAAAAGTATTAACAGGGGGAAATGTTAGAAAAATATGTATTAATGTATATGTTTAGTGCTTATTAGAAGCTAAAAGGGTTAACACATTTCATTCTATTTTATGTACAGCTTAATTCTGTATGA